>NC_089200.1:7838073-8162573 GCF_963930695.1 Labrus bergylta
AAATAGACTGTATGTCACAACAAACTGTTAGATTATAATCTTACCTGCTCATCTTCTTCAGCTCTCCAGCAGGCCGGCAGAAATCCATCCCGTGTAACTCTGAATAAATACTGGACCCCGAGGACATCCAAACTCAACTTTGATGACTTCTGTGAGATCCTTAGGTGTGAGAGGAAGACGGAGGAAACGGAGCTGATGAAAGCCTTCAAAAAGATGGATGTGAACCGTGATGGCTACATCTCACACAAAGAACTTGAGGCGACTCTTACCACTGTGAGTCACCTGTTTTTTTAACTGGACAAAGCTACACAAATCAGTGTGGATAAATGTGTAAATTATGGCCGTCTTTGAAAATATTTTAGAGAGAACTTGAGGGTTGTTGCGCCATATGAACGTCAATTATATTGGCCGCTAAAGGCTTTGAAATTAAACATTTGCACAGGATTGAATGCACTCATCACTTGTTAAATGGTACATACAAAATGTGACGATGCTTTAGACAATGTTCACACAAAGAAAGCAGTTATATATTCAGACAATGTAATTCCATTGACCACGTAAACCATTTAAAAAGAGGAAATGAAAGAGGACGATGAAATATCTCTATATTTTTTTTTTTTTTTTTTTTACTTTTAAACGTACTTGTTGAATTTTCCAGAGTGGAGAGAATATGACCCCTGAAGAGGTGAACGCCATTTTCTCATTAGCTGACATCAACAAAGACGGCAAACTGGACTATGCAGAAGTGAGTTTAGATTCACTTTGTGAATTATTTTACTTCAGAACCCATTACGCCTGTAAAAAGTGTATTTTCATTGGATGTGTCTTATCTTTGCTTGTTAGTTATCAAAATATTTCATGGTATGGAGTAGCTGAACCTCAGAAAAGGGGGCTCTTACACCACAGTTAGGAATGAATACACTTTTCTCATGTCTTGTTAATTCATAACTTTTGTTTGTTAAGTTGAACTGAATTCCCATAAAACACAGAAGAATGGAAAACACAAGAAGAAGAAATTGTTTTTTTTTTCTTACTGTCATCCTGATGCATCACCCCCCTTACCACTGGTCTACTGTTGCTGTCAGTTCTGCAGATTGCTTGTGTCTACAGTAGAGCAGTGTCAGACAGCTGCTTTGGAGAGGCTAGAGACTAACGCCAAGCTGAAGAGACAGAACTTTGGCAGTCAGTCATACAGCCCTCCGAAGAGCTCCGTGTCATCAGCGGCGACATCAGGATCAGCAGCAGCAGCAGCAGCAGCAGCAGCAGCAGCGACCCTCCCTCAGCCACCAGAAACTCCCAGAGCCGACTCAGACACAACACTCAAGAAAGGTACAACATGTGCTGTGACAACCGAGGGAGTAGTAAACAAGAAAGGTGTGTTTTTGTGTTGTTTCATACCGTTCAAAACACTTTCACATAAATCAGAGAACAAACACATATTTCTGATCACTTCAATGTCCTGACAAGATGTCCTCAATGTCCGATTAAATTATGATCTCAGAAGTCTGAATGACATGCCCACAGATCGGATCAACATTTAGAGTTATTCTTAGTGACCCCATGATGAAAACATTTGTGAAGAAGAATTAATTTTTTCCATGAAAATGCTAAAGCTGCCTTCATGTGATGTCTGAATAACAGGAAAGATTAGTTCCTGATTAGGAACATTCACATGTACTATGCAGAACTACAACTGGGAACGTGTCTAGAAATGAGGCTTAACAACCCGACATCATGTTACTCAGAAAAACAGTGTCAAAGGGTAAATGTTGATTTGATGGAAGTTTTTACGATCATTTCTTGTATTGCATATTGATTATTTGCACTAAATGTCATTTTTAAATCGTGTTAGGTTGCATCTGTCAGTTGTTGTCCAGTTATATGGATCCAGTTAAGAAAATGTTCAATAACTGGACAGGTAAAGGGATCTTTAATTAGGCAGAGTACTGGTGCAGCAACAAATCCGGGACAAAATCACATAAAGCCAAAAACAATTATCAACATGTTGCCCAAAGTCTGAATACGGGAGCATCAGTGGAGCATGTTAATGCACCATCACATCTCCCTGGTCTATGACTCCTGAGCATAAATGCAATTTGTACGGCAGAATTTACAAGTTCATAGTTTCACACTTGTACACACGGCTTGCCCCAGTACGCCTCACCGATTAGTTATGATGAATAAATAATAGCTCTGTTATTGATCTATTTTTCACTCCCCCACTGACAAATCACCTCATTAGGACAGGCCATACATCATAATAGGCAAACAACTAGGGCAGCCTGTTTGCAGGGAGGAGACTGTAAATCGTTTTGATTTAGCCAATCAGTTCTGCCATTATGAGATTGACAAAAGCTCCATCCACACTGGAAAAAAAACAAAACACTGCCGTATAACCGTGGCTATGAAGTTTGCGGTCCTGCCAAAAAACACATTTTTAAAGCTTAAACAAACACAAGCTGATAGCCAGTCCAGCTTCACCTGTCCGCAACAAAACATATTGATCCGTACAGTTATCTCTCTGCTCAGCCAGTTGAAGGTGGGTGTAAAAAAAGAAAAAACTGAGATTTTTCACTTTAAAATCAAGAAAAAGAAGAAGGAAGCTCCTGGATGAGCAAGGTGGGGACAGGTCCGCAGTGAGAAGATAGATGGGGTTGATTTAAGTGGTCAGTCCATGTTCATGTTATTGATTCAGAGGATTCCTCCACTTCTCACTGGGGAGATGATGAGGGATTACGCAGTGGTTTGAGGGGAGGGCCCAGTCGACCACCACTGCAAAAACAAATGAGCTCCCACACAGTTGTCGGGATTATCACATTATTGTGCCTCTCCCACGTATTGATTTATAAACACTGCACTTTAACAAAGCTATGACACGGGATGCAGCGTGATGGCACACCGTGAATGGGTTCTTCTTGGCCCTAAAAAACATGTTTGACTTCTCATTTGGTCCTACAAGAATAATCTATTACTACCAATAAAATAAAGCTTTAACTGTATTGGACACGAGAAGTTTTGGTGAAAAAAAAAAGAGATACAGATTTACAAATGTTTCATGTCAAGCGTGCATGGCTAAGCAATTAGAAAAATTTATGAATGCTCATGTTTTCTCTTGGATAATAAATCTATTTAGCTCAATTTGTGCAGTTTTCCAGCATCAGGAAACCACTTATGTCAAAACAACACCCCCTTTTTATTTAAACTCCAAATAAAAAAAAAGCTTCTTTTCAGTGCTTCTTTGTCCTCAACCACACAACAGCTCCACCTCCGGCATCTAGATTAAAATAGGGATCTGATTTGTATCCAAATCAGATCCCTCATGATAACGTGACAGTTGAACTATTTATTCTTCTGCTGCAGCAATTTGCTAGGAAGCCTCCAACAATTCTTCCAAAGCTCAATTTCCTGTGCTTGGAAACAATCAGACGCTCTCATTAGTGAATTGATATTTTCTGCCTTCAATTAGTGTTCAAGGAAAAGAAGTGGCGCCATATAATGGGTCTGAGAGGATGCCTTCATGTCATTTGTGATTTAAAACACCTCTGTAATTAATTAGAAGGGGGTTGATCCTGAGCTCACGTGTCCCCAGAACCCTAAGTAGTCGTGTTCACGTGAACTTTGAGACGGACTTCTGAGAAGACAGATGACTTTGTTAATGATGTTGTGCGCCTCATCTCTCTCTTTCAAAGTGTGTTTACTGTTTGAAAGAGGGGAGGGTTGAACTTCATTTGTCAGAGCTTTCCTTTTGCTCTTGCAGCAATGTTGTGACTTGATTCATTTCTAATAGTTTTGGATGTTTTGTGTGTGCGAGTGTTTGCCATTATTCATTCCCGTTTTTTTATTTTCGTTTTGTCTGAAGACAGCCGATCGTCATCTCGTCCTTCTTCGGCTCGCAGCAGACGGTCGTCCCTGTCCAATCCGACCACGCTGACAACCAGCAGCGCTAAGGCTGGCAAAGTCCAAGAGCCCTCAGGCTTACAGGTAACCTTGTGTGGAGTCATAATGACTTCAGAGCTGCAGTAAATGATCATTTTATAGCGCTGAATCAGCCTATTATCTTTTCAATTATTTGAAATTGAATGCAATGCCCATCAAAGGCTCCCAGAAATGTCCATCAATACTCTTAATCACAAATATATTCCATTTACAGTGAGATAAAACAGAAAATCCCGACATGTGGAACGCTTGAGCCAGATCATGTTTTGGTTTTTTCTTCAACAAGAAACTCTGAAGTTTCTGAAGGGGGGGGGGGGGGGGGGGATGGTGATCTTTGTCTCTTGGACAAATTTCAAAATCTACATTACGCTTTTTAGCCATGTTATTTCTTAATTCACAATATTTCACTCTATTTTGTTCTAGACCAAATTTAAGTGCTTACTCAGAAACTGCTTCAATGTTCTCATGCTGCTTTTTGCCACCCCGGCTGCCCTCTCTGCAGAGTTTCTCAGTAAAGTCAGGGATGATCTTCTCGATTTTCTACCACTTAATTGATTGCTAACGGCCTCATTCTCTCAGACAGATAAGAGTTTGAGAGATAATTTATGAATTTATCACAAAAATTACTTTGGAAACCATCTATATCACCATATCTTCATTTTAGAGACACTCTCTTCTTCTTCTTCTTCTTCTTAGAAGCAGCAGCCCACCCAGAAATAATGACTGAATTGCTGCCACTTGTACAGAGCGACAAAGAAGAACAGTGCGCTGCAAGTTTAGCGTGAAATCAAAGCTAGAAAAATGTCAGCATGCATTGTTTCATCGATATACATTTTAGGGCTGTTTGTGTTTATAATTAAAATCTATGCTAACTAAAAAGGTTTTTTTTTAAAAAACGGTTAGAAATCTGTGTATCTTCAACAGCCTTTAACAAACGGAGATCATCAGGAGGGGCTGCTGCTAGCTAGCTAGTTAGCATAGCTTGTTTCTACCCGCTGAGCTTGTTTAAGAGCACGATTCCTTTTTGTGCTGAGCCAGATCGTCCAACAATGCGAATGAGACTTCCAAACATGGTTAGTAGTATAGCCTGTATCTGCTTCAAAGTATTAATAATGTGCTTTTTTAATCACTCAAATATGGAAGGATTTCTCATTATCAGCTTTTACTGACGTGTAGTTTCTGGAATTGGTGTTATGTATAAAAAACAGGTATTTAAACTTCCTTATGCAAAACAGGAAAATAACAACAGCCGAGTTATATAAACTGCTCAATCCAGTCTGCACAGTTTCTTTGAACCTGAAAGATTAACTGCTGGAAGTCTCAGTGTGTGGGCTCCAGTCAGAGACTTCCTGTAGACCAGGCTTCGAGTCTCCCTGTTAGCCAGTGTTCCTGATGGCCAAATTCAGCCCAGGGTGGATAGTTATAGGCTGTATCGATTCCACGCTCTTTGTTTTCACTCTTTTTGGCTTAACCTCAGCTGGTTTTCTTTTCAGCAAGAAAATAAATAAATAAAAACAACAGCCTCCCGCTCCGTCTCGTGGGACCCGAGCAGTGGGTTGAGATTGGAAAGGGGCGAGAAATCATCGAGGTAACAGAATGTGTGTCCAGAGATTACCTCTGAGGGGAAGTTCTGCCCTCTATACTGGCTGCAGGCGGATCATTTGGAGGTGGAGGGCAGTTTGTGTTTCTGCAGCCGTGTGAATTCTGCAGATATGTCTGCAAGAATACAAACAGAACGTGTAAGGAATAGTCCGTGTTAGGGAGGTAACGATACACCCAACTAACAATTTGATACCTATCTATGATGCTGATATTCATGAATTCTCTCACAATATTGATTTTTCTAATTTGTGTTTTGGAAAGAGATTGTGGTCAATTTATGAAGATGTTTCTTCGATTTCAATTCTCTGAAAAAAGCAAGATTTATATGTTTTTTTTTTATATGACATTTTACCCATAAATAAATACAACAGAAATCAAGTGTATCCTCTGTAAATGTCTCTCTGAGTCATGACTGTCTACAATGAGTGAGAAGCGTGACTCCCTCCAGCTGTATTGCTGTCAGAGTCATGTTTACAAAAATAAATAAATAGACAAAATAAATCTGTATCTGATCAGCATGTGTTCCTGGCATTGAAGCAGAAAGCTTTTAGAAGACACTGTAAGGACCCATCTTAAAATATTTGAGAAGTCTGGTCCTGACGACGGGCTCTACCTCGTTTAGCATCAGCCTAAAAAAGTGACCTCTGTGGCTCTTGCACTAGTGTAGGTGAGTTTATTTTTGTTTTTGTTTTAATCTGCTTCCCAGCCTTTGTTATCAATAATTTGATGTTTATGTTGTTTTTATTTCCGCTGGTAACGAAATAGAGTATCCCAATATATCTTTTTTTATGCTATTGATTTGAATTGTCCCTCATTTGTATGAATGTTTATTTGCATCGCGAGGTGTCGTCACAGCCTTATCCTGTATTTAAGGGTTTTACTTTTTACAATTCTAATAAGAACCATAGAAAAAGGTGAAGGTCAGTCATTAATGTGTGTGTGTGATTGTGTTGGTGGCGGTCGAGCCTCTGCGTCGCAGTAAATCAGACCCGTGGTCAGAGCCGGTGACAGCGGCTGTATTAGTCTGCAGGCTGACCCTCTCTCTGCGGGGGCATTAATTCTGATGTCTTTAAGCAGAGGGCCGGTGCCCATGGCAATTTCCCTCATTTAATATTGTCTGGACAAACCACTGAAGTGTTATGGTTTGATCTTTTATGCCTCTCACACAGCCCAAGATAAATACTTGGAGAAAATGGCTTTTCTCAAAAGGAGTGACATGCTCCGTCTTTATGGCACTTTCTTTGTTTAACTTGCTGATTTATTTGTCCACTAAAAAGATATATAGCCTATTCCAGACCTGCTGGGCCCTCCGCGTCCTCTTACTGTGTGTCCACACCAACTGTGTTTTCATTTTATGTGTCTCCGGTGAGCGGAAGGAAAACTTCCTTGTTTTGATGTTCCTGTTCAATTTCCAATTATTACCTCATTTCAGCTGTGCTGCCAGACGGAGGAACAACAGGATTTCAAAATGAGAGAAATATTAGGATTCATAAATATCTCCAAAGTAGCCTCTTGATAGTTTTGAATGACCGCTGGCCCAAGATTGAAAAGGCTGTATTTATCAAAGTTAAATGGACTCCAATTTGCCACATCAGGTCCTAGGAGAGATCTACTTCCCCAGAAACATTGTGTAGCACTGCTGCCCTCCTGTGGATCAGCACGAGTACTACAAGTGTTTAAAAGCAATCACATAAATAATCAAGAATATGCCCCTTGAAGGTTGGAGCGGTAATTATCACAACGACGGTTTCTGTTAATCAAGTGAGCAACCTTCCTCTTGTGATTGACTGCTTAATTCACTTTTTTTTATGCCTAAATATACTTCTCCTGTCACATGATCAATCCCTCTTTAAACAGGAAGTGCAAATTAGGTTTGGTTTGTGTTGAACGAATAAATGCATTTTGTTGTCGAGCAGCAGAGTTGTTTGTTAGTGTCGGGATCTAAACCGAAACGAAACATAACAAAATATAACAGGACACATTTCAAAGCACTTCAAATAGCAAACGAGTGATAAAGTTTGAGTGTCATCACTCTTCTGCTTTATGAGCCACACTCACTTAGTTTATGTGAATGTTCTGCGACTGTTGTTTAGTTAAAAAATGTGATTTTCTTTTCCAGGAGTGGCATCAGAGTTCAGTGAAGGGCTGTTTCTTCGTGGAGGATGATGGGAGTATCAGCTCTCTGCAGTACCAGCTCCACATCCCGCAGACCACCAACGTCTACCTGACCATCCAACCACTCAGCCTCAGCCACAGGCCTGGTACTCCCACTCTTTTATATTTCACATAAGCAAAATATCATCACAATGTACCTTAAAGATGATTGTATTTTGCTTGCTCATCTGATGAGGGAGGTCAGAAATGATGGTCGAAAAAGATTGTGCTTAAACAGTTTTCTCAAGGGTTCTGGGTTCTGGATTTGGACTTTGGATTACCATAATTTATCTAATAGAAGTCCACTCCTGAAATTTCTTTCTGGACGGCTTCCTTAACTGACTTTTGTTGCCTGCGGCAAAGCTGCACCGCTTTCAAGTCGTTTTTAGTCAGCTCATGGGCAAAATACTTTGACTTTCTTTAGACTCTGCTCTGTGTTTTACATGGTGAATACCAGAATTTTAAACTTTGATACGATTCCTGTAAAAATTAAACAGCATCAATACCAGCTTTGCTAACTCTGCAACAAAAGCACAAGTCCTGGTCACTCAGTGTTCTTGTTTTAAATTACCACAAATTGCAGGAAAACTCCTGCTCACTATCTACTCTGCACAAATATGTTAACAATGTTTCTGTACCAACATGCTGCCATCATATTAATACAAAGAAGACAGTACTCTCTCTCTCTCTCTTTCTCTCGCTCTCTCTATCTCTCATTCGTTTGTGGCAGCTTTTAGTTTATAAAATGACTGAAGATATTATTCTTTTTTTTAAAGCTTTGTTAATCCTGTGGACCATTAGAAAAATAGAGATTATATTGTTTTAAAACACGTGGTATCGAAGAGTAACCAGGTATTGAAAATATTGACAACCTCAGCGTCCATGCATGCAGAAGATGTAAACTCGCTCTCATATGTCGTTTGTGCTTTTGTAAATACAAAGATACAATTTAAAAACCGCTTGTGCAGCTTTGTTTTTCCATAGATGTATTTTCATTTAGCTGAGTTTGAATAAAATCTTTGTACTATTTATGATATCGAAGTTTTTGTATTTTTTTTTTGACATTTTAAATCCATTCATACATTTATTTTCTTTGGCCTATTTGTGGTCAGGTCGCAGTGACAGCAGGCCTAGTTCAATGTCCTCCAGCTCCTGGAAAATGTTATGTTAAATACTAAAGCCTGACATCTTGTGTTATTCTGCAGACAAGCCCTCTCCGTGGATGACAGTGGACACGGCCCTGTTCGTCACGTCAGCCGGTGAAACCAAAGAGGATTCAACTCTAGTGTGCTTCACTGAGTCCAAAGACAGAGAGGTGGGTTTGATGTAACATTACATTCAGTGTGGATTTCTTATCAGTCCACATGATGCTGAGTTTGAGAGTTCTGTTTCACTTCGCTTTTTTTTTTTTATTCTACAGAAATATATTTGGAGAGGAGAGTTGAATGCTGGGACTTATTACCTGCTGCCCTTCACTAGTGGCTGCAAACTGAAGAAAAGAACTACAAAGAACCTCCCGAATAAACCCGTGGAGCTCATCTACAGGACGGATACTGGGGAACTAGATCTCACCAGGGAGCTCAGGTTGGTGTGTGTGTTTATGTGTGAAGTAGCATTAAAACACACTCAAGTGTTTATTTAATGTCACCAACTTGCTGGCTAATATAATAGACCAAATCTGGTCTGTGATTTATTTCTGTGGACCCAGCCATTAAGTGGATGATTGAATTAATACAAGATTGAAAATTCAGCGGGATGAATGAAATTGAGCTTTTCTGGTTGAGCCATCATCACAATTTTCCCACCGAGCCCTTCCACTTGACCTCTCTGTTGAGTGATCTACTTCCTGTTTCTTTAGTCCATGGAGGTTAAGCTGTCAGCTAAATCTCCAAACAGTCCCCCAAACATTTCAATTCAGAGGCAGACTAACAGAGTGGACTAAGAAAGTACCCATAATGCTTTCAAACTGAGGGGTGCGAGACAGAACACGGTGCAGGAAAAGAAGCCATTGTCTTCACAACAGTCGATGAAAAGAGAGATGTAACTTGATCATTAGCATCACAAGCATTTCAAAATAAATAAATGCTATTCTTTGTTCTTTTTTAACTTTGTGCGTGCGCTGATCTAAAACTGAGAGACATGTTCTGTGTATTAAATATGACAAATAGGACTTTAAACATGGTGTCCCATTTCCATGTTAAAGATCTGAACTCCTGACCCTCTGATTGGCCACTAACCAGTCAACGTCATTTTAAAATGTGAGGCTTCAGCAGCTTTTAAAATCCAGTGTGTGACATCTTCCTGTGTTTCCCTCTTTGTGCCACAGGGAGGTGCTGTCTGACATCTTTGAAGTGATTGACACGGATGGGAACTGTTTGCTCAGTCTGGAGGAGTACAATTTCTTCGAGATGAGAACCAGTGGAGAGAAATGTGACAAAGATGCCTGGGCTGTCTGCAAAGGTGATCACACTCATCATTGTGCTGATACACACAATGTTTGTTTTTGTAACCCTGATGTAAAAATATAATGTAAGAGAGAGGTGTATGGCTCTTACTAGTTGTTGTTTTGGTGTTCAGAGAACTTTGATATGATAAAGAACCAGCTGACCAGGCAGGGCTTCCTGGAGCTGAACCTGATGGAGGCCACGGAGAAAGACGGAGACCCTGCAGACCTGTGGGTCACCCTGGAGGCCATGGGCTACAACCGAATGTTGGAGCTAGAAGAGGTACTTTAACACTTTAAATTTTACTCTTCTCTCACCTAAATTCTTCTCTCTTCGCGCCACCAGCCATGCCTTGTCTTGGTTTCTTTAAAAAAATAATATTAAACAAGCTGTGAAACTGAAATCCATTTTTTTGGGATCAAGTCGTCTGAATGTGTATCTGAATCTGACCAGTGTTGGATTTTTAAGGCTGACGTCATTACCAATTTTCATGAAGAAAATAAAGATCAGTCGTTGATATGGTGGCTGATGTAGTACATTTTTTTAACCAAAATGAAAATAACCCTTTTTTTTAAATTTAATTTAAGTACCAAAATATTGTTCGCTAAGGTAGTCTGAAGGCTGCTTTCTAAAACACATAAATATTTAACAAAATTACACATTTCCAATACGTTCTTGTGTAGGTTGGTGTCCACTCAGCTGTGATGCTCTAATGTTCTGAGTGTTTTAAACTATGGAGCTAGAATACGCTCTGCTTAACAAGAAACTATTTCTAAATCACCCTGATTGTTGTTTTCTGCTTAAAGCGTCCTGTTTTAAAAAGATTTACGTCAGCACATGTTGGAAAGCTTAAACACCAATACAATATATCAGCGATAGATCCATATCTTCCAGATGATACCTGCTGAGCTTTTTATCGGTCGATTCTAATGCAACTGTGTGTAAATGTTTTGATTCTGATACCAGCACTTACAGCCTTGAACCATACGCCTAAGTTAAGTTCTCTTCTTCCCTCTCTGTCAGGCGTGTCCGTTCCAGATAGAAGTACACTGTGAAGGCACTCAGCCCGCCATCCAGCCGCTCAGTTTGGACTCGGGGCCCAAGCTTCTGAACCAGGCCCTCCTGAAGTCCATCACAGCCAGGATCGGGGCCAAAGCACTGAGGGGCCAAGACAGCGTCTTCATCTACACCTACAGAGGAGAACACAGGTTCTCCTCCGTCATAGCCAACAAGGTTTAAACATTATTGTGTTGTTGGATTGATTATCTGACTGACTGAGGATATCCTAAACTCAAAACAGGGACTTAGTTCTGCAAAATAAAGTTGTGAGTGTTCCTGGTTCAGTGTGTTTTGAATTGATATTCAGAGATGGTATTGACTCTCATAGCAACAGGAAGAACTCAACAAGTATGTCCTGGTGCTGCAAAGGACAAAGTACAGGGGGAAATTCACAACAGTGTGAAGCTTCATGAGACTGTTGAGTTGACTGTTTAAAAAAAAGAAAAGTACTTACATACCTTTTACTTTAAAAGTCAACTACAATGCTATCATCAGGTTTTAAGGTTCATGAGTGATGTGTAGTATTGTCTTGTTTACATATCCATTAACCAAAGAGCTTAAAGTGACTCCGAACCAAGAAACAGTTTGGTACACACAATGCTGTTTGTATTCTTAGTGGCACAATTTGATCTGTTTATTCATATTTTTTAATATTGAATTAGAACAAATAATAGTAGGTAGAGTTTTCACTTTTTTATCAACAGGATTTGTTTGTTTATTTTCTTGGTTTGTTAGTTGAGCTTTTGCACACAGCTTCTGCTCAGTCTTCCAAAGTTTATCGTGACCTGTGGAAACCGTTTGTGTTGCAGAACAACCAGAAAGTGACCGTCCATGTGAACAACGAGCAGAGCAGGAACTGCTGCAGCAGCAGAGGCATGAGTGTGTTTGCTGTGGAGGTGCCAGCCAGGACTAAGATGGTACGAGGTCTCCCTATGATTAATTAAGAGTATTGCCCCTGTATTAAAGTTACACAAACACGCTGCATACAACAGAAATACTGTAAAACTTCTAGAAGCCTGGGCTTTTATTTACTTCAGTCTATGAAATGACCCTGCCTTCTTTTGGGACAAACATCAATATGAGACAGGAATGTAATTATTTTCAAACAAAACTCGTTCACAGCAAAGATGACGACAGAACTATTAATTTACACCAGACAGAATATTTCACTCTGAACAAAGTTAGGATATGAATAAACTAATTAAATTGCAGAACACTCATTTGATTTTGCTTTGATAGACAGCCCGTCTCTGGATTTATAAACGCTAAGTGCACAATTGAGATCTGCCTTAATTTGTCAAAATGTGCAGCAACACCAGGCTAGTTAAAGGGACAAGGCCTTCAATTGTGATGAGCTTTTATTTGAATTTGTACTTCAGAACAGTACTTGAGCATACCAGAATACACTTTCTTTAAAAAAAAAAAAAACATTCCCCACTGGTTTGGATGTCAATAAGAAGGTGTGTGTTTTGTCCTTTAGGTGTGCCAACATGTTCTTCCCATCAACGATAAACAGGATTGGACGTACAACTGTATGGAGAGCATATTACCCTGCACGTAAGAGTAACATCAACGACGGGCTTTAAAAAGGATTCAAGATGAACAGCAATAGTTCTAAGTCCATTTGGACTATAAAAAATAGTTGTGATTGTTGGACTCAGTTATTTTTACGAGACATGATAACAGTGACAGACGCACAGTTTATTTATTAGTTTATTAAAGCTTCATTTGTCAGACTGTCACACCTGGAGATTAAACCCTCTGCCCCAGGCTCAGATGAAAGAAGTAGAGAATGGTATGAAGAACATCTGATTTTTGTTGTTGCTGCTTTCGTGCCTTTGTAAATGTGACACCTCAAAATTCCTTCAACAAAAAACAATAAAATATATTCATATTTATCCTGTTACTGAAGGCTATTGTCACTGTTAATGCCTGGACAGTACGTTTTATAGTCTACTCATATGTCTAAAACTGCGATGTTCAACCAAATTAAATATCTTAATACTTCTGTCTTTCATTTGAATAAAGTTTCTTTTAACACGTTTACTATAAGTTTAAGCATCTTACATGGTTTGGATCCTTCACTGGAAAGTCACCACAGTAGATTTCTAACTGTTTGAATCATGGGACACCAAGATGACTTTCAGCCCTCCTCAGAACAAAGACAGTTTTCTTGCTTAAAATGTTTGTGCTTGTGAATGTGTTTTTTTATTTTTATTACTGTCCTGCTGATTGGTAAATGTAGGCAGATCTCAATAAAGCAGTTTAAATGCTGTTTAAAAATAGAGATTTGCTACATTGACATCTCAAGAAATATTTATTTTCTCATCTAATCTTAGCCTGTTTTAACAAGTACACATTTCAACTGTTAAATGAATTAATTATTATTATCTCTTTATGTTGAAAAAAAACCTTTTTGTATCTTGTTTTTTCTTACTTACAGCCTTTTTCAGCCTGCATGAAATCAGAATCAGATTTATTGGACAGGTGCTCACACATACTCTCAATGAACTATAGAAGTATATAATTAAATATGAAACTATAAACAAACAAATCAAAAAACAACTAAATCATGTCTGTCTATGTGCAGTTACTGGTCACCACTCTCCATACTGTTAATACAGTCGGTTTCTCTGGGGATTTTGTTCTGGCGTTGAAATGCATTCCTTTGCATTGCACTCAGGTCTAAACTTTATTTGCCCTTGGCCTTTCCAGGCGAGACCTGCTATTTATATCCCTCAGGCCATTATTTGCCCTTTGACTTTCTCTGCTGAAACAGTAGAGCCCGCTCAGTAAAGGTCACATGGCATGTGAGATGTATTTACTGTCCTGAGCTCCTGTCCGCTCTTCCTTTCCAAAATCAGAGTTTTAGTAACACTTAACTACTCAGGGCAAGTCCCACCTCCAGGGCTGTATTCTAAAAGATGTATGCAATAGGTTTTCAAAGAAAGATTCAATCTGTAAAACTAATTATCCACTGACTTTGGTTTCAAAAAATGAAATAAATGTTTGATAAAATGAAAATACTGCAGCATCATAGTCAGTAAATGTAGATTTAACTTGTGCTATATGGTAAACTGACAGTATTTTCAGTGCATATTTAATGCAATTTGGAAGGTTTATTTTGGGGCTTTTGATGCCTTTCTTCAGAGATGGTACAGCAGATGTGAATGTGTAGATGTCACATGCAGTGTAAAGGCGTTTTGAGTAGTCAGAAGACTAGAAAAGTGCTACACAAGCATTTGAATGGTATTGAATTAAATGCGTGAAAATGTGGCACTACACTTCACTATATATTTCCTTTCTGAAGAGTTAACCTCCTCACATAAACACGCCCCGTACTTCCCTGATGGCAGGGCTGACGTTAAACTTTGTTCTGCTTAAGATGAACAAACACACTGTGATGTAACAGGCAAAAAAAAAACAGACCTGAAGTGGAAGATTTCACAACGTTCACCTTGCAAACTCAAACCCTTTCACTTGAGTAATGTTGTCTTGAAATATAGTTTTCTTTGAATGTTTTTCAGGTTGACTTTGTGATGTATGAATTGCAGACTACTTACTGATATGAGTATTTATTTAGTCTCCAATCAGATTGTCTTGTTGGCGTAAAAACGTTTGAACCAGCCTTGCAGTCATTGACCTCTTCGTGTCATGGACTTGACCTCAAAGGTTCTAAAGTCTGTTCAGACATGAATAAATGTGAAGCGGGATATCTTTCAGAACTTTTGGCACACTTTGTTTCAATTTGAACACTTAGCAACTTGGCACCCATTTAAGTATTCTTACATTTCATTATTCAGTATTCTTATAGACACCATTTCAACACAATAGTGAACTGAGTAACGCAACAAATAATCACAATGAGCAGTCAGTTCAAGATAAATGAACCAAACAGACTCTAGGTTTACCCACTTCAAGAACATTCAGATAAGATTTATTTTGGGGCTTTTTTACGCCTTTATTTGAGAGACAGGACAGTGGATAGGTTTGGACATCTGGGAGAGAGAGAGAGCGAGAGAGGGGGGAAAGGAGCCATAGATCGATTTTGAACCTGGGCTACACACTCAGAGGACTACAGCCTCTGAACGTGTGGTGCACAAAAAACTACCCGCTAGTCCACTGGCGCGCCAAACAGCTTCTTACAGTTCGGGAAAGTTCACAACAATCGATTCAATAAAGATGGTGTGGAGTTGCTGGTGATCAGGTTGTAAGTATTTCCTTCAGTTTACCATTCTACTAAATAATTCAGTCATTCGGTCACATGGGCGGTTTTAGACAGGGGCCAACTAACACTGACCTTGGTCCCCCCCCCCTTGTGGCCACCCCTCCAAAAGGAAGAGCCCCCCTAGTATTTGACTCAACAACCGGACTCACAATCTAGTATTAAATACTGTTACTAAAACAAACATAAATCATAATATTTTATGCTGTTGTATTTTATGATGTGCGCTATTATTTGGCATAATATATATATATATATTTTTAAAGCGATCATCTTTGTCTATTTTTTCACCTGGGTTTAATATTCCCCTCTGACAAAACAAATGGCCCCCAGTTTGGCCCCCTCAGTGAAAGTGGTAAAAGTTTGGTCATTCATTCATGCACCAAACTTTTCATACGAAACAGCAAACAGTCCTGCATGGCCCTTTAACCCGAGGAGGCGGGGCTAGCAGGGTGGGGGGCGTGGCCCGGCGTGTACGTGCTCTCTGCTTTGACACTGCAGTCGCCTCGCTTGCTTGCTGCTGCTGCTGCTGCAGACTGCGGACCACACACACACACACACACACACTGGTGACCATTAGGTGCTCACTTTGGGTGTCGAAAAAATGGTGAAAATAACAACAGTGAAGACCAAGCCGTACACGGACCAGAAGCCGGGGACGAGCGGTCTGAGAAAGAGGGTGACGGTGTTTCAACAGAACCAGCACTATGCGGAGAACTTCATCCAGAGCACCCTGTCTGTCATCGAGCCCGCAGAGCGCCAGGCTGCCACCGTGGTGGTGGGAGGAGACGGCAGGTTCTTCATGAAAGACGCCATTCAGCTCATCGTCCAGATTGCTGCTGCCAACGGGGTCAGTTTGAAAGGCAAAAAGTGGTTTCTGTGTGTGTGTGTGCTCCCCCTCCCCTTATTGAGGCTCCAAGGCTAGCTAGGTTAGATAGCTAACGCTGCATTCACGTACCACTCGGATGCTCGGAGTTTCAACCTTCTCAAGTTGCTCTTTAACTTGATTGATGATTTAGAAAACAATGCAGACGACAGAAGACATCAGTTATATTTTTAATAGGTGTCTCCATGTGGACAAATAACAGATACATTATACCACATTTAAATGGATAAACAAGCCAAAACTGTAGTTTGCCATACGTCAATCAATGCGATGTTTTTAACCGTCAAGGTAACGATTACTTTTTGTTTATGTTTTGGGTTACATGACGGTAAATTCTGACAACTCGACACCTCTGTTAAAATAACTCCCCCCCCCCCCCCCCCCCACTTTTGGAGTTGTTAATCCAACCCGAGGGAACCTTTCTGGTGAACTTTTCAGAATGGGATGCTCATCTTTCCGATTTTTCTGACATCACGTAAACGCATGATTAAACATAACAATCTCCACCTCTGCATTTTATCAGCAAAAGGAATTCAATGAAGTTGAAGATTAAAAGTCTTGCTTTTAAAGGGTTTTCTTAACATTTTTTGAACACTACTTTGAACAATGTTTTGTTGGCTTGCTAAGCCACTTTGTCAGCCCCAAAAGGAGAGGTCCAGTAAATCATGATGTCTGCAGATAATAGACTCGTCACTACATGTTTAAAAATGTAACCACCCAGGTTGAACTGCACTTGTCTGCGGTGATATTTTGGATACTGTGCTCGGAGTCTAAATGGGTAACAAACCTTTGACATTTAACGCTACATGCATCGACAACTTCCGTGCTTCCTCCTGAGAGATAACAAGAAGACTTCATACTTGCACAATCATTCAAAATAGAAAAACAGGTTCGCTGTAAAAGTAAGCACTGCAGACTATTAGTTTGTGTGTTGTTTCAGAATAAGATGTGCACTGGTGAGATGCCACTGGCTGCTCTCTCTCTCTCTCTCTCTCTCTCTCTCTCTCTCTCTCAGGGGGGGCGTGACGTGCTACGTGCAGCCCGTCACGTTGCCCTGCATATGTCAGAAATGAATGAACAGTACATAGAGTACCATTGCGTTTTATTTCATCTCCAAAACATATTACTATCATATGTTTATTTATTTATTTATTTTTTATCTGTACCTTCTTATCCAGACTGAGTGACCTATCTGTGCCCTTGTCTTTGTCTTGCTGCTGCAGGGCAACACTGTGCACATGCCAGTTTCCTTATGTTGTTCAACTTTTCCTTTCCGTTTCTCCACAAGTGGTTGATGTTATGAAATAAAGCGAAGTGAAGACACCGTGTGCAGCACTTCTGTTTAGATGTTTACTCAACACAAACAGCTGCATGTGTAAGGTGTGTTTAAGATGATAAGCAGAGAAGTAATAAACACATCATGTAGGGGGGCGGGGCGGGGGCAATCAGAACTAAATAAACATAAATAAGTGATATCGATTCGATGAAGATCCAACATGTTTTGATGATGGAGAGTGTTTCTGGATGGAATAAGTGTTTTGTCTGCCAATTTTTTTAACTTTAGAATTAGTAATTTACAACAGGGGTTCCTAAACTTCTCATCCCGCGACCCCCAAAATAACGATGCAAGAGACCGGGGGGACCCCCCTCTGTCCCTGGAAGTGGTGAAAGCATAACGGTGCACACAGCAGCACGCACTAATGGGCCTATCCTAAACACTGACATGAGAACAACAATAAAAAAAAAAAGAAAACAAAACAGTTTTGTATGTAATTTCACAATAATAAAGTAAAATATGTCATTTCAAGTCATTTCCAGTTTGCATTTGCTTTTGGAAGGCAACTCGCGACCCCCCTCCTCCCTCCTCCCAGTGTCTCGCGACCCCCCACTTTGGGAACCACTGATTTACAACATTGGAGTCCGGGCCTCCGCTGCGATACTGAAGTGTTGAACAGGAGAATGTGTTAATATTTCAATTTTAGCTTGCACTTTACGGCAGCCATGTTTACTGTGATGTTTTGTGCACTGTTCTCTAGTCATCGTGACTCATGACAACAAATGGGAGTGAACTCAAATCAAAGTAGTGGTATAAAAATGCAGCTTGCTCTCTTCATACGTGCACCATTTGGTCGTTCTCGGACAATCTCCAGCAGCTACGTTTCCAGTCACCCCGATCCTCCATGCCTCTCGAGTGCTTCAACATCCACCATTATGTTAATGTGGGATGATTCTCATTTGTTGGCACAGTTTCCTGGCAGGGATTTCTCTGTGTCTCTGTCAGTGTCCGACCAGCCTCATCCCCCTGGAAGCTTCTTTTTCTCACTCACCCTCGGCAGCCCCCCCCCCCCCCCCTTATAACTCGTCCATATGTGTATGTGTTTAATAATCTATGGGTCCTTGTGTGTTGCAGATTGGTAATCTGGTGATTGGTCAGGATGGCATCATGTCCACCCCAGCCGTCTCCTGTGTGATCCGCAAGATAAAGGCGGTGGGGGGCATCATCCTCACAGCCAGCCACAACCCCGGAGGCCCCAACGGAGACTTTGGCATTAAGTACAACATCTCCAGTGGAGGTGAGGCGAGACGGCTGTCACATATCAACTTGTTTCAGAGTAATCTGATGAGATTGTTTGGATTATTATTATTTTGGATTAGATCTTGAAAATGAGTTTTTGAAAAGAAAAGAAAGATTCCAAAATAAGATTAGGTCAAGTAATCCAGATTTGGTTTTGATCTGCATTAAAACCTCAGTATGAGTTGCTCGGTAACCCAGTTTTGGTCATTCCCAAAAATCTACAAAAAAAAAAAGTACAACCTAAAATCTGATCCTGGATAGCAAAAGTTAGATTTCAAAATCTGGATTATTCTGCCCTCTTGTGGCTGTTTCTGTCACATCAACATCTGTAATTACGACTCATCACATCTGTCCGTTAAATATATAATGTCTCACCAGCCTTCTTCTGCGTCTCCAGGACCTGCTCCAGAGGGAATCACAAACAAAATATATGAAGTCAGCAAAGGCCTGCAGGAGTATCACATCTGCCCGGAGCTGAAGGTTGATCTCTCCAAAATCGGAAAACAGACCTTTGAGGTGGAAACTTTCAAACCTTTCACAGGTAAAGTAGTGCAACGGAGAGGAGGGAGTCCTGATCCCACCAGAAAGACACTCTATGTATGATTCATTTTCTTGTTTGTCTGTTGGGAAAAATAAATACAAGTGACCTGCAACGTGGTGGTAAATGTTAGTCCGTCTTGTCTGATGAGATAATGATTGTACATCATCTGCGACTTGGGAAATCTGTCAAACATCCCTACTGTGTTGTGAAAGTGAATCTATCTGGCCAATGTCTTTATCTTTATATCTGCTGCTTTATGATTTGACCCGTCTTTTTTTTTTTTTTTCTTTGTCTCAGTGGAGATCGTGGACTCTGTGGAGGCCTACGCTGAGATGCTGAGGGGCATCTTTGACTTTGCAGCGCTGAAGGAGCTTCTCTCCGGAGCCAACCACATCAACGTCCGCCTGGACGCCATGCATGGAGGTAGGAAACAGAACAGCACAAGATTTCAAAGACCAATAAATACAGAGGGTGGAAACAAGGTCCCTCTTTTAAAATAAAATAGACGATTGCTCAGTATTTTACATTTAAATATAATACACTTTTTAAAGGCCGCCGCCTCTCTTTCCAGTGGTCGGTCCCTATGTGAAGAAGATCGTCTGTGAAGAACTCGGTTCTCCTGCAAACTCTGCCGTCAACTGTGTCCCTAAGGAGGACTTCGGAGGACACCACCCTGACCCCAATCTGACGTACGCCGCCGATCTGGTCAACGCCATGAAAGGAGGAGAGTACGACTTTGGAGCTGCTTTTGACGGTGATGGTGTAAGTCAAGTTTGACTTTCTTTTCTTCTGGGAAACGATTTAAACCTTTAAAAACCAAACACATGAGGAGCGCTAGTCGTTATGTTTTGCGCCCCACGTACAGTGGCTACAGTCCTCGTAGCAGGGGCTGTGGGTTCGAATCCGACCTCGGCCCTTTGTTTCAGCCCACCTCTATCCTCCCAACATTTCCTGTCTGTCTTCAGTTGTCCTTTCCAACAGAAGTCCCACGTTATTTTTCACGTGCTCTCGTTTGAATTAATCTAAAATAAAAACTCTGATAGCTGCAGCCTTTAGGTTTTTTCTTTTCTCCAAAAACTTTACTTCTTCTTTGTCTGCACATTTTGTTTTCTTTGATTACATCATCTAAAATAACTGAAAAATGCCCAAAGGAGATTTTTTTTCACATTTTCCGTTTTCAAACTGATTTGAAATACGTACTTCAGCAGCTAGAAGATGAATCTTTTTTTGCGATAGAAAGCTAAGGCGTTCGTCTTCTGTGTCATCATGCACATTTCCTGATGACATCATCACGATACATCAGATTGGTTGTAAAACACAGAAATAGGCGGACGGCAGAGCTCAGCTGCAATCTGGCCCGGGTGAGAAGTGAGAGTATTTGAACTGGACTCAAATCTATGATGTCAGCTCTCATAAAATAAATCTAATAAACCCCCTTTTTTTTTTATTAAGTCTTAAATTTAAAGCTCCACTAATTGACCAGTTTAACAAACCAACCTGGGTGCCCGGGACGTGACTAAAATGAAGTCGTTTAGACTTTATTACGTTATTTAATGAGAACAGTGAATGTTTTAAATTAGCTGAGTTACTCTAGTTTTCCTCCCAAACATATTTCTCACATCTCGCGTCAGAAAAAAAAGCTTCATTTTGATTTATAACGGGATCGGTTATATGATGAGAAAATGTGCTGTCATCAGTTCACCGTAGTGCTTTTAAAATACACAAGACATGTCTGAGATTCACACAGATTCACCTCAGAATCAATCAATCAATCTTTATTTGTATAGCGCCAAGTGTTTTCTCTAGATGCTTTACAAAAGAGCAGGTTAAAGACCTTACTCATTGTTTAGAAAAATGGAATAGGGGGAGATGTGATAAGATGCAGGAAGGATTTCTCCTTTCTATTCCTCATGTTCCTGTCGTCCACAATTCCTTGCTGCTGAGGTGGAGGTCGGAGCAGGCCGTGCATGAATGAGGACGGTGGTGGTTGTGGGCGTCAGGGACGTCGGGTATTAGTGGTGAAATTACCAAATCAAGTTTATGTATAAGGCACTTTAAACACAACACAGTTGATTTAAAGTGCTTTGCAACAAACACAAAACAAGAAGAACAAAAGAAGCGAACAGAAAAAGAAGAGGAGAGAAAATCAGGAGTGATGAAAGGATATAAAATATGAGTTATCATGTTTAAATTAATAATAGTAGTAACAGTAATCTTTATAATAATCAAGGCTTCATGAGAGGAAGCTGTGCTGGTTTAGTTTCGGTACATTTGTAGTGAACTTTCTCGTTACCAATTCAAAACTATGAACTCCCTAAGAGGAAAGTATTCAACATTTCCTGTGTGCTGTCCCTGTTTTGTGACCCTCGTTGTGTCCCGGTCTCTTCAGGACCGGAACATGGTGCTGGGTAAAAAGGGCTTTTTCGTCAACCCCTCAGACTCTGTGGCTGTCATCGCTGCAAACATCACCAGCATCCCTTACTTCCAGAAGACTGGTGTGAAGGGACTGGCCCGCAGTATGCCCACCAGTGGAGCTCTGGACAAGTAAAAAAAAAAACACATGGCAAATTAGAGTATCTCACCATTTTTCCTTTTCCTGGTGATGTCGAATGTTTTTCTCAAGTGGTTAATTGTGTGTGTGTGTGTAAATCTCCTCCAGTGTGGCTAAAGCTCTTCAGATGCAGCTGTACGAGACTCCGACCGGTTGGAAGTTCTTCGGCAATCTGATGGATGCGGGCAAACTGTCACTGTGTGGAGAGGAGAGCTTCGGCACAGGTGAGTGAATGTCACACTGAAAGACAGGAGAGCAGAGCCTCTTTATAAGCTCTGACACTCATCCCCTCTTTTCGTCCTCTGCCGACACACCAGGTTCAGATCATATCCGCGAGAAGGACGGTTTGTGGGCGGTGCTTGCGTGGCTGTCGATCTTAGCCACCAGGAAACAGAGCGTGGAAGAGATCATGAAGGACCACTGGCAGAAGTTCGGCAGGAACTTCTTCACAAGGTCACAAATCATTTTGAAATGTGTGTCTGAGTCTTTCAGCTATTTTGATTTGTATCTGTTGGTCCCAGGACTGTTTTTTCTTGAACGAAACAATTGTAGAAACAGCTGTTGGGATGTTTCTGTCGTTTGTTCAAGTTGTACTCTGGCACCATCTGGTGGTGAATTAGAGAACTGCGGCATGCTGAATCCTGGAGGCCTGTTTTTGAACGGCTGTGTTAAAACCCTTTAATAAGGAAGATCTTTACAAAGATTCACAAAGACACACAAATTTAAATTTAACGTAAAGCCATTATCTTTAACCCTCTATCGTATCTTCTGCCAGTTTGACTCCAGATTTCACTTCACTGTCTAAATTCCACATCCAGGTACGACTACGAGGAGGTGGACTCCGATGCTGCCAACAAGATGATCAAGGATCTGGAGACGGCCATGTTCGACCCATCCTTCGTAGGGAAGAAGTTCTCCTCGGGGGATAAGACGTACGAGGTGGCTGTCGCTGATAACTTCGCCTACACGGACCCCGTGGATGGAAGTGTGTCCAAAAACCAGGTGAGAGTCTGCAAGGAAGAGCCCACCAGGATTTAATAATGTTTTTTCGCTCAGATTTTCCAGCTCTGCTTTTACATGTAGTCTATTCACTTGACTTGCAAACCTTTTAAGCTTAAGTTTTAAAGCTCCTCAAGATGAGACGACCTCACAAACAGCAGTCATAAAAATGTGGGCACTGGTGGATTTATCTGAAGGGTTATAAGAAAGAGAAAATGTATTTTTGTCCTAAAAATGAATGAATCCAGTTCACAGAATTTGTAATCCCCCCACACATGTCCTGCTCCATGTACGTTTATTTATCCTAATCTCTCTCTCTCTCTCTCTCTCTCTCTCTCTCTCTCTCTCTCTCTCTCTCTCTCTCTCTCTCTCTCTCTCTGTCAGGGTTTGAGGATCATCTTCTCCGATGGTTCTAGGATTATTTTCCGTCTCAGCGGTACGGGCAGCGCGGGGGCAACAGTCAGGCTCTACATAGACAGCTACGAGAAGGACCCCCAGAAGATTTACCAGGACCCACAGGTCAGGACCGTAAGGAGTTAAGACAGCCAGGTTTAGTGAGAGAGACATGAAGTCATCAGATAGGAAAACAAACGCACTCCGTTTTCTTTAGGATATTTGCATGCATGAACAATCTCAGAAAAGGGACAGAAAACTAAAGATTTTAATATCGTCTGACACCTCGTGGAGGTCAAACGTTTAAAGGTCACACGGGCCACAGAATGATCCGTCACCTGCAGCGAGGCGAGATCTCGCAGGGTGGAGCTTGTGTTCAACATGTGAGGAGATTGGAGATGTTTGGCAAAGTCTTGAGTTATAGCAGCTTATCAGGGCCAGTATGACAGAGGGAAGTAGAGCACAGGGGGAAATAAAGTTGTGTGAGTTCCAACAGGACACTTCATAAAAGTCGTACTGGACGGGTGCAGACAGGGAGGTGATGTCGAACGAGAAAGTGAGACAAGATCTTTAAAAAAAAAAAAAAAAGAAGAGTGAATTAAAGTTCTGATTCAGCCTGTTTTCTTCTTCAGTGCTTACACTCAGTGAACGAACAGATAAGCAGAAACACATTGCTTCATGCTCCTAACTTGACAGATATATGACTGCTGGGTTAATGGTTCAGTTGGCTGGATTTAGGTTGGTTTGATTTACACACAGAGAGCGCTCACTTTAGATTTGTAGCCAGGATTTGAGGAAAGAGGAAGCCTTCCCAGCAGATATTTCATGTCATATGTGTGAAATATGGTCACTTTTTTTTTATACAGTCTTGTACTGTAATCTATAAAATTGAGAAAAACCCACAAAAAAATGATTGAATTCTTAAAGATCTCATGTTGGGCTCAGGGAGTTGACGTTTGTGTCAAACTCAGACTGGTTCCAGCTGACACTTAAATGCATGACCTTTTTTTTTTCCCCAAATAATAGTGACATGTCAGTCCACACTCTTCGTCATAGATTTGACATTTTGTTGCTAAAGTCAAACCCTGTTACATGGTTGAATCAAAGACTTCAGGAGGACGCTGCGGTGGAAGAGGCTAAGCTTGTCCAGCAGCAGCTTTGGTGTAGCAGGATGGGCTTTGATCAGTTTGTGAGTGAAAATGAGAAAACAACAGTTTAATCAGGAGGCATTTTAGTCGGTTCACTTAATTTGCTTTCTTTTCAAGAGTTACACAAGATCGATACCACTCTCAGGCCTGTATGGTAAATTTGAAGCTACCATAAGTAGCCATTTAGCTTAGCATGAAGCATAAACGACTGTGAATGGGGTAGAAAGTCTTCTTCATCCAAGTCCAAAGATAACAAAATCTGTCTTTCAGCACCTCAAAAGCTCCAACACAAGAACATGTTTTGATTGATATATCGGTATTATCTGAACAAACACATGAAGTGTAAAGGTTAATTAACTTCATGCTGTGGTTGGAAACAGTTCCTTAGCAGATTTGAGTAATTTAGCAATGTCTGCATACATTGAATAATTATTGTGCCTGGCCAACAAATTGTTTCAGATTCAGATTCAGATTTTTTATTGTCCCACAAGGGGAAATTTGCGTTGCAACAGGAGCACACAGTAGACAAGAAACACAAGGACAACATCACCATAAAACATAAACCAAAACACATTTAAAAAAATCAGACAACACAGCAAAATATAAAACCAGTCAAGAGCCCATACCAGAATGGAAATTCAAGTTATTAAAGGGCAAAGTGGAGGTGTGCAAATGTGCAATTCAAGTTTTACAGTTATGTTAAATTCAGGACAAACATGATGATGCACAGAACTTAAACGGCTATCGCTGACTGTTCTCTGTCTTTGTGCTGATCCAAGTGTAACACCTGTAGGGATTATGAGAACAGCTTGATCTGTACATGAAGTCCTAAGTCCTTGTCTCTGAATGCAGGTGATGCTGGCCCCTCTGGTAGACATCGCCCTGAAGGTCTCCCAGCTCCACGAGAGGACTGGACGCTCAGGTCCCACTGTGATCACATGATTCCTCTGCCACACTGCCTCCGCACCCCCCTCCCCCCACTCTCTCTCTGGGGGTGAAGCTGCCCTTGAATTCTGTCTTGGCTTCAGTTCCTGGCCCTTTAGACAAAAAACTGAAACCTAACATGGAAGGCAGACTACAAGAAACACATCTCTATTAGAGGTTAACCACTGCCATTATCTAGTGTTAAAGTATGAGAACACTGTTTCCCTGTCACATGTTCAAACAAATATGTAGCTTTTTATGCAGTAGCAACAAGTTTGTCTTTGAAGTCTCATATTTGATTCATGTGTTCAAAGGAAAACGCAAAAAAAAGCAAAATCAATGTGCGGACTCGAACGCTTGAACAGAATGTGCCTCGTGTAGTTTCTGTATCCATGTTCAACTATATGTTATTGTCCAGGTCTGTTTCTGAAACATATCATTAAATGGAGAAACTGCCAAACTGGCCATAGATCAGCAATTTGGGGGGCAATCTCATCCCCCCCCTACGTTTCCCTTATCTGACCTGGTGCCTTCCCCTTCCGTCTGTTATCTACAACCACCAAAGTAGCCTCTAAACCTCAACCATGAACCGACACATCCAGCGTTAATAAAATAACCCTACATAAAGGAAATCCTGTGGTCTTGTTTTAATTCATTTATATGAGATGGTATGTATTTAAGCATATACAAACACATGAATTTGCAAAGTGATTATACATGCTTGCATTGAAAAACAATCCCCTGCTGCTCGGCTTAGGGTCTGGCATGGTGGAAATTGCTGTTGCAAACTTTGATTTTTAGAGGAGTGAGACACTAAAAGCAAAAGTGTATACGGCGGTAGGGAAATTACTCTAGATAAATGCCTGTCATGCAACAAGTGAGCCAAGTCGTCGGAAGCGTCTCCAGCAGATTGAAGTCCGCCTCTCTCCAAAAAGACATTCCTGAGGCGAGCAGAGAAGCACAAACTGATGCCGCCTCTGGCAAGTCTTCTTGTGTAATGAGATATTCACTGTAATCCTGATTAATGATGAGAGTAATAAAGCGTCTGCGGGTCAACGGATGCCACGAGTGATACCGAAAGACAAACAGAACAGAGCTGAAATATTGTCTTTGAAATGTTGAGTTTTCTCCAGAGAAATGGGTGAAGGATGTTTGAATCGGTTTCGAGAAACTTTAGGTCCTTGGAGTGGAGTCAACGTGTTCCTCACACTACCAACCATATTTGGCTGTACATTGGTTACAATTAAGGTAATAGGAATGAGGCTGAAATATTTGATGCACAGCAAAAGGAAAATTGGTCCTAATCACCTCCATCGTCTTTCTTCTGTGACATGTTTTCACCCAATTTCTGTCAAATAACCCCCAAAACACATCTAATCAGGAACTAATTAACATTTCAATTTGAATTTTCATGCAGTTATTTGAAGCTAAGTAACTGATATTTAACCTTTTGTGTTATCTTACTGAAACAAGCTCTTAGTCAACAGGTAGCCACCAAAAAAACTAAACATGAGGGAAATTTGAATGAAGGTAATAAATAGTGAAAAGGTGACTTGTTTTATGTTCTGCAGACCAAAAAGATAAGTTATCTAACAATGTATAAGACTGAAGTAATGTTCACAAAAATAAATGACAGATATTCAAAAATCAAATACACATCTGGGACAAACAAGAAGCTTCAATGTAGGCTACAGGCTGAGAAAACACTAAATGCACCTGAGCAAAAGAATCAAAGAATCGCACAAATCTCATCAAAACTCTCTACTGTTCACATGATTTACTATCTATTAGTTTAGGATATGCATGTAGCCAGCTGTTCTAATCCATTTCAGGGAAGTTTTCTTATCTTACATTTGTGAATATCCAGTAAAAAAATGCAGTTGTAATTTGGGTCGACGGGTAATTTTTGCATTCACACACTTAGCTAGCGTTACTTTTAGCTAGCTAACAATACGGTTGATGTTTCTCTGATTGTACCATGTAATGCTCTATAACGGTAATGTACGCATTTGGCCACTTCCTAGCTAACAAATGCTATATCAAGACTTTTACAAAAAAGCAGGTAAAAGACCGTACTCAATGTTATGTTACAAAGACCCGACGTTAATGCATCATGAGCACTTAGCAACATTTAGCAAAAGATACAGTGGCAAGAAAAAACTTTGTTTTAAGAGGCAGAAATCTTTGGCAAAACCAGACTCATAATAACAGCCATCTGACCAAACTACCTATGGGACTTCACATATGTTGCTTTTACACATAGCTTAATGTCCCTCAGGATTTTTCCCAATCCATTGTCTCAGTTGCTAATCTTGGAAGCAATGAAATGATTAACGACTCCTTCATATGGCTTACTCAATTTACAACCTGAAACAAAGCAGAGAGTCTTTGCTGAAGACAAATTTCAAGTGTCCTACTCGATCAGGAGGGGAATCTAAATGAACGTAGTCTTTTATCTGTGTTTACACTATAAATCTCTCAAAGCCTATTTTTAGTCTTCAAAGGGACAGTCTGTGGCATGGGATGTATAACTGCCCCAAACAGTTCCTCTATACTCCCTAAGGAGTCACAATAACAGGTTGGAGACTTTCATGTTGCATTGTTCAGACACTGTCAAGCTGACATGGTGCTCCACATAATGTGTTCCTCTTGTTCTGCTCCTAATGGCTTACAGGCCGTATTTGAATTGGCTGTCATTACATCAGGTAATCACAATAAGGCTTACATTAAGCTGGCCTGGTCTGCAGCTATTAGATGTCCAAATGGCTTTCTCTGGAGCTGGCGTGGCGCCTTGTGTTTTTTTTGAAGTGGCCTGTTCATTGCTCCACTGCAACATGGTGTAGGACAAAGGCATCATTCTCAAAGTGCGGAGAATGAGGACGGCCTTGGCTGTGCAGTTAATGTTAACTCCTCTGGTTCTTGTGGTTCTATAAAGACCAATTTCTTCTCTAACACACAATTTAATGTCAAGTGTTACACTGTTTGAGTAAAGGAAAGGGAGTCTTCCATATAAGATCCGACTATGTTAAATAACTTTTGTTTTCCCAGTCTTCCTATTACAAAACTATCTGATGCTTTTTGACTGCCAGGCTGTGTTTCTGGTCTGCAGATGTTAGTAACTGAGGGAATCCACATAACTGTTATTATTCTCCACTTCTTGATTGATCAACAGGCGAAAAGAGCACCCATATTGAAAATCAGAAGGTATAGCCTGGTTGCCTTCACATTAAGGCAAGGCAAGTTTATTTATGTCGCACATTTCAACAACAAGGCAATTCAAAGTGCTTCACACAAGACAAAAGCATCATGACAGAGGAAAGAAAAGAAACAAAAATAAAATAGAAAATTTAAAAATCACTGAAATTATTAAATCTGAAAATATGTTCAAATAAAAATAATTAGAATTAAATTAATTTAAATAAAAACATTGAAATGGAAAATAAAAGTAAAGAAATTAAAAGAGTTAAACAAAAAATTATAATAATTACAGTGCAGAGTAAAAGTTTAAATTTTTATCAAAGCTTAACTCATCATGTTCACTTCTTAGTCATAGTGGAAGAAGGTACAGTTGCAAACTTTTTAGTATTTGCCTCTATGTGTAAATTTGTTACCCTGTTACTTCGCATGAAACCCTGTTACTTAACCTGCAACCTACCCAGAAGAGCACATGTCACTCATCTCCCTACACTGGCTCCCAGTTACTGCTCACAGCAAATTTATAACTCTGCTGCTCACTTACAAAACAGCGACAAAAACGGCTCCTCCTTACCTAAACTCCTAAAATAATCCAGGTCTACACTCCCTCCACCCCCCTACGCTCTGCCAATGGAAGGCGTCTGACCCAGCCTTCACAACAGGGTCCTAAGTCTCTAACTAGACTTTTCTTCTTTGTTGCCCCTCGCTGGTGGAACGAACCTCCAAACTCCATCCGATCTACAGAGTCTCTTTGCACCTTTAAGGAAAAGCTAAAGACCCAGCTCTTTATGAACACCTACGACCTTAACGATGATGATGACGATGGTTTTGATATTATTGATGGTGATGATGGGAATGACCATTGCTACAATCTGCTCTTTGTGAACTTGAATGCTGTTAAGCCAAAGCTAGAAAATAAGGAACTTAAAATGGTATGTGTTGCTAAAACAAGATCAACTGAAGCTCCACTCCACTGTGGATGTGAACAAGCTCTGACAGGGTGTGTGAGGTTAACAAAGTTTAGATGTAGAGGCTCCACATGAGTCATCACACTCTTAACACTCTCCATTTTTCTGGGTCTGCGGGGCCTAAGTGTTGAGGATGATGTGTGAGGCCATAAAAAAACTGTTCAGTAACGGTCGGGATTAGATGACTTGGAACACATCTGACCGCACGTTTGAACCGAGCAGTGCGGAGCAGAGGCTGGCTTGTGTCCACAGGCCGCTTTGAATCCCCTCATCCATTTCTCTTCTGGCTTTTAGTCAATAAGAAGACATATAGTCCAGGAAACACCACACTTCTATGGCTCATTGTCCACATAAGTGTTTGCTTGATGTAGGACTTGAGCTGAAACAGAAACTGGAAATTAAGATTTTACAATACCAGAAACATTCCACATATTAGCATCTTTTGTTTAATATACCCAGGCAACACTGTTATGAATGTGTCCTCCTTCAGCCTGATTTAACCTGAGATCAGGCTATTTTTCTGAACAAAAAAAGTGGATCTCTCGTCTCGTTATTTCAACATGTGCTGCACTAGATATACAAACAAAATACTGAAAATGTTGAACACAATCAACCTCATTAATGAACTGTGTGTTTTTATGTGTGTTCAACTGCAAGCAATTACTGTTCTTCTGCCTGAAACGTCACTTATTTGGAGGCCCTGTGGACAAAAACAGAATAATAATAAATGACCTGTGATCAGTGTATACACTAACCAATTGTTTGGCATTTTCTAATAAACCTTGAGTTGGAAGCCTTTGCATTTTTCTGTGTGTGTGTGCAAGTTGTCCTCTCATGGTGAAAAAATGTTTAAACTCAATTTTGTATTGGTTGATTTTTTGGCAATAACAGAAGTAGGACACTTCCTACTCACATAGCAACCGTTTTCTTTCCTTTTTTAATTTTTTTTTTAGAATACAGATACACATGTTTTTGCTTTTGTGAATACCATACTTACTGTAAATACTTTTTTTTTTAATTCAATAGAAAAGCAAAGATGTCATGATTCACATTATGTTTCTATTGTCAGTCATTTGTCTTTTTAATATAGTCTGTAGAAGTTTGTCACATTGAGTAAAATAAGTCTACCTATACTCTCTTGTTAAAAATGTATTTTTTTTTTATCATATAGGCACTTCACCTGGTATACATTTTTATGTGATGTCATGCTCAGTGTGTTGTTATAGACTGTAAATATTAATGGACGAAGCCTGAATGAAGTCACCCATCTGTTACTGAAGCGGGCTTTTGAGTTACATCGATGGCGGTCGCCATGCTGAAAATGCTGTCTCACGTAACAGATGACTCTTGTTAACCACAGACCTTATTTCAGGCGTCTAACCACAAACCCATTCTAAATTCCCATTGACTTTTAGACGATAGACCCCATGGCGCTGAAATAAAACTTCCGGGTTTTAGGACTCATTCCTGTGGCGCCCTATACGCATTTGAAAAGAAGGCCAATAAGAATGCAACATGTAGCGCAGGGTAAAAGTTTAATTTTCAGGGTTTTGAGATCGAGCTGATTAAGTTTGGATGTTTAAAAAAAATGCACAGGCCAATGCTGTCTGTCAGTCATTTAAGGATTTCTAAAGCAGTTATCCACTGATTGAAAAACGCTATAGCCTATTTTCAAATGCAAGGGAAATCAGTCCAGAGCACATGTCATTAGTAACATGTGAGGATGTGAAGGCAAAGAGAAAAGTTCTGGAGGGACATAAAAATACTGAAAATATGTGGCCCAACTTTTTGAAAGGCCATCATCACCCCTCATCCTTTCATTTCCTTTTATTGATTCCGACATCATTGCCAGTGTAGCAACAAAGGGCCTCCCTGTCCGTGTGCCGTGGCCGCAGGAGAAAGCCTCGGGGATCTGCTCTTCAAAGAGACCTTCAGAACCCTAATCCGCTCCACCATGAAAGTTAGATGACGCTCACCACGGATGGTTGCAATTTTAATAATCATATCCTACTTAAGGCAAAATGAAGTCGATAGACATCAAGGAGGACAAAATAGGCCAATGTCAGAAATGATCTTGCTACTTGATCATTCCAGTGGTGAGGTCTTTCCCTCTGAATCCCCCCCCCCCCCCTCCATTCCTCATAACAAAAAAAAACACTGAAACACAGCTGAGGGTTAAATTCATTTGGCTGCTTTAACAGCACATTTAAAAAGGCGCCTGAGTAAGAAACACAGTTGATACGTGATGTACATCACCTCACACGTTTAAGTGTAATCAGGCATGCCCAATTTCATTCACTTTGACAGTTACTTGGAGTACTTTGTGTGGTTTTGCTCCACATGTGTGATATCTGGAGCCCAAACTTAACTGAAAAGTTTTGCAAAATCATACTCATGCAATCTCTGAAATCTATAATGTTGGTCTGCTCATATATTCTAAAGAAATAGGCACTTAAATGATTTACATTTCAGTACATTTTTAGTATGTTTAATTATCAGAACTTCTGGCATTAAATAATAAACTACAGTGAGATGGAATCATCATTAGCTAATGATCTTCAGACTATGTTTATATTTTGACTTGCAGCTCTGGTTTTGATCAGAGCTTTGGCAGCTTTCACAACCTTCTGCTTTGTATCCCTGCACCCGCATAACCCCGGTATTTTTTAATTTAACCTAAATAACATGGACATAACAGAGAGGTGTTGACATACAGTGTACAGTAATATGGGAACTTTTGAACCCTGAAGAACACATTTTGGTCAGAATATTGACATTTAGACAATGAATTCATAAACCGTATATATAAAAGGTGGACGTAGCCTCATGGTTTGAGGAGTGAAGCCAATAGGAAGGGGCCTTACACCTGCACTGTTTCTAATGGCCAGCAGGTGGAGACTCCACACTTGTGTATGAACCTTACTAAACTTACCCTAACCTAAAAAAAACTCCTAACGAGTTTTTAGTGAGACTATGGAGGCACTAAGCGGACATTCATCCTTTACATTTACCATTTTTCTCCGTGATAACGAGTACTTTCTGTTTGTTTTGACAAGATCTCGACCTATTTATCTTGCAGTTTTCGAGATAACAACTCTGATTGTTTTCAGTGATAATGAGTTACTTCCAGTTATCTTCCCAAACATAATTGTTGTCCTGTCAAAACAAAGCTTGTTTCCATTATAATTCTAGGCTGCAATTGCTTACACTAATAAGGCGAGTTACGTTTATTTCTAATTTCTTTTCGCGCTTCTACAACTCTGGGGCTACAAGACAAACAACCAGAAATTACCTCAGGAAAACGATAGTCAATAAAATGTAAGACTGCATGTCTGCATAGGGCTTCCATATCTAACCACCACTTTAATTTGTTTTTAATGCGGCATGATTTTAAGTCATTACAATGGCAAACTGCCAACCAGGACAGATATGTAAACCAATGTGTATCCAACCTGTCGTCCAGATTTGGCAACTCCTGGTTCCAAAAAACAGGGTTGCAAGGGCCAAAAGCCTGGGTGAATTCTTCTATACAGTCTATGTTTTAATTCCCCCAAACACACACTCAGACACGCCCTTATCTAATCTCAGAGTACACAGGAAGCTCAATTGTTTTAGCTCTAAGTTCTGGTTAGCAACATCTACCCAGGGATGACTGAGTATGAAGAAAAAGGAGCGGAAGGGACGAAAGGTTTTGATTAGGAGTCCTTGATCCACGTCCTGGGCCTGACGAGGTGCAGGGATAATACCAGAGGTGAAGCCCGCTACAGCTCCTCTTAGATCTTCAATCAAAACTAATCCAGTCTAAAGCATTATTCATACATGCTATTCCTGCGCTGTGTAACAGTTAAATCAAAACATACTTCAGAGAGGATGATATTTCCCTCTAATGAGCAGGTCCAGGTCACAATATGGGGGAACCGGAGATGCTAAATTGCTACCATTCTTCTCCTGTCGGTATAAGGCTGTAAAAGTGCTCTGTGTGGTGCAGACACACACATGCAGAGGCAAAGTGTGTGTCAAAAATCCAGAAGTGAGTTGAGTAAAATGAAACAAGGTGTGGAGTTATAGAGGAGGAGGTGAGTTGGGTTGATAATGCTTCATGGCTCTGGAGTTAATAATTGTGTTAATGTGTGTTTGTAGCAAGAATTAAGCATGTCTGCAAGTGTGAAATCTGATTATCTTCTCTTAACACTTAATCTGTCTGCTTTATCTTTTAAATGTAATGCACTTTACTGAAGTCATCACAGACAGGGGTGTCTATTTATTTGAAAAGTAGAAGTTTGAATTCCCTTTGCATCCAGAAAGAAAACATTAAATCAAGTACACTGACAGCAGGCCTGTATATCTTTCTATTGCACAAGGGAAGGGTGGAATGTTTCTTAAACCTGCTTTCTTGCTAATGGCCAGCAGGGGGGTGACTCCACTTTAAAGAAGGAAGAAGAATAGTAGAAAACCAGATGAGAAAATGACTCTTCTTCTCAGTTATTGGTAAACATTATCCAAATGACTTGACATGATATGACATGATCTCCATATGCAACAGCCATAGACAAAGTCTCAGACCCGTCACCCATTGGTTTCTGAAACGGACTTTTGAAGCCCATGAATGGCAGTCAACATGTTGGAAACGCTGACTTGACCCATACTACCAACTGGAACTGAGTCTATAGCTGTAAGACTCCTGACAAACATACAGGACGCCTAACCATCAGTCAGATTAAAATCAATTCTTGACTACTTATTAGCTGTTTGAAGCTTTGATTATAACGCACATGTTTGCACAGCTCAATTTTCCTATATTTGTGTCAGCACTCCACATTTTAGGATTTATCTGCACATTTGTATTTAATCTCAAGCCAATCCTGATTTGAAAATGCCTCTGACCTACACGTTGGCAGTTCCTTTGATGACCACAGGGTGGCGACACTTGGCTAATCAGAGCCATGTGGCTCCTGTGGGCTGAAGTCTCCTCGGTGAAGTTTGTAGGAAGGATTACGCTCAGTTGGAGAAAGAGACAGAGAGGGGGAAAGTGAGCTGGGCTGCAGCGAGAAGGAAAGAGACAGAAAGCAGGAGAATCACCTTTCTTCCAGACTGTCACGTTTTCTTTTTTTTTTTGTTTGAGGGATTTTGGTGCATTTTGGAAGAAAGATAAGCGGAAACAAGGCAAGGCAATTTTGAGGCATTATATTTGGAGGGGGCTCTGAAATTGCATTGCGAGTGAAGTGGATGTGAAGAGCGAGCAAAAAGTTTGACACAGAACCGGAGGAATGTATCCGACTTGGGCAGCGGCGAGCCTGCGTCTCTGGAGATGTCCAGCCTGCGCGCTCTGGATCGCCCTGCTCCTCCAAAGCGTGCTGGACCTGAGCGCGTCTGGTGAGTGTCAATACCTTTTCCCTGGATAGTCATTCCCTTGTTTCTTCCCCATGCTGCTCTTGCTGGCATTGCGCACACTGCGGTTCATTCCCAAAAACACGCGTGGACTCAGCAATCTGTCAGCCTTGCCGAAAAGTCTCTCTTGGTACTTTCAGTGACTTTTTTTTTTGGTGATTTTGTCGCACTTACATGACCATTTAAGTCATTCATTGTCATTTTTGGGGGTGCAGTTTTTAAGATCACGCCACTTTAAAATCACCCCATTAATGTCAACAAACTGTTGTTCCAGATCTGTTTGGCATCATCCAGCCTCTCCTCTCATGTAAATGATAGTTGGTTTTCAGATTAAGGTCCCATTGTGATCCTGAAGCCTCTGCACGGGGGGAAAGACTTGACTCCATTGACAGACAATAGAAGGACTCTTAACTAAATCAGCTGGAGAGCTATTGTGCCACAAACCAACCAACCCCTTTTTTTTTAACCCAGGGTGAGAGATGCTTAACGTCTTAATCTGAAGGCAAATAGGCGTTAAAATGAGTTTAGAAAGAGAGTAAGAGATTGTTTGAGGGGTGTAAAATGAGGACAACTTTTTGGAAAAATGGACCTGTCTGTCTGTGGTCTGTTTGAAACAATGCTGCAATTAGTCTTAACTGCCTTTTACAAAACAAAACCTGAAATATATCACCGGTTTATTTCTCTGTGGTTGAAAGTTGAGACTTTGTTTTTTACCCTTTCAAAAAAAAAGTCTTTGCAACTCAACTACAATGTATTTCCACTGAAGCTGGGTGTGCGGTATCTTAAAGAAACAAGACTGATGGTGTTTGTAACTGGATTTTGGGCTGACTCATATAAGTGATTGAATTCAGTTTGATTTAAATTTGAATTGTTTATGCAGCAGCTGGTTGAAAAGCTGTCTCCATACTTCTCTGTCTTAATGCTCCTTTTAGTGTACAGAAAGTTTGAAACAGCCCCCCTCTCCCTCATGAGAAGTGATGAATTATCTCCGGATGGTTCTTGAGGGTTTGTTTGGATTATCTCTGTCCTCCTTAGATGCTTTTGGCTGATATTTACAACGGAGATGTACAGTATATTCTGTGTTAAGTGTTACACTGTCTGCCATGGAATCCCCTCGTCTCTATTACTTTTAACCACTTTTTACTGCGTGCACGGGGGAAATTACTAGAAATGTAAGCTGTAACTTCTAATAAAGTTTCATGATTCAATATGCAGTAGAGGAGAACCAAGCCTCATCTCCCCCTTTCTCTCGTCAATTTACAAGTTTAGACGCAAAATCTGCCTTGAAAATTACATTTCATGTGCTAATAATGTTATACATGAAGCAAAACTAATTCACTTTAGCACTCCTGCTCCCCACCGCAAACAAGAAATCATCTGTTCAACTTAAAGAGCTGCTCTGTGTAAGGACTTTTTTATTCATATCCAAGTGATAGCAGCTTTACTGGTGTGGTCAAGAAGATTACTGCCATTAAGATGCTTGCAATTTGACCTCTTGTTCACCTCAAATGAATCAGCCACAGGATATTTTCGTCGATGATACCAGTGACTTGAATCCTAATGGTCAAGAGACGGGACAATAATGTGGTTTAACTATAATTTAATGCAAAGACACAACAGTGCGGTTCAGTGGTCAGAGAATTAAATATATATCTGTACTGTAAAAACACAGCAAGCATGACAAAGAAGAAACCTAAAGGAGGGGATGTTTGTCTTTAAAGGGCTTCTGTCTGCTTTACTGGTCAGTGTCTAGTCAGAGGTCAAAGGTCAGAGGTCTGTCGCCGTGGTTTAAATGCCAGAATTTCCAGGATTTCCCTCCCCGCCTCAATAAGGGACTGTTATCGACATAAACACACCGTGATAAACCTTCTGCATGGATTCTTGAATGTGTTTTAAAGTTGTTCCATTACTGACAATAAAAATGCCTGATACAGCCTGAAATGGGTTATCAGCATGTACGCTAAACATTACACTGATCTATTATTATTTATCAGCACTGCACCTTAAAATTTACTTATTTTCCTACTCCAAAACAGTATCTTCCTTAACGTTAGCCAAAGCTAGCAAGATTTTAGCATAACTTTTTTTTAATTTCACATATTAAAGCCTTTTTATTATTATTTTTTATATTCCAAATTAAAGATACCACAATATCATCTAAAGATAACACAATTTAAATCAGTTTCATGTTAAAAAAATTGTGTTTTTTCTGATGCTCATTTGGCAAAAACACAGGACATCAAGATCCGTTAGTAGAACTGCTGCTTCTGCTAGCTTAGTTTGTTTACAGTTTTTAGGTTAGGATTTGTTAAGTAGCCGTGAGCCGGGCCATATAACAATCATCAAATCCATCCAGGTTAACCGAAACCTCAAACGGCAACAACTGTGATTCATTTTTAAATCAATATTTGGCTTTAACCATATGCTCTTAAAAAATATTTAGTCCTAATAAATTGGAACGTCTGTTGTCATAAATATGTGTGTTCACATCAAGGCAGGGAATGACATAATGGCTTTGTACTTCTGATTACTCTTAGGCGTAACAGACACTACTAACAACAGATTAGGTGCTTATCTAAACAAAGACAGGATCCATGTACAGGACAGGGTATTTTTCCCACAGGTAATCCTTCACTTCCAAAACACAGCTAACCTTCTCTGAAGGCCTTTAAATGCATTTGTGTCCAATTTAAAATTACTTTGAGGCAACATGAAGGTTGACATGGCTTGGTACGTTGTATTCTTAAAGAAGTGATCCATATGTGGATTTATTTCAAATCGTACTTCAAATTGAACCCAGGTTTTGCAGCAAGAAACCAGATTTCTGCTAAACATCACATTGCAAGAGTAAAGTGAAGCTTTAGATTTCAGAATATTTGGACTGAACCTGGTAGGACATTTGGCTGCTCAAAATGAAGCTATGAATATTTTTAGTTTTTTCTTTCAGCTAAGTGTCATATTGATCTCCAAAATCAAGAATAATCCTTTACTTGTCAAACTTGCGTCTGCTGTCGGGACATTTTAAAATGACCAGCTGACTACTTTCTTCGTGTTGAACGGGCAGATCTATCTATTTGCACTGCTTTATTTAATGTGATGACGTCTTTAAGGGGGGTAATAAGTTTAAGTTATTGTTAGCGATAGCTAAGCTCACAGCGAAGTAAAGCCTTCTACAGAACACCTGAGAAATAAAGATAATTAAATTGAGACTCCTTTATTTGATGGTTATACTGTACCCAGTCTGTTTATTGGTAAAAGGCTTACTCTTCAAATAAATAATACAGCTCTAGGTTAAACTAGTCAACCATAAATAGTGGAGATATCCATAACTCAAAAGATGTTAACTAGCCTACAATCAAACATGCTAGCAGCAGCTCAACATGCAGACCCTCACGTACGACAAAGGAAAGATTGTCAGAGAAACTGCTTTCAGATTTAAAACTCTCTTCTTCACTTTTGATTAATGGCTGACTTTTAGCGGTCAGCCCTTGATTAATTACCCTCCACCCATTTTTCAGCCTTTGCCCTTTAGCTCCAAAGTCATAATTTGTTACTTCCCCTTGAAAATAAAAGTTGTTTAAAAGTTTTCTGACATTATAAACCATGTAGTGTTTCTAAACGGAGGACATTCACCCCTGAACTGTTTAGAGTTTCATTTAGCCTTTTAATAACACACGGGTAGACTATAAATCAAATTGGGTGGAACTGCCTCGGTGCAGTTTTCAACAGGACACTCTGCTGACATTAAAGGCACTTCAACAAGTCTGGAAAAAGACACTCAGTCCTGCATGGCTACGAGTGTGTAGAAGCTTTTTCTTCTCTCCCCTCAACTGAGATATCTATCTGTAGGTTGTATTTATTAAGATTCACATTAAGGGAGCTGTTTCAAGGAGGCGAAAGAGACGTCAAAGTTTATGGTTGAAAAGTCTTTATACATCCTTGTAAAATTTGCAAATCCACCACTCCCTCTTTTCATCATCGCTATAATTTCTCCTTTATGTGTGTGCGTGATTCAGTTTTTTTATACTTAATCCAGATGCTCTGGAAAATGTTGGCCTCTACAGCGGCCTTAGTGCTACGTCTCTTTCAGATAGATCACTTCGCTGTGTTTAAAACTCAACTCCCACTCAGCACGGTGGACGCAACACTAACTACGAGCCCTGTGCATCCCTTAAAGCGTTCTGCAGACATAGAAGAATGTGGCAGGAACTCTTATGTGTGAAACAGATGTATGCTCTTTTTTCTGGGAACATAGATGGGGTTGATTTTTGTATTTTTTTGACTCAGGTTTGAGCGTGTGAAATGTTAAAAAAAAATAAAAAAAAGAGTCATGAATGTTAATTTCATCAGCACGTAGCCATAAATCACATGCTCCGACTCTGTTTTATGTCCCTGATTTAAAACGTCGGTGTGTAAACCACGCCGTGCACTCGCAATTACCCACTTCCCTCTTGTTATGATGAAGCACATGTGTTAGCCGGGGCTTACTGCTGCCATAGGGCGAACTGTTTGGAGAATATTGTGTGCTAATTGTTTAACTGATGTATGGCTAGCAGGCAATTTGTCATATAAAAGTATCAGGGTATCAAATAACTGAAGAGCAGTGTTTTTATTAGTTTCTTTAGCAAGTTCATGACTTTATTTGTGATTAAGAGTGGGGGTACAAAAGGGGCTGCAGGAGAAAATCTGATCTTGAAGTTAAAGAATTTGAAGTAATTCTGTATCAGCTTTTTGTGTTAATTTTGGTCTTGTGATAAAAGTAGTTGTAAACGTGCAAACCACCACCTCTCTTCCCTTTAATAAGTAAAAATATTTTTTATTTGAGGTGCTGTAGTTTCTAATAAAACAATGCATATTTTTTTTCTCTGAAAAAAAGTGACACTGATAAGTTCTGCTGCTTCAGCTACTAACGCTAAACAAGAGAAGCCAAAAGCAGGAAGCGCCCTCTGCTGGTTAAAAAATGGCATTGCATTACGTATTTTTGTCATATCGATTTAAATTGTCCATAGTTATATATATTTTTAATTGTATGAAAAGTTATCGTTACATCCCTTGTCGTTAATCAAAAAGAGCTGCTTAACAGAATATAGACTACCCAAGAAAATACTGTGTGCTTATGTTTAACTGTTGTTTAGCTCTCTGGAAATTTGTTTTAAAGATTATCAAGATATAAGCCCAGTGCTTTTATTTTCATTAGTGTGGTTTGAAATGAGAGTGTCAAGATGCTTTTATTTTTTTTAACCATTTTCTACCTTATTTTACTTCTTGCATTTGCTGTTTTTCAAAAGGGGCTGTATAACAAATTCCTTGACAAAATGGAGTGCACAAACAACAGTGTGCTTAACTGAGATACAGCTAGTTGGGGGGTATAAAGTATCAGGATATCAAAAAACTAAAGCCCAGTGCGTCTTTTTCAGATACTGTTCACACGTTGTCATCACTTAGTTGTTGTGGTTGATCTTTCCTACCTCAGTGATCACTACAGATAGGAAGTTCCCTTATGATGCCAGTAAAAGGCACGGTTGTTTTCCATTGAGTTGCTGCTGGGAATGTCCTGATAATATGTCGTCAATGCTTGGTTGACAGAGGAATTTTGGAAGCAGAGCCCTATTTCGGTTTCCCCTACTCCTTCTCCTGCCTCTGCCAAGTCAGGAAAAAAAAAAGGCTTTCCATGAAATGTATGGAGTGTAAATTTCCTGCATTTGCGTAATATTGGCAGAAAAACGCTCCTATTTCCACAAACCAGGCTCTGTGGAGCGTGCTTGTTTTTTATGCGGTCGCAGTCCCTCAGAGAGAGGCAGCGTTTAATCAAAGGCTAAACTCGGTTCACTCAGATCCTCGCTGGAGACGTTTGATAAAGTTTCTGCCACTAGAAGCTGAAGCCGAGCGTGAAAACCCTTTTCCTGCAATTTTGTGTCTGCACAGGAGGTCAGCCTGTTAAAAAGGAATCCTCCGCAGGGTTCAGGGCAGTCAGGAACTAACAAAAGAAATTTAAAAAAAAAACCTGTGTAAAGAGGTTAAACTTCAATTATTTTAACGGAGGTGGAGTCTGGAGCATGCATAGAAATACTTTTCATCAATGTAGCACTCATTTCTGTGTGTGATATATTCATTTAGTCAAACTATATTTGCCCCTTTCCATCCATTGACCTGTTCTGTGTTTCCCCCTGCAAATAATAAAAAAAAAAACCTTCTGTACTTTCTATTCAACACTCTCTCTGTTGATTTCTTTCGACTGCTGTCTGGAAGACAAATTACTCCCTCCACATAAAAAAAAATGTCTCTGCTGTACTTTATACACACACCATACAATGAGTCCTTTGCTGCAGTTGTAAGGCAAGCTTGTAAGTGTGAGAGTGTGCTGATGACAAAGTGACACTTTAATGAGTCTAATGGAATAAGCCACACATACTGCATATCAATTTCCCATATGGACTTGGCAAGGTTTATACTGAGGACCGCAGGGAATAGCGCGGGCTTAAAGAGCTCTAAATTTCATCGGGACCACTCCTTATTACACTTTTATCAAATTACTCCCTCACTATAGCATCCTCCGTGGTCAGTGAGAGACCATGCTACAGTTCCTTTAATAGGGCGTAGGATAAAACACGGCTTTTCAATTCCTCTATATGTGTCAGAGTAAATCTTTTTAAACCCTGTTTGCGTTGCATTAAGGACCTCAGAGGCCCCCCCCCCCCACTGCAAGCAGACGGCAGATCTCTGCACCCACAATTAGCTCTTTGTACAACACCACATGTCTCCCGAGGTACCAAACCCCTCAAACTTTATGGGCTTCTGCAGCCTAAAATACGTTCCAAAATGTGTGTGTGTGTGTCTTATCAGTCAATGGAGAGATTTTTCACTTAATCAGATTTATTCTTCAATGATGGTTTGTTGGCAACTCCCTGTCCATGTAACTAAGTTCTCAGCGTCGACAAAGTATTCAGGGGAAGCGGCGTTACTAGCAATCAGACAGGCTTCACCTTCTCTGCTGGATCATTTCATTTTAAGTGACTGAAAAGGAAGATGTAGTTTCATACCGCTGCCCTCACTATCTTAATGACTTTTCTTTTTAGATTTTTCTTTCGCTTTTTGTGCCTCTATTGAAGAGACAGGACAGTGGACAGAGTCGGACATCGGGGACAGAGCGAGTTGGGAATGACATGCGGGAAAGGAGGTCCGATTTGAAACGGGGCTTCCGGCCTTGAGGACAACAGGCTCTGGACATGGGTTTATGCCAAATAACCACAAGACCACCTTCGCCCGCATCTTAATGGCTTTACTGTCATTTAAAGTGTGGAAACCTCAGCGATCATCATCTGACAAGCGTCTGTTTTCTTTGTTACCTGGGCAACAAGTCCCGCCCCGTCTAGTGTCTGATTGGCAAACCTGAAGTAGCAGCATCAGCTTGCTGAACATCACAGGCTAAGGACTCAGACTTGGACGTGGACTGAGGTGGTGGTGAATCGACTCAGACACTGTGCTGATTTTACTTCAGAGACTCGGATTCAAGCACTGGGGACTCAAACTTAAGGTTTGGTGACTCCAATGGTGTAAGCTATGATTTTGGAGAAGAATAAACCGACACTTTTTGGGGCTTATAAATAGGTTGTTATTGTTGGATTGACTGGCATGCTAATACCTCATACACCTGATTTATTCTTAATCAGATGCCTTCCTGGTTCTGGTAGAGATATCGTGACAACTCTACATTTTCTACATACAAGTTAAATCTTTTATTTCAAAAGATTGAACATAATCAAACCATAAAAACCTATCATCAGGAGTACTCGCAGATGTTTTTTTTCTGCCTGCCAGAGGATCAGAGAACCCCTCAGTCACACACCACGGTCTGTGAGACATGAAAACTTCTCGGCGCTCCACTTATCTGGCTGGCACAAGACAAATGTTGGAACTCGCCCCGTTTGTATTTTTGCTATGCGTCTTGCTTTCTTGGCTGTATTCTGCCCTCCTATCTCTCTCTCTCTCTCTCTCTCTCACTCACACACTCTCCATCTCTTTCTGTCTGTTCATTTTGGCCGTGGAGAGTCTCCTCCACTTGGCCCTTCTTGCCTGACTTCCTGACATGCTGCTCTTGGCCGCTCTGTGTGTGTTTACTCAACAATAACTGAGAGCCGGGTGGCTCCACACCAACCCTAGTTTGTAACCACTCGTACAAGCCTCTTAGTAACTGATTTTCAGGATTTAGCGTCTGTGATTTGAAAAGAGACATCTTTATTTGATGTCGGAGGATGCCGAAACTCTGGCTCATTCCTTCCAGATATTGGATGATTATGGGGAGGATGTTTAATCAGAATTTGGCTTTCTCGATATCCGCCTATATGTCTTTTATGTTTGCTCTTTCGCCCACGTGGTGCTGTGGTTTCCATTGGACCATCAGCTCCACTGAGGAAAGTGTATACACTTATCACTCTGCAGTTATTAATAGAACATCATCACATTTATGTTTTTCACAGTTGTGCGTTTCCAAAATGATTCTTGGCAGCTCCGTCATTTGAATCTTTCTTTTTCTTTTGTTTCCGGCTTTCTTTCTTTTTTTTTTTCTGCCTCCAACACGCTGATGTAATGTGAATAACACATTTTCCCTCCTGTAGCGCTGTAGAAAGTGGAAAAGAAGCTTTGAGTACAAACTCCTCTCTGCACGCGAAATTATTTAACCAAAGATGTTTGGACTGCAGGAAATTACATTTTACGGGGCTTTGGATGATTTGTGTTCATTTTAAATCAACTGAAACCCTTTGAATGTGTTTTTTTTTTCTTATATTAAAATCTGACTGATGCAAGACTTTTGGGACCAATTTCAAAACCGATTATAGAGGGAAAATAGCAGATTAGCAGAACATTGGCTGGTGTATGGAATTGTTTAGCTGTAATGAAAACAAGTGTTTATCTCTCTTGTGCCAAAATTTTGCACATATACGACTTTGAAATGATACCTCAAAGTCACCTTTTTACCTGAATACCTTATTTTGCATATACATACAATTCTGTGTTTGTGCTACATTGACAATTTACTTGACAATGGTACAAACACTCCTAAAAAAGTACTAGATTAGCAGATAAAATCAAAGTGTTTTCCATTACCAAAATGTAATGGCCTTTAAAACATAGTGCATGGTTGTATCTGTTCATTGTAAGAAAGGAGACATTCAGTAATCACTGTCCATAAAGAAAATATTTGATTTGACAACACATAACAAACCTTTTAGTGACGATTTCACTTCATTTTAAAAATTAGCACCTTTTATTTTGTAGTCGTGTATATAGTGTTGGTTTGGCTTGTCTGGGCTTAGAGCTGATTATTGGTTCCTTGTATGTTTCTGTATCCTACATGGAGGACTGTGTTACGCGGCCTTTTGTCCTTCATTGCTTTGTAATTACAATCAGTAGCTAGAGAGACTATAATCCTAGACCAGCCTGAAGTTTAGGAACTCTGTCTTTTTAAGATTAGTTCCTGCGAGTGGGTTTTAGTTCAGCTTCTTTAGCTGGCAGTCCAACGAGTCTGCTGTGGCCAACAAATACATTTGTTTATCTGCTAAAATAAGACAGAACCGGTTGTAATCATCAAAGCTGTCTGCATTTTCTGAGCCGAGAGGTTTCACAAACAGAACTATTTTGATATAAGGCCGTTTCCTTTTTAGCAAATCACGAGTAGATTTTCAAAGTATACACCATGCCGCTGCATAAATAGACTGTTTGATTCATCATCGGTCCAGCTTTGTAACATCTTAACCATCGTGCAGGGTTTTCAGCCTATAAAGAAGAGGCAGTCAGAAGTCCGCTGTGAGTGGTATAACAGATTAGGAATTCATTGTTGGTCCAAAGTATTAAAAAGAAGCTTTCCCCCATTTCTCTTTGTCCTTTTTCCCACCAGAGCAGTTCAGTTACTGCAGGTACCGACTGTATTGTGCAGTTTATTTTTTTCTGCTCCATTGAGAAAGTTTGATTGGCTTGTTTTATGCGTCTCAACTCCAAGAGGTTCTTGTACACATATTGAAGGATCTGTTGTCTTTCTGTTCTTTCTGTCTGCGTTTATCTTTAAGTGTTCCATTAGCGAATTTGATCTCTCCATGTTTCTTCAAATATCCCATCGTCCAGAGAAAAGTCAGGTTTTACCAAAGGAGAAGATTGCTGTAGTTTGACCATTTATAGGCACTGACATCATAAATACAAACATACCATGATACCAACGATTATACATCTGGAAAAGTGGGTAGCTTTGTTGAAATGCTAAATAGTGCAAATGTAGATGTAGCCCTTGAAGTGCTTCCAAACAGTGTATTTATACGCATCTGTGTTAAGTGTGTACATGGCTTTGGTTTGTTAGTTCAACTGAATGCTTTATCACATTGTTGTCAAAGCAAACCCCCCCCCCCCCCACCTCCTTTAACCAGCAGCGAGTGTTTGCTCAACCACTTCACACACAAAAGACTGAAGAGGGGAGGCCGTGGAGTGGAGGCTCAGCACTGTTGTCCAGGAGATCTCCAACTCTCACATCAGCCAGAGAAGTGCTTACACAGTTACTGATGATGCCATTACTTAATCCATCGTTCTTCAACACACTGCACAACAGGTGGCTGTGTAATGGCCTCGGGAGATTTTTGAACATGATGCTAATGACAGCGTGTGATTTTGGGAGTGGATACAATTCAATGACTGGACGCGATTCAAACTGGCAAATATGACAAATATATACGCGGACATAGCCTCAATGAAGAGAAACATAATCATAGCGAGGGGAAACGCCACGCTGATAAAGCTCGTTCCAAAACGAGGATGAACCTTTTGGTTGGCTTTCGCCCACCGACGCAGAGTTCGCATGCTTTTTGTTGGACAGACAGGTACCAAACACAACGCGTTTAGCATGTGCTAGCGTGCGGTAGCCTGCAGTGTAGGTACGGGCATTAAGGGTAAACACTTACGTCCTACAGAGGACGTGCACTTCTGGTGGCGATGAGCCCAGTAAGAGGGGCCCAGTTTGAATGTTGTGTTCAACAAGAAGCAACACATATTTCTACAGACTCTTCTTTTAAAATGCTTTCATAACCTTAAGGTTGTACATATTTAAGGGATCTAATGAATTTGAAGAGACTCAAATAAATCACGCTTTTTTCAAAATTGCATGAAAATTAGTCAGATTTGTGTTTGAGAACAATTTGATCTTTTCCCCCAGTAGAATAGCTCATTGAGTTGTGTCACATTTGAGTTTAGGTTGTTGAGATTCTTGTGCTCTAAAGGATTTGAAAATACTCAGACATGTCACACTAACTTTAAACACAGATTTGTACTGGAAACCTAATTTCTATTGCAGGGTTCAGAGGGCTCCTCCGACTAAAGGAACAAGTCAGTGTGGACACAACTTGTCTTAATATGCCAGCAGCATTCCCTAAAAACAGTTTTTATTGGCATGTCCAGCAGGGTCATAAACCATGACAATAATGTTCAGGGACCAAACCCAGAAACTGCTAATTCAAACCATGACTTAGCACGGATAGAAAAAGCACAAAAGACCATAAGAAATTGGACTTAAATGGAAAATCCCTTTCTATCCATTCTAATCCTGTGTTGACCACACTGACCGAGGAATCTGGAGTTAAAGGGCTCACTGGCTGTAATTCTGAAGCACCGTGAGTTAAGTGCCCGTCTGCTGAACCACTGCTGGCCAGTCGTCGGCCTAATTCTGCACCGAGAGAGAAACTTTGCCCTTGTGTGGCATTAAAAGCCCCATAATGGTCACATAAATCAAAGTTTAAAATACAAATCAATAAGCAGCAGAGTCCTCTGGTGAACATTTGAATAACCTGCTTTTTGCATTTCCCCAAATCCCAATTTAAAGGCAGAAAAGAGCCCACTTTTATTGTTCCAGAACCTAAATATGGGAATATGAGAGTCTGCAGATTATGTTATTTTTGATTAATTCTGCATTGGCATACCCTCCAAGTTTTCTTCACAGTCTTTGGGAAGAGCTGGTAGCGCATACCAACACCGTCACTAGCAGCCTCTTAAATCCATTTTGGCTTGATGGCCCGACCGACCGTGGTTTGAGACAAAGTTATTGACTTCTGTGCAAATCTCCAGATTGTGGGTCTGTTTTAAATGGAAACGAGAGAGTTTAAAGATTAGAACAGGTTGAAGGACACAGTCAGTCGTTTATGTGCTATGGACTGTCCAGATGTGTCAACCAGAGGCTCGTAGAGTCACTGTTTGATGTCTGAGCAGCTGATGATAAATCATAAATCATCATAAAAGTCATCGAGAAGGAATCTGTCATTGTGTTTCTGTGACAAAATACATCAAGGTCTTCACTGAGGCAAAAGTGAAAAAAGTAAATGAAATGTACTCGCAGTCCAAAAGTAAAAGTAGCTCTCTGGAGGAGATTTCTAACAGCTGTTTCTGTGCAAAGCTGACTGAACCTTTTGTCATATTTGGAAGATCATTTAAACTTCAAATCATTTAAAATACAAGAACAATATACAGAACATAGATATGATTAACTCTGCACAAACATCCAAATCAGATGGATGGAGTATGCCTTGCTTCTTTGAATCTGCTCCAACAAAGTCTGCATGGTTGGCTGCTTCACTTTCCCCCCATGTTTCTATAAGTTCACAAACAACACATAGACGAGACATATCCTTCCTGTGCTCAAGTGTCCCTCTCGCATCTATTTTTCGTCTTGTTGTGCCTTTCACATCGTTTTTATCTTGTTAGAAAGAAAAAAAAACACAAATACAAAATGTGCGAATGGAAATGCTAAGGAGCTCCTGCTCAGTGTAACTATCCCAGCTGTCACTAGTTCCCCTCAAATGCATTTAAGCTAAATCAGCTAACTTTACTAAAATGTTAAGGACTAGAGAGGACTGATATGTGTGTTCAAATGTTGGAGTTTTACCGAAACCAGTACAAGTATGAAATGCTCAAATGCACAGCCTTAAATGCAGGAATGGGAATGCTTTTCAATGTACTGATCTCTATGATGTTCAGGGTGTAAAAGTGAAAAAAGTTCTGAGAAAGATGAAGGCTCAAGTAAAAAAAAATGTTCCTTCTGTACGGTAAAGAAGTATTTGTGTTTCTGTAACTTTAAAAACCTCTGATGACTGCTCAGTGCCCCTCAGACCTTTTGTAGAGTTTCTTCCTTTTCTGGGGCAAACAGGAAAAAAAAGATGATGGTGAGTGTTGAGGGGGAAATTGAATTTCCCCTTAAAGCAGCCCCTTCTCTGTTTTTTTCATATTTCCACTTTGAGCAGTTATTTAATTTCCCGGATAGATGTTTATCAAAGCTGACACTGACTTGGACCCAGCCCGGGTTTAAGTTTACCTACGAGTGCGGTTGTGTCTTGCATGCCAACGGTCCTCTCACACCTCTCTCTCGTTTCCTTGTCTCTCTTCATATCTGTCTCTGACTTTCCCCTCTCCCCCTCCCTTTTCTCTTGAGGAGCATAGATTTCAGCAGGGCAGGAAATGAAACTGCATTGCCCTGCGACTCCCAGCAGGAGAGGGGGACTTTGGGAGGGGAAGAGGAAGAGGTTCATGGAGTTAATACTAGTTTTTTTTTTTTTTTTTCAAGAAAGGGATGAAAAGATTGATGGTGAGGATGTGAGTGATGACTGGGATGGACCTGGTTCAGCTGAGAGAAAACTGAGAGAGAACGATATTGAGATGTTGAATTATTTTCACAGAGGTGTTTGACTGACAGCAGGCTTAAATTAACTCCCAGCAAATCACATCAATCAAAACGTGGAAACTCTGGACAAAACTCTGGACAAAACACTGGAAAGAAAACTAAATGAAATAAACAGCAAGTGAGCTCCAGTGAAGAAATTCCCTGTTTATATCCCCTTTGAAGTATAATTCACATAAAACAAAACAGTTTGAACCCATCAGTGACAATATATCATCTTTGACAATAAGCATTTGGTAAATCAGGTTTCACAGTAGAAAGACAGATTTTAAAACTATTTCCACTGCAGGAAATTTCCCATAGGATAGGGTCGGGATTTCGGGTGTAATGCCTCCTACAGACTGCGATTTTTTTTTTGCAATTTCAGAAGTTTATTGCAAGCCACACTGTGGGATGTAATAATGTTAAGTGAATCGCAGGCTGCGAGTGCAAGTCAACATGTAGCATCATTAGCTCCAACCTGATCCAGCTGAAGTTGCCTTGCTGGACAGCAGAATGTGAACTCTGGCCATAGTGGCGTTCATGTGCATGAATCCATTTTATATGAGTTAAGCACCTTTCGGCACCTGTGTGGCCGCGCTGATCGGTGCGTTATTTCATGCAGCATTTCTATTGGTTGGGAGGTTGACGTAGATCGTAGAAGCATACACATTGGGAGATGAACGTCCTAAATTTCGGACACTGTTAGATATTTGTTGCAGGCAATCTTTGGCCGCTAGACCTTGAGATCGGTCATCCTCTCTCAGTGCCACGTAGGGAAACTTGTTTGGACCCAAATGGTACAGTCTGTTCTGGGCACAAGTCAGTGCATTTCTTCCAGGGTCCAACTAATGTCCTAGAAATTTGTTTTTCTTTGTTTGTACCTCCCAGAAGGTACCTTTTTTTGGGATTATACCTTCCAAAAATATAGGGATTTTGGGGTGAACCTTGCAGTGCTGACTGGTGGAGTATTGGTCTAGCTTTTAATCATTGCAGCAGACTAATTGGCCTTATCTAAACAGGTCATAGACCTCAGTGGAAACACATAAAACAATGGGTTGGAGGAACCTTTTGGTCAATTGAAAAAGAGCCTTAAGGGTCTGAAAGTACAGGGTACTTTTGACTGGGTCAAACACAAAGTCAACAATGAGTTTAACCCACACCATGATGTTTATCCTAAACTTAACCCAATAGTTAGTTTGTCCTAACCTAGTGAAACAATCCACTTCATCCATAAATCCACTTCGTCAACATGGGCTGGACAGATGTTAACTTAGGGTTCAGTAGATCCCCCAAAAGTAAGCCGTGAAAGAGCGTCTATTAAAGACCAAGGGCTCGTTCGAAAACGATTTATCTGAACAGTATTTTCATTGAGTCGATAATATGTCCAAAACATTTAGAAAAGTATACATCACAATTCCAAGAGCCTAAAAGTGGCGCCTAAAAATGCTTCTTTTGTCCAAGAAACTGTCGGAGTGGTTTTAAAAGCCAAAGAAAAGACGCAATTCTCCACATTTAAGAAGCTGGAATAAGAAACGTCTTGATTGGATAATCACAGAAACAAGTAATTGACTATCATTATAGCTGAAAATAGTTTTCTTTGGATAGATCGGGGTGATTAATCATTCCAGCTGTAGATGCATTTATAGGCGTTAAATATCAAACTGTTCACTGTCTGATGAGGAATTGAGTAAGGGGGGGCTCTTACTGAAAAAGGATCAGTGGCCCCGCTATCTTTGACGACTCCTGACCTTCATCCCTCTATCAGAAGTCAATGATCTTCTCCTCAGAGGGGTCTGAATAAGAGGCTTAGGCCCGCGTGATCCCGCTGCCTGTTTGTTTAACCTCAGCGCGGTCGCTTCAGCCGTGCAAAGCTCTACCCGCAAAAAAACTCTTCACATCCGAGCCCGCCCGCTCTCTCTCTCCGTTTCATTTTCACGCTGTAGCAGCTGCAAACGTATAGGTGCAAGAGCTTCTGATTTTTAGTTAAACTTTTTATACTTGAATATAATGTTGACTGTGAAAAGTAAAAAAAAAATGTCATGTCAGCACTTTTCAGGATTCAATTTGGAAATGTTGAGCAACACATTCAGGCCACTTTATTTTGTAACAGAACATATTCCCAGCATTTCTCTGCCCCGCTATTCTCTCCAATGCAACATAAACCTGTTTGTGTCATTGCACCAATAATTGCACTAAAGGAGGGATGGCGCGTTTCCAGACGTTTCGCCACAGCTCAACTGCCCTTGAATAGAATATTTATTGAGCTTTTCATTGAGATGAACAACTGTTTATACCGCTGCATGCATTGTGTAATGATGTTTTGCAACAAGGCAGAGGCCCATCCCTGTACATGTATACAGCCTGCAGGGTTCTGCTGCACTTAAATTGGGTTAAAATGAAGAAAAAGTCCCTCTCTGCTATGAGTGTTGTGGCTTATTATTCCTGCCTCGCTCTGCTGGAGCGCTGATTTGAAGTGAGCCGCTGCTGATGATACGGAGCGCGACACATCGTGGTGGCTGTGATTCATGATAGTTTGAGAATAGTTTAAACAGTTAGAACAAAGTTTCTCCGGCTGGTGCCGCTCAACAGTTTGGACGAGTTTCTGCTCACAGCAGGGACTTTGTGTGTCGCATAAACGTGACCTCTTCCTCATTGTACACTTTCTCCTACTTTTCCTTTGTTTGTCTTCATCTCACTCTTCTCCTAAGTCCACTTATGCTTTGAAACTTCTCCAAAAAAATCTGTTATAAAAAAAGGGTTCGTATCCCCAGTGATTCTATTCATATCCTGAAGCTTGTTCTGTTCTTGTCTCTCTTTTATTGCTTCTTCGTCAGTTGTATTTGTGTGTGTTTGACCCTTTGTCCCCATCTGCCCTCTTTTTGCACCCCAGGCTTAGAAGTCCATCACTTTGTTAATTTAGATTTGATTTAACTGCAGCCAGCTGGCTAACTCTGACCTCTGCTCATGATGTTCCTGAGCAGACTTTGATTTTTATCTTCTTTAATTTTGGTGTGTGGGAAAAAAAAGTGTGCCTCTCTCAATTTGTTAGCTCCCAGATTTGAAACAAACTTCTTCCATTAATGACCATGAAAAACAGCAAATCATAAACAACTTGAAACAAGTTCTCTGTCGTTTTTAGTACCCCAACAGAACAGTTGTGTTTATTGTCTACTGATTTGTCAGTGTGTTTAGTGATTCATTGATTAGCTCTGTATCTATAATGCATCAGGAAATCAGAGTTTCAAAGTTGAGCCCCTCCGATTAACAGGCCAGCCGATAATATTGGCCGATATTGGATTGGATTGATTGAAAAAACTGTAGTATTCATGTTACTTTCTTTGTTTAAAAAAAATATGATTTAATTGCTGACAACTCTTTGATTAACCATGGCAGCTCAAGTTTGGAGAAGTGTTTGGATTCTGATCAGACGAACACTGTAACATCTAGATGTGTATTCTTTCTGTGTGCCTCCTCGACTGGTTTCATTTGTTGTGGTTTGCATTGTTTGGTTAGGAAAAAAAAATTGTGGAAAAATTGCACAGCTTGTCCGACAATGAGTGGAAAACATGGAAATGGAAAACGTGGCAGGAAAAATACAGTCTGAATGTTTTTTATGGATGCTGTTAGATTTTGTAATTAAGAAGTGAATGAGAGTGACGCTATGTAAGGAGGGGAAATACAGACATCCTGTTTATCACACAAAACTGGTTATCTTCAACTTCCAGAAATAACCTCCTAAGGATCTGATTATTTGATGTGTTTTGACGAGGGTTTCCTCTTCCTCTATTGAACATGAACATTTAAACAGAGAACTCACAGATGGCTTTGTGTTAGGAACTGCCTCTGTGTCCTGTGAGGTTACGTAAGGGAAGGACAATTTTCCCGCCCACTGCCCCTCCATGTTTGATTGGCACAAATAACCCATTGCTAATGAGTGTGCTGTAAGCTTGTTAAACGTGTTTAGGAAGTGGCACAAGCACTCGCTGAATGAGTTACATCACTCTGTGGTTTACACGAGGTAGCAGCAGTGACAGCCTTTCATGTTTACGCCTGCTGTACGGTAATAAAACGTAAAGAAGAACAGTAGTTAGGACGGGCTCAGACAATAGAAGGGAAGTGTTTTTACTGCCGGTTACACAGCAGATAGCTGCCTGCATGTTTGCCCTTGGTCTGTGCTTACATAGTAATGCAGCCAGAGCGGGATTGGTGGTATGCATTTGAAATGTGCACGCCCCATGTCCCAGTGTTGGTGGTCTTGGAAAGCAACCAAGATCGCCCGGCTGGTTCTGTAATGTGAAAGCAATTAGCAGCCAGCGGTTTTTACACAGTTTTTACTCTTGAGATGTGTGCAGGAACAAAGGGAAATGTAGGTCAGCGGTAAGCCATAGGTGCACGCTTTGGCCTTCACTTTTCTACCTTTTGTTACCATGTGTGGTCATTTCGAAGTGGTCAAATGCTGGTGAATACGGTTTTTCCTGAACACAACATGAGGTTGGAAGTAACAGATAACATATAATTTGTTGTTTTATCCGTTTCCTCAGCGTTTCCTTCTGACTTTTATATTTAACCCCCGTACATTTAAACACAAACATCCGTACTTTTCACTTCTAACATAAACAAAGCAGGTCTGCTGCTGAAGCGTGACGCATTTGTGGGGAATTATCGATCATGTATTTTGTACTAATTGTGACCAACCTTATTAAAATCAGGACCAGTTTCTACACAAATTGAGGAAACAGAAGCACATGGAAAAAGTTAAATGATAATTTGGAAAAGTCTTGGGTGCATGTCATGACGCACCACAGACGGAAAAAGGGAAAAAAAAAAACATGACAACAAAAGCAGGACGATTTGAAACACATAGACACGAACTTAGATAGCAGAAGAGAGGAGCAAATTTAATGTTCATTATTGTACAGTTTATGTTTTTCTGTATTCAGGATGACGTTAGAATGGTTAAACTTCAATAATCTTCAAACTATAACTGCTTTGCACACAAAACAGATTTTACTTGAGTAAAAAAAACCTGTATTTTTGCGTCATCTGACTACAGCAACATGACTTTGTGTCTCTTTTCAAATTCCAATAGCTAAATAGTAATTGATCATAGGTGTGTTTTTCTAGTATTTTCAACATGCAGGAAAATGATTTTTTGCATCTTTGAAGGGTCCATGGTGAAATTCCTGGCATAAATGGGTTTATAGTGAGTTTAAACCCAGATTTATTCAGCTCCCTGCAGACCCCTTTGATGTCTTCACCCTCCGTTTACTTCACCTGACATTCATTTTAATGAGACGGACATTCCCCCAGATACAAATCTGCCTCTGACTTTTGGAGTATTTTTCTGTACCACACACATAAATTCACATTCAGCGCGTTGGCCCTGTGTGGGAGTTTTTGTGTTGTGTGTGTTGTGTGTGTGTGTGTGTGTGTTGTGTGTGTGTGTGTGTGTGTTTACAGTGTGTGAGCAGGGTGCGTGCCCTCTGTCACATCTGGCAGCTTGTGGTTTTTTTTCATGAACTGCTAAATGAGGGGAAAAATACTCCCAGCTGCCTTCAGGAAAAGCTCACCTGGTGCAGTGCCGTCTGGGCTCCTTGTTTTCCCTCCTGCACACTTTCTGTTTGCTCCAGAAACTCTCCCTGTTTCACATTGTTCTCCACCAAACATGCAAATCATCTACACAACAACACACAGAAACACTTTTGTCTTCAAGCAGCCTATTATGTTTTCAATTTTCTCTGAGTCTCTTACATTTCCAACCAGAACATTGAGGCTTTATTTAAAACCTGGCTGGGCATGCAAAACCATGAAAACATGCAAATGTGACCTGGCTTGAATAAACTCTAAAAAAAAAAAGCCCCTAAAAACCCAAATCCCCTGTAGCCTTCTTACGATGCGATTTAGAGTTTGTATACATAACAATAAGTATCTTAAAATGTTAAAAAGAAGTATAATCCAGAACCGAATATGGTCATTGTAGTTATTTAAACGTACCTGATAAATGGGATGGTGTGTGGTGACTTTGAGGTATTTTAACAAGAGATTATGCAACACAGGAACAAGTGACATATCAGCGATTCTGTTCTGTACGACAAGCTTTTTCGTCGCCCTTAAGTTCAGAGACCAACTAAAATACATGTTTAAAGTTTTCAGGGCTTCTGCTTCCTTCTGGTTTTGTCTCAGACAACTTAAAAACATGTTTGAAGCTGTACTACATTGTTTGTCACAAGAGGCTTTAACATGAGCAGCCAAAATAAGCTGTTCTTTGTAGTATTTTTTATACTCATTTTAATTTTTTCACTCATATGTTTGTGTATGCTTAATGAGACCCTCATCTTTAATATCATAAATGCATTTTCACTCTCTAAAACAAAATTCCCACGGGTTTTGGAAAGATATTGTCCTAGTGTAACCTCAGCATTCAGATTAAGACAAAACAAGAAGTAGAGTTTGGCCGAGCTACATGCAAAGAGGGAGCAGCCTCTTCACATGCTAAAGTCATTTTCACCTCGGCCGCTGTGGGAAAAGGACTCCAGCAGCAACATCCAGCCCCCCCCTCCCCCCCTTCCAGCCCTCACCTCAAACCTCCAGCCGGCATATTTCTGCTATCTGAAGAGAGCAGAGCTGGGAGGTATATCAGCCTTGAGAGCTGAAAAGCAGCTTTTGTCTCCAGTGACCCTGAGAGACCTCCGCCTGCCAGCTCTATCAGCGAATCATAAACTATACCGGCACAACTAGAAACGCAGGAGTCCACAACGAGAGGAAGAAGGACGAGGGGAAGAAAAGGGAGGGGAAAAACGACAAGATGAAAAGCCTGGAATTCAAAGCAAACAAAGCCGAATATTTTTCCAGCTATGGATCAAACACCGACAGTCACTTAAATCACTTACTACACATTGTATAGTGAAGATGACCTTGACTTACTAGTAAGGTTGTCATGGCTTTAGATGCATGTACAATACACTGGACAGGAACAGGGGGGTTTGAAATATGAGGCATGAAGGCTGTTTTTACTCCCTTGTTACGTTAAATTGAACATTTCAATCGAGTGTGTCTGCACACTGACTGAGGTTAGATGCACAAGTGTCTCTGGCTGAATTCTCACACAAGGTGCTCAGATATGTTATCAGTTTTCTGTCTTCAGCCAGGAATGAACCATTAAGCGCTGACATTCAGAAAGGGGAGTCTACATCAGCAGCTATCTGCACCCTTCACTCTCCCTGCCATCTAACCTGAAAACAATCTCATCGGCAGCAAAACTCTTCACCTCTGTTCTCTTCGTCAAATCAACATCTTTTTAATATTTCATATGCAGCATGCTTTCATCGTTTCCCATCTTCAGAAGAAAAACTGTCTTGGTCAGTGAGTAATTTTTGGCACCGCGTGAATCAATTTAGAAAGAGGACTAACACTCTAAACCTGCTATGTCAGGCTTTGCAGGTTTCACACCAGCCTGGATTAACAGGAAGCAGTGCTGCAGCTGATGCACCACAGCTCTTACAAGGCGGGTTATACAAATAGTGACTATATGCAGATTAATATAGAGTTTATTAAGTCCACTCCATACTGAACCTGTTGCTTATTATCAAACCCAGTTAAGACACCAGGAATGTAAAACACCCTTCCTGTGAAATTTGAAATATTGAAGGTTACAATTCTGTTTGAGTGATACCAGAAAATGGGAAAATTCCGATTGCTTATATTTTGCCATATAGCTTTGATTATACATGATAATTTCCCCCAAATCAGTCCTTTAGTTTCAGCTCTAAAACATTAGGTGATTGCAAGTGGCAGCGGTCATAGTTATGCTATAAAAGCTACACAAGTGGATTTTTGGGTTGCTAATAAATCGTGATATCAAATTGGTGCAATAATTGGTGTATTCACCAATACCTGAAACAGTATTTGGGAAGTTTTGGAACATTTCGGAGTGTGGCATCGTATGAGAAAATGTAAAGATAGCCCTTCTTGTCACAAAGTTTTTTTTTGTTGTTTTTTTATAGATTTTTGGGCTATTTGGGCCTTTATTGGATAGAGCCGGAAATCAGGGAGAGAGAGAGAGAGAGAGTGGGGAACCACACTCAGGCAAAGGAGCCAGGGTTTAGATTTGAACCGCCTGCCTGGAGGACTATTCTGCACATGGGGCACGCGCACTAACCACTATGCTACCGGCGCCCCCTGTATCACAAAGTTATCTTATCTTTCATGCAGTGTCCAAACATCTGCTGCAGCAATCGGCTCCAGATGAGGTGTTTTGCCTTTGCCCTGCCTTTTAGAAGTTTAGACTGACTCATCTACAAGTCGAATAAATCACAAGTCACCAGGGTCGTGTAGGCTACCGGAGTGATTAGGAAAGCCCCTGCTTCACCACAAAGCCTGAACTCAAACGCTTGTTTTGGTGAACACCCACACCCTTCAAGTTTCCTTAAACAAGACACGGAGTTTGTACCGTCCCTCAGAGAGCTCTTCATTAACTGAGCCCGCACTCGGACATCCCTTGCAGAGAGGAGAAAATGAAAAGAAAATGTCCCAACTGGGATCTATAAAGTAGTCCATGCAAATCGCTACGCTCCCTCAAAGTCTGACTCGGCCTAGTCCCTTCAGTGCCATCGGACCATGCGAGCTCTCAGTCAGCCTTGTAGAAGCAGAGTCTTTGGAGAGGAAATCGTATAACTGCTTTCACTAACACCTCAGTAAAAGTGTTTAACTCAGTTACAGGACAAATTAAATAAAGCTTATCCTTAAGTTAACCTCTGTACGTTTTCCACGTGTTTGTGTCTGATTCCATTGACATTACATTGTGATTCATTTGTCTGTATTCATGTTTAAAATGAGCTTTGACCCGAGTTTCACCTGCTTTGGAAAATACCGTGGAATTCAATTAACCTGCCTCTGTTTGGCTAACAATAATAAAGCTCAGGAGGAAAGCTATTTCAGGAGGAGTCAGGAGTCAAAAGGCAGAGAAACACAAGCAACCATTGTGTCATTAAAAACAAAAATGATTACCCGTCACCAATCGCTGCCTTAAATGTCTGTTTGCGCGGTTCATCCTGTTTGGTGAACCTGTCTCTAATGAGCTGCCAGGTGACCACTTTGAACTTCTTTGCTCTTATTTTGACCCGGCATCTTTGTTTCAAGCAATTCTACTACAATTCTACAATTCACTGAGCAGACGCTTTTATCCAAAGCGACGTACATCAGAAGCAGTTCTTTCAAAATCCTTAATCCAATGTTTGCTTTTGGTGATTTTTTTGTTTTTTTAAGTTTCACAAGTTCTGACATGTTAAGTAGTTAGGTGGCCAATGTGTGTGGTGAAACTGGCTTGTCTTTGTATAACCTGCAAACAGTTTTAGTTTGTGATGTTAGCAGCATCAAACGTATCGGTTGAATTTAGTGAAGAGTTCATGGTACGTACCTTGAAAGTTTTGCCTTCAATGACTGTTGCATAACATGTAGCTATTGGAGGCTGAACCTTCAAATGGTACTGTAATGGTTGTGTTTCCTGCTGTATCTGTCGTTTTTATTCAGGAGTGGAAAGACAAGACGGGAGGCCAGCAGAGGGTTAAAATGGGGCAAATGGTCCAGGGGGGGCAGCAGGTGGAGAAAAAAGAAAATGTGGTCAGAAGGGAGAAATAGTAATCGGTAATTATTTATTAATCGTATTCTCACCCCATTGTGTTGATGTGCTGTTGGCGACTGTCGAACACCAGTCGACGAGGCAGTAAGGGTCTATAAGAGGGAACTGAAGAGGTGAAGCAAATAATGAAAGAAGGAGAACGAGCAAACAAGAGAGGGAAAGAGACACGGGAGGGTAAGTGTGGAGGCGAGGGGGCAAGTCTTTTTGAGGCATTGAAGAAGGGGTGAAAAGAGGGAAGGGGGGGGGGGTTAATGCCTGTGGTGGGTCTGAATAGGGGGACCCCATGTCCTCTTTAATGTCAAATGAATAACTCATGACCTAACACAGGCTTTTAATTGGTATAACCACCAGTTAGATGGAGTGTTTTGTGGGTTGTACTGTGTGAATATTTAGAAAATTAACACAACATCTCAAAATGTTAAGTTTACACTGCTGACAAACAGTAGGCTAATTTATGAATGTGAGCCAGTGCAGGTGTTTTATTTGTGATAATATCAGGCAGGATCTATGAGTTTTTGTATTGTTACAAAATGAAATTGAATGATTGAAAACAAAGTTCGGCTTCATTGCTTACGTATGATGTTTTAAAGAAGCATAAATATGTATTTTTACATAAAGAGTTTTGACCCATACAACTGAACAAGCTGGCTCATTAATTCAGATGTGAACCCTCTTATGTATTTAGCAGAAAAACATCAATATCAGAAGCACATCAAAATGTGGTTTGCACCCGTTTTAGCTCAAATTTTATTTTTCAACCATCACTGACAAACTGACAGTCCTTAAAAGCAATATGTTTTATTTTACTATTTGCTGTTTTTTGCTAGATAAATCCCTCCAGGCTGTCCCAGTTCATTCCCATTGAGAGAAATGTAGTAATTTATGAAGTAATAAGGATAAAGCTTCTTAAGGCTGCAAGTCAGAAATCAGTGTTGATTCTCATTTGGATCTGTATTATGAGCAGTTCTTTCCCATTAAATGTCATTTGATTCAGCATTTTTACCAGCAGCACTGCTTGCTGGAGCTTTAAGAAAAGCTTTGCTCTTTGCACGGCTGGATAGTGAGGCCCCACCTCAGGCTATACAGCCCTCCTATATTTGGGGAAAAAAGAAGACCCTTCAAGCCTGTGAGCTGGTCGGATACTCAGTCCATGAAAGACAGAACAGGAGGAGGGCGACGGGAGGTGGAGAGGAGATGGCTGAAAGAGGCAGCTCATGCAGAAAGACAGGCAGAGGGGTTAAGTGGAGGCAGGTGTTCCATGACAAACCTTACAACCCCCCACCTCTCCTTCACTCCAGTTCCCTCCGCCAAAGCTGCTCCGCTGAGACTCCAGCGAACTTGCAAAAGAACAGACACTTGTTAGTCATTTCCCTCTTTCTCTGTTACCTTCTTTTGTCAGCCTTTATCCAACCACCTTATCCGTCTGATCCAATCTCTCCCTCTCCAAATTGCACCCTTTTCCCTTTGATCCCAGTTTTTTTCTTTCCAGCGTCTCCCCTGTGCGCTTTCTCTTTTCGCTGCCTGGACCACCTGGCTTTGTGGTCTGAAAAATCGTATATATATAAAACTCCTGTTGCTTTAAGCAGATGGACAGCTTTCCCACTGCTCCACTCTGCCTGACCCAGCTGGCAAATTAATTTAGATTGGATTGATGTGAAAAAAAAAGAAAAGAAAAGAAAGGCGCTCTTTTATCGTGTTCCAGAGGCTGTTAAAGTCTAAACCCAGGAGTGGAGCAGAATAGTTCAGAAATCCCGTTTTGATTGCTGGAAAAAATGGGGAGCGACTGATTGATGTCATTTTTGTAATTTTGTTGAATGAAATCAAATCGGTCTGTGATTGAACATTTAACTAACTATAAAGTTAGCCTCTTTTCCAATGGATTTTCTGTCTGGCACGTCACCATCACATTTGATGTGATTTAGATAATCTGCGTTTTATAATATCAACTAACTACATGTGACAGAAATATGGCAGACTACTGATTAGATTTTTGTATCGTAAGGCGGAACGATGTGTGCTTTTTTTAAACTTTTGAAATATTTAACTGCTCCAAACTGTATCGATATTTTGTCCCACTCTTACAAATGAGTTATAAAAGTAAGTCAGTCCAAGAATGAGAATGAAATACTTGGAGTTTTATTGCGTGGAGTGTAGACATCTGTAATCGCTGATTCATCACTTGCCCGCTCTAAGAATGTGTGTGTTGTTACTGTAAAGTCAACTTGGACCGATGAGTCAAAGGGATTGTTAATAGCAGACACCTTAGCTTTCATTTGACCCCTCAGCTTGACGTTTGAGTCACAGAGCCTCTTTTGTGTTTCTGATGTGTGTGAAAAGTCAGGATAACTGGAATGCTTGGAAGTTGTTGTGACTGACGAGTGTGTGTCCTCAAAACAAAAAGTGTCTGAGAAAAAACGGAGAGGATCGCGTCGTAGTCTCTGAGAAACACTTTGCTGTAGTCCCTCAGGGACCGGTTCTTGTTGAGACGCAGCAGTCAACACGAGTGAAACATCTGGAGTGAAGACGTGCGGCTGGTTTTTTTTTTGGGTCTGAATCACCACTTAGGATCACACACACACACAAACACACACACACTTGAGTTTACCCACAACCCACTTCTGGTTCACTTTCACTGACAGCTTCTTGTCGTTAAATTAAGGAAAGTAAAAGTCCTTTTTTTAAAGGTGTGGTCACAGTGAAAATATATGATCCTCATCATTTTTCTTATCTTGATCAATATGAGATTCATCACAATATATGATAATTTAATCACTGCTGTCAGTTTCAAAAGTATTGTCTTTTTTGGCCAAGATACCTTTTTCCCATAGGTGTAAGTTACATATCGTATAGTCATATTTTATAATTGATCGTATAACCACATTGTATCCTGTCCCATTCTCTGGTATCGCTCATCGAATCCCATTTCTTATTGTAAATAAAACTTTTTTGTACATACATGATGACATAGAGGTATTAATTACATGCAGATTTTTATTCCATAATTAAACCCAATATTTGATTGAGAATCGATATAAGGATGTTTAATTCAAAGATGGAGATTTTTACGTTGTCTAGTGGGCTAAATACAAAATTTTGACATATTGACAGAATGATCACGTTTAAGACACTAAATTGTCTTCTCACACATTTTAGTGAGTTAAAAGTAAGACTACGGACCAAAGAGGTTTTGTTCAGTCACTGACTCTCTGGGTGTCCAGGGATCTGTCACTAAAGTCCATATCATTGGCTTTACGTTGCCCTTTTTTTTTCCACGTTTCCTCGTCTTTGTGGGCTAACAAGAGTTTACTTTCAACATCCCTTATGTGTCTCACATCTGTTCCACACTATTCTCTTCAATGAGGAAGACATTCTGCTTTCTTCACCTGCAGCTAAAACAATACCTTGCTGTGCGAACAGGACTTTTACTTTCAAGCAAATAACTGCAGACAAACCTGCTGTTGTTGCTTTTTCTGCAAAGTGATGATTTGATTGAGTAAATAGTCCAAAGTTTGCTGTCAATGTGATATACATTTTGAGGAAATACCTCTCCTACTTGTTGTGTTTTTGTTGCACATTTTCTCTTCAGTGTGTCTTTGTATAAGCTCTCCTCTTATACGGTAAGGCACATGCATAACTACTGCAACACTGACAAATCTTACAAAGCTTACATTGAGTAAAGCACTTGTGCAGTCGTCGAGCAGCCGGGGTTGTAAGAGGCTCCCGTCCCCGACAGCACGGACTCGCATGGATAAGAGGAACCCAGAATAGTAACAACCACAACAGTTTACTACCCGGCTCCTGATTAAAGACTCGAGAAGTATGCAAAGTTTCCCTCCAGTCAGCAAGCTGGCATCTATTGTTACTGCGGTACAAAGTGTATTTCAGGTGACGTTTTCAAGCCTCTTCCACTAAGTTGTTCGACGTAACAATTGTCAGCTGATATTGATCACAGCTCCCAATCATAACCGGAGATAAGACCTATAATTTTTATACATCGCAAACTTTCTGTAACATAATATATTTGTATTCAGTCGAGCTTTTTACATGCAGTCTATTCCGTCTGCTCTTTCACTGTCTCCCTACTTAGACTCAAATCAGACGGCGATAACAAGGTCACCACTTCATGTCTGCCCCGCTACCTTAACTGGTGTTCCTGTGTGATAAAGAGGCAGACCTTATCTATACGTTATCAGCCACAGGAAGAGGGGCAGCGTGCCAGACATCAGGACTTAAAAAGGGTGGGAAGGGTAGGGACACTTATTTTAAAGAAATCCCAGTGTATGCATTTTTTTTTAAGTCAACAATAAATTAGTCATATTTTGATCTCTGCAGGACCTGGGGAATTTGCTGTTTTCTTGATACAACTTAAGTCTCTTTACATTTCTTGTGGTGTTCATAGCCAGGCAAGCTAACACTTCCTACTTCCAGGTTGATATCTGTTTTGTTGCACTTGATCAAAACTTATCATCTACTTCTGAGCAGGTTATGTACCGTTGTTCAGTCCAATTCAATTCCCCAAAATCCCCAAAAACCAATGTTTGGCCAAAAGTGAGAGTGTGTTGAATTGTATGCATCAAAATATAATACAGTGATCTGAGATTTTAGTTGTTGCAGCAATGAATTCACTTGTGTACAGAGCTGTTCATGACTCCAATCAGAAAAGCACCAACTGTTGGACCAACTATTCCAACTCACTACTCTCATTTCAACTCAACTTCAGCTGTATAACTTTGCAAGATGAAGGATTGTTGTGAGATAATGAGCAAACTCTTCATCAGGGAATTGTGATATATGAAACAATGGTTTTAAACTGGGTTTTGTTCTGCCAGCATCTTTTGCACAATGCTGCAGATAAAAAAAAAAATTGGAACTGGCAAAATGAAATGCATACCAGGCCTTCTTGCTGGATGATTTGAAACGGGACTTTCAGGGAAGAAGTCTCACTTCACTTTTCTAATGTTTTGCATCAGTTACATTAAAAGATAAATCCAAGTTAATTCTTATGGGTTACAGTATGACAATGAATGCCTCTTCACATTATACTTGTATCTAACTAAGAATGGGAAGTGAGTCTCAGATATTTCAAGTTATACAGTTTCTGAAGTTCTGTCCAACTTTTCCTTCAAAATGTGTGATATTAAGCCGACTGACAGGAAGTGACAAAACCCAGAATAGGTGACTGTGTGTGGGGAAATTTTAGGGGTGTGTGATCCCGTAGTATGTTATTCCAGCAAAGTTAAAGATTTCATTCTTGGGCATGTATAAATGCTCACATACATGAGTCTGTTTTATTTCTGTATACTTCTCCGTAAATTTGACACTGCGGTCTTGTGGCTCAGCGAGTAAGTCATGTTACACGAGGCAGGGGAATTATGAGAGTGAGACGGAGAGGGAGAGCCAAGTCAAAAGAAGTAGACATGAGCACCAGAGGTGATTGTGATACAGAGTTGGAGGCGGAGAAAGGGAGCAGGCGGGCAGGAGGTTACTTGGATTTCTCCGGTCAGCTCCAGAAATGACTTTTCCATGACTCCAGGTATGTGATCCCGGCTGAGCCTGGGGATATCCTCTGTTTATGCTCAGGCAAAGACCCGCAGATTAGGCGGCCTGGTATTCACCTGATTAAAATGACCTTCTTGTGTAAACTAAGCTGGCGGGCTGAGAGCAGTGTTCACATATACAGGACCTTTTGGGACCTTCTCGCCGTATGAACAATCCCGTCTGTGTAATTAACACACGCACACGCAGTTACACGCTCTCTCGCATTAGCACATACACGCTGAGGACGGTGTGTTCGTATTGCTGCAAAGCCAAATCACCATGGAGATTAAGAAGTACAGGCTTATGGAAGAATTCGTTGTTCTAATAACACTATTATCCACTGAGGCATTAAACATAGAGGGCAGGTGTACCTTTATCTACAACAACAACAACAGTGCACCAGGACTTAACCTTTTACACCTTTTTGTGTTTTCTACATAGTCTATATAAATAATGGAGAAAGCAGCGGAGACTTCACATTAGTTAATTGACTGCTGTTTGCATTTTGGTCAATGCCATATTGTTTTCTTTTTCAGCTAAAAGTGACCATATTTGGAAAAGAAGAAGAGTTTAGAGAGGAGTTATCAAACCTGTACAGTCTAGTTCTGGCTGATTTAGTTGTTGGCGGGTCAGCTAGTTAACTGCTGTGTTTCCCACAAAATGAGATTCTGTTGTTGTTGCTAACTATCTAGTGTTTTTTTTTTTTTATGTATTAGACTTAAGAAGCTAAGGGAGCTGAATCTCCAGTTTGAGGGCAGGTGATATGATAACAACACAAAACTAGCAGCTAAAAATAATGGCTCTCCTCTTCACTCTTGTGAAGAAAACTCCACAGCAGTCTGGACTCGTATGCATGCATTGTTAGCCGCAAATGAACCAATGTTTTACAAACACCAAACAAGCTAAGAAGTCACATAAACGCAAACACAGATTCCTTCTACTATTCAGACTTCTTGGACGGCCTCGTAGTGCTAGAAATCGTACAGTCGACCATTATATTTGTATGATATTAAAATATTCTCCAAAAACTTCCCACAACAGAAATGTGGCTTTAAGGTTTAGTTCATTGTTTCAGATTGAATGAGTTGACACACGAGCAGAAAGCCAGCAAAGCTCACCAGACAACCAGAGACCACAACCCTAATTTTGTATAATTTAAAAAGATGACATGGAAATTCATCCAAATACAGGTGTCATGAAAACAAATATTTAGATACAGAAACCACTTTTGTAGCATGCTTTAAACAGGTTGAATTATTCTGTAAAGTTTGGCATTTGTATATGGGGTTTAATAGGGGTTGACTCACTATTGGTGCTAGTCTCTAGTGGCCACTCTAGAAACTGCAGTTTTAGGCGCACTAATTTCTGCTACCTTGCTTTTCTATAGTGGGTACATGTGTGTGTGTGTGTGTGTGTGTGTGGTTGTGTGTGTGTACACAGTTGTTCAAGCCAGGTGAAAGGATTATGCAGAGATAAGCCCGAGGCCAGTGCGCTCGTTTGTTTAGGATTCTTCATCATTCATGTGTCTCCTTGTCATCGCCGCTTGATCTCGTGTTCCCTTTTGTGTTCCTGATTTTCTTACATTCCCATAATTCTTCAGTACGCCTCCGTGTTGTCCTCTTTATGTCTGTTTTATGAGCTGAGGTCAAATAGCGTGAATACACAGATTTTAACCTCGATTAGAATAAAACACTTAAACCAGCTATGTGCCTGATTTTCAGCACATGTGCTTTTCAGGTTTGTGTGTGTGTGTGTGTTTATATTCTGGCTGCTTCCCAAGGCTGGTATATCACGGCTGACAGCTGTCATATTGTTATAATGCAGGCTCTTCTTTGAGCGCAGCTGGTTTTTATACCTGTTGTCTCCTTATCCTCTTAGCTGCTGTAAATCCATGCTGCTTTAAAGCTCGCTGATGTTCATAGCATGATTGTGTGTGGAAACAATCATTGACCTAAAAACCTTTTGTTTAAATTCATCCACATTGCACAGATGTATTTCAACGACACTAATCTAATTTGCTGTGAATCTTTGCTGGTGTTATCAGAAGAGGTCACATCAGTCTACAATTAGGGTGTAAGTGAAGTAATCATGACTTCTGCTTGCAGTAGCACGATCTTTAAAAAATCCTCTGGACAATAACTGTAATTTTGCATGTGAATAACCAGATGCCTTTGATAAACAGTTACATATCTGCCTGTGACTAACAAAAGGCCTTAAACATTACACACTTTGGCTGAATCAGTCAAGCCTTCTGCCAGGAGAAAAAAGAAAACACTTGACCATCAGATGTGCGGCCAAATCTGCAGAGAGGTTTACGTGCTAGATGGAAATATGCAGCTCATTGAGAGCTTTTAGCACTTATTGAAAATTAAAGTTTTTCCAAACGTAGTCAGGGAATACTTTGTGGATCATAAAACAGGCTCAGCACTGAGATGCTTTAATGATCTTCTTGCGTAAAATGTTCAATCCAAGTTAATAGACTTTTACGTTTGATTAGCATTAGCCTTTTTATTTTTATACTGTGATCATAACAACACAACCACTTATATTGATTATGCATCCTCATTTCTCATTCAAGTTGTCAACATTTTAGATGCTTTGATACCACATGTTTTAAAACGATACAATCGCCATTATTTTAATGGTCGATAGTATCAAACAGTACTGAAGCTTTTTTTTTAAAAGGTTTTCATAAAACAGGTGCATTGGAGAGGAATCGTCCAAAAAAAGCAGAATCCTGAACACTGTCTGAATAGTACAAGTACTATTTTAACCTTTTTGCAAGCAGGAGTTTGCTTGCAGTCCAATGTTGGGTGCCTAAGACTTCTATTTTTGTTTCCATTATATACATCTATAAAAAAACAGGTATCATCATTTAACCTTCTCTAGAATCGTCTCAAAGTTTACCATTCTGGTATCCTGACAACCCTGAAGTATATTTTAAAATGAATAAAGACTGAAAAACTATCTTACAAAAAGCTTTTAAAAAACCTTTACCTTCCCTGAACTAAACCGATTCCTTTACTCCTTGGTGGAGAGAGTTTAAGAGGTACATGTAGTCTAAACTTTGAGACCAAGTTCAACACAAACTCTAAAATTGGAGTAATGGGATTAGCACATGGCTGCAACAATATGCCGGCCCTCCCTGATGGGCACAGCGGCGTATGGTACAGCTCCCCGACCACTTCTGACTGTGTATCGGTTATCTTTCCCCGTACGGAACCTCACAACAGGTAGTCTGCTTTGCAATACTGACTCCAGATCAAAGTCGCTGCAAGGGCACCCCCCCCAAAAACCCCCCGAACCCGAGCCTGAATGGAACAGGGCTGCAACTCTATAGGCATGACCTTTTCTGTGGATATTTAGAGGTTTGCTGTAGAGCTCCCGACCTCTTTGACCCACAATCCACAAGTTTCCTGAACCTCCTATTAAATAAATGAACCCTTTAATACTTGAATTTTAATCGTTAAAAAAATGTTTTCAGTTGAGAGGGGAAAAGACGAGAGCAAAAAAAACAAAAAAAACAACCTGTTGCCAGTTCCTTGAACAGTTGGATTTCTTGGTTGGACCTCGGGGCTGCAGAGGACACTGGGAGGAGTGGGAATGTCAAGACAAAGACTACCAGTAGAGAAGGAATGCCGGCGTCCTGCTGAGCTAATCCTAGCTGGAAGAAAGGGGAAAATGTGGAAAGCGAGGGGAGAGAGGGAGGAGACGATAGGATGGCAAAGGAAGGTCCCAGGGTTTGGGTGAGAAATGGAAAAGAGTTGCTTGAGAAAAAAAAAAAAATCCTCTTCCCATTCATCCGCTTCTCTGTAACTTTCACCTGCTTTCTCTCTGTGGCTCGTTTTGACGCTGGTGGTCCAACTGGTCTCTGTATAGTTATGGAGGCATTTGGAGTTAATGAGACAGCTGTACCATTTGTGAGGTGAAGATCAGCTTTTCTTAGCCTGCATGGCCCAGCGCTCCCTTGTCTATTGAGTCCTGAGGGGAGTGAGTAATGCCATTTTCACCCTCAAGGGCCATTTATTTTGAAACAAATACCTACCTCAGCCTGTTTTTGTTTGTGACTGGATGGAGGATTCTAGATTACCTCAGACCTTTTCACTGAATCAAGTCGGATTCCCTGCACAAATTGGGCAGATTACGCCGAGAATCTTTTATTATCTCTTTGTATGTCCCCCTGCAAGTCTTTGCATGCTTGCATTTATTCATTGCACATGGGCACATCGAGGTTTTTATGAATCTGCGTGTGTGAGTAGTTATGTTTTCAATCCAAGCATGAGAAGACGCAGAACAGAGTCTGACCCCGTGGATTTGAAGCAGATCTTCAAAGCCTCTGTATGAATGCAGCATCGGATTGAACCCTCAGATAGGAACCAGACCACTTGGTGCTGAGGGAACATGGACTCCCCCAGACTAAGAATGACTACAAAACATATTTTTTATTAAATCAGCATGTTAAAAAAAAAGTATTGGCCTCAGTTTCACACCAGAAATAGGATGAAGTTGTTTAAAAAAAACCCAACCATTTAGACTATTTATCTGCAAACTTTGACATGATTGCAATGCATCCATTCAGCTATTTTGAAATCTGTTTTTGTTATTTGTCTTTCCTCAAGCAGCTCCTCCCATTGATTTTACAAAACTGAGTCTGATGCAGGTAAACACAACAGTGATAATCAAAATTTAAAAAAACTGTTGTATAGAAGCGCCGTTAGTCTTGGTGTGCACGTCTCATGGACGTAGGCTAAACTGTGGTTCTCCAAGTGGACGGCCTGCAGGGTTCCAATTCCACCTGAGGATCCTTTCCCGCATGTTGTTCCTAACTCTCTCTCTCTCTCCCTGATTTCTGACTCCATGCACTGTCCTACCTCTCCATCTATAAAAACAAAACTGTTATATTGAGTTATTTTCAGATCCAGTTTTTAGTCCAGTTTAAACAACAGCCATCCAAATACATTAAAAAGTTGGCTACCGATGACAGGCTAGCTGTTCATGAGATGTGGACATCAATCATAGATTTGTGGACAAGAAACAACTTATTTTGGCTGACACCTCCCTTGGTTTTTTATAGCCAGGGGTAAACATATTTGGGAAAAAAAAATATCTGTAGAGGAGAAACAGTTCGCAAACACTTTGTTATTCAGTAATGCTAGCTATCGTGATTAGCAAGTAGAATCACTGTCATTCACTGTAACTGAATTAGGATGCTAAGTTGGCTACAGCTAAACAAGCTTTAGACTATCAGCAGAAAAACAAGACATCTCTGAGGTCTTCATGATACTGTGACAAATCAGAGCACTACCATGCCCATAAAGTTACACATTTGTAATGGTCTTTTTGACAGTAAACTGGACCATTCTCTTTTTTTAAAGATTTATTTTTGGGCTTTTTGTGCCTTTTATTTAGAGGTAGGATAGTGGATAGAGCAAGTAATTGGAGAGAGACAGAGTGGGGAATGACATGCGGGAAAGGACTACAGCCTCCATACATGGGGCAAGCGTACTTACAACTGTGCTATACCGGCGCGCCAATAGGACCATTATTTAAAAAAATAATAATTAATAGGCTATTATTTGACTCCCACTATTTGACAGATGGCGATCTTACGATGCATCCACCCAGTTGTTGGAGAAGCCAGCATGTTGCCTCGCTGGCTGAATCCCAACCATTTCCTGACCGGCTTCCTGCTTCAAGCCCCCTGGTTCTGTCCTGTCTGGTCAAAGCTTGAAGCAATTACAAGCCGCTCAGGGGAAATCACCCCCCTCCTGCTATATGTGCTCTGGCTCATTTTTCACAACACCGCCAGCTCCTTTAAAGTGTTGACAGAGACATTAAACACGAAGGCCTCTGTCACTGACCAGAGCTTTTTGGGCGAAATTGTGAGTTTCAGATTAGCTGAAAGAAATCAAGAAGATTCTTTAGAGGAGGCATCTTTCAACGTCTTCATTTCGGGGAAAAGTCATTTAAACAGTTGCTTTTGGCCAGTATTTTGTACACATTTAAACATATTTGATTCTCTAATTTTGACATGTAGTATTTGTATAAGCTGTCAGCAGGACTTTGGGCATACTTTCTACTTGCCGTTCAATTTACCACACAGCGTCTTTCCAGCTAAGAATACTCTAGACCCAAAAGAGACACAACTATCCGTTGATTTATTCCTCTCTTTAGACTCCAAGTCGAGAAGTTAAAAAGTATCAACTGAGAGGAGAACGTAAGAAAAGTGATTCATGGACAGTCGAATGTTTGTTGTGGTGACTGCTCCAGACGGATTTCCACAGCGGATGGAAACCGAAGACAGGATTTTTATGATCCCGCCACTTTTCACTCCTCACAGAACAGAGGTCAGCATTTCCTTGTCTCTGCTTTTCTTCCTTCTCTTTATTGCTTGCCTTGTTGGATTTCTGCCTTTCATGGGATTTCTTTCTCTGCTTTCTAGCATATTGAATTTGTCTTCCGGGAATCCAAAAAGACGGAATGATTTAAAGTACTTTCTCTGCCGTAGTTAAGAAAGTAAATGTATCATTACTTTAATAAAGGTGCACTCTGGAGTTTTGGAAGAGAAATGTGAAAGTTGGAGAAATTTACAGATTCTGTGGTATATCTTCATAACTCTATACACAAACTGTCCTCAGAGGAACATTTGGTCCCTGGAACACAATTTGAAGATAAAATGATGTGTGAGAAGTTATGGTGGGGGGCTGCGGCAGTGAAACTGTAACTCTCCTGTTAGCTTTTAAGCTCTAAACAGGGTCCAGGGACCCATCGTTTCCTTTGAATAAAGTTTGTGTATTTAGTTTAGAAAATATAGCATAGAATTCTTTCACTTCTCCAACTTTCACATTTCACTACGTAATCTCCATAGTGCACTTCTAATTTTTTTTTTTTTTGCAGTTACAGTTGGACACCATGAGTATCAAATTGTTGGTTTTTTCTTTTTGTCTGTTTTTGCTGTTGGAAATAAAGGATTTCTAGAGTTGATCTGGTGTCATTTTAGTATACTGCTCACCTTGATTTGATTGTGTTTTTATTGAATGGCTCAGTATACCCAAAACAAGACAAACACCTACAAACAGAGGGCTAGCTGGCAAACTCCTGAGGATTCTTAAAAACACAAAAACAGAATTTTAAAAAGTGATTTAATTTGTGTTTTTACTGATTTCATTTTACTTAGGGTTAGGGTTAGAAGATGTGAAATTGAAACACTATATGCCGTCGTTATGCTAGCTTTTGCTAATGTGTTACTCTCTGCTAGCATTGCACTGTTCTAAATTACCATCATCATGTTGCAATAAAATCTCTACCACTCTTACACACCTGCTGCTAGTGCCAGCCATAAAATATGTCATTGCAATACAGACTCTAGTTTAAAGCTTAAATGAGAAGCAGTGGACTTTAGGGGGGCTCATATATTGTATTTCTCTTTCGTGGTTCGGCGGTAATGCATTACTGTTCGTAGCCTATTGGTTTCATTTCTGATACAAGTGTTGATAAAGTAGCAACCCTATACTGCATTCCCAAAGTATGAACACAACAGGAGAACAGAAAGGAAGGCGGGGGGGGGGGGGGGGGTTGTTGGCTGAGAAAGACTGGTGAGACATGGATTTCATTAGAGGTCCCTGTGTGAACGGTTCTCCTCCAGGAGAGAGGGCATTGTTCTGTTCTCTGCCCCCAGCTCAGAGCTCCTGCCGTGGGCAAGACTTGTTAGAGAGACAGCCTCCTGTAGGGGAGGCTGGACAAGGGTTATCAAAGGACAAAGAACCTTTTGGTGTGCTGACAGGCGGACAGGTCGGACGCCTCGCTGTGTGAGTGTGAGTGTGTGTGTGTGTAAGTGAGGGAGGGGGTTTCTGCAGTCGGGTGATGTGTGTGTGTGTGTGTGTGTGTGTGTGTGTGTCTACAGGAACCCTCTCTTGCATGTTTTTACGAGTTTGCTCACAGCAGTTGGGTCAGTGTAAAGTGTAGAAAGTTGATGGATTACAGGCTGATCAGCTCCCAGAGGACACACATCCTTGATGCGCGTGTGTGTGTGCCGCACAGAGCTGACATGTGATGATGGTGACAGTAATGTACGAGCAGACTTTTGTTTATTCCACCGGCAGCCTGAATAAGCCGACTAATCCACAAAGCAGCAACAATAACTTTAATTCTCACATCTGCAGACATGTTTATTAAAGGATTTCACTCTGTACACAGTTGCCTCATTTCCCCCCCCCCCCCCCTTTCCAGAGAATACATACGAGCATCTGTAACCTGTCATTTCATTTTAATGTTTGTTAACAAAAGATGATCAGAGCTCCCGACATGGGCCCGCGGCCTCGTGCCTACTACTGAATCACAGCGGTGCTGACATCCAGTGCAACATCTGTCCCTATCGAGTCATGTTGCTTTTATTCAAGATGCAATAAGAAGTAAATAATATTCATCAACAACAGGTTTCTTGCTTCACAAACTCATATATTTCCAACATTAACTAAAACTGGACTGTTGCCAGGCAACCCAAACATTCCACTGGGCTCTATCTTCTTTGTTTGTCTCCATGGTTACCACACACAAGACACTTTGTTTTATGCACATATCTGTATCTTTTCATTTTTCCTGCAGCTACAGTATATTGAAAAAGCTTTAATTTATGCTGGATTACTGCATTACAGCAAACAGGACTTACAGGACTTATTCAGCACACCTGAGCTCTCTATCAGCACTCATGGAGCCCCTCCTGTCCAATCAGATTGCTTGATCTGAACTTAACATTGAGTAATACTTTATGCATATTTTTTTCCAAGCATAACGATTATGTAGAACAATCTCAGTTTGATATCCTTATAGGTCAAGCACTGCTGCTTTGGCCTTGGGTCAGATTTGGGTCGAATCTGAGATTAAACTTGTGTCCCTGTAGAAAATATCGACTGAAGAACCATTGAGGAGGAGTGTACAGATATCCTTATCAGCACCTCTAATCTCTCCGCCATCCAGCGGGGGTTTGGAGGAGCTTGGCTTGTCATATAAAGGCTTCAGTCTTGTGAGATTTCTTATTAAAAGCCAACAGGGAGCATTCCTCACTAACAGGCGTCTCTTTCTATCCACCCACTTGCTCGTCATTTTGCAGCCTCCCCTTTCATTTTATTTTGTCTTCATTTGACTTTTTTGGCTTTTACTGTGCTTTTTTTGAAAGCTAAGATGACATCTATTATTGTACCTGCAAGAAATTAGACTGAGGGGTGCCGGATAGTCTAATGGTTATGTTGTACGCCTCATGTACAGCGGCTATAGTCCTTGCTGCGGTGGCCGTTGGTTTCGATTCCGACCTCGGCTCTTTGCTGCATGTCATCCCCCACTCTGTCCCTCCATCATTCCCTGTCTCTCTACAGCTGTCCTATCAAGGCAAAAAAAAGCGTTTTCTCCTCGTCTTTTCTGCCCCACTTCTGTAAAAGTACATTTTTCCTGACCACGCCAGGAAGTGACCTGACTTAAAGTAATCTCATTTGTTTTTAATCTCATTTGTTTTTAATTACACTGTAGCTACATTTTTAATTTATTTGTGGGTTAAGCAAACATTGAGAACATTTTTCCAGTGTGTGTGTTTGTGTGTGTTGCTCATTTTAAGTGAGTGCTTGCTTCCTGCTGCTGTGTGCTTCCAAATCCATAATCGAGTAAACGTTTGTGTGTTTTATGGTGCATTTGGATTACAGAGAGCATCAAATTAATGATAGAAAATGTCTCAAAGTTTGCCTCACAGAAAAACATGAAATGAAGAATCCATTTAGAAATCTGATAATGTTGAATGAAGACCGATAGTAATATGTGGATAGATACATAAATACAAGCTGAATCACTGACATACAATAGTCAATAGATGTATGATTTTCCTACATACAGCCAGAGCTCATTTAAGTGCCAGTGTACGGTGCTACCAAGAGAATCAACACTTATACGCATTAATATGTTTTTACAGGATTGACAACACTTTGTCTCCAGCATGAGGATTTTGAATTTCCCCACTGGGGATCAATAAAGGATTATCTTATCCGATCTTATCTTAAAATATAATTTTTTTCTAACACCAGTTAATGCATTTCAGTGTCAAACTCTGTTTCATAAATTGGAAATTGCTTGAACTGAGGGTAAGATTGTGACTTGATCACTTAAAATGATCCTTGCCTTTCCCTTTTTCATTATAAAACACAAGGGATTTCTAATTAAATATTTGCGTTAAATAAGAATATCATTAATGGGATTGTATATCATAATCATGGGTCAACTCACAATATGTCAGGCACATGTGCTTTAATCCTCAAAGCCTTCGTTTGCTGTGGGCCTGTTTATTAAAACCTCCGTGCTTCCAGTGGCGGCAGCCTTCAGCTCTTTGCATCTTGATGGATTTGGTATGTTATTGGGGGAGACATGGGGTGTTACACCCCTACCCCTCCTGCCACCAAATGTGTGTGTGTATGTGTGTGTGTCTGTTTGTATGACTATTGAAGGACATGAATTCTCTGTGCCATATGTCGTGCTTAATGCTGTGAAATGGTGCCATTGCATGTCCGTCTAGAAAGTTCCAGCGAACTTTGATGCACTCATTTTCCCAAAGGATTTTCCAACCTACTTGTGGTGAACACAAATTTTTTGACATCTCCATCATGTCTCTCTTGTTGTGTCTATACTTTATTGTTAAAACCCCCACAATGAAACTTTAAGTTGCATGAGCAAAATTCATCATGTTCATATGGAAACCATTCACCATGACGTAGGCTAATGCTCATTTTTGACAGCTCAACTCTTGGTATAATTTCAGGGCTGGTTCCAGTTACAAACAGAGAGAACATGAACTGATTTGTATTTCACTGCTTTCTAAGAAATATGAAACTGAAAGTCGTCTTTTGGGAAGACATGAGGCATTTAAAATGTAAAGCAAAATATTTGACAGCATATGTAACAACAATTAAGTCACAACATAAGTACTGAAGTAAATGCTAGCTAGCCTACTGTGAGCTAGCTCACATTATTGTTTGTTTGGAGTTGTTCTTATTTGCAGAGGCTACTATCCAACTGAAATGGTTGAATGCTAATGTTAGCATGTCTTACACTAGAAAATGACTTACTTATAAAAATGATTGATATTGAATTAAGCTTCATAAACCATTTTAATTTCTAACCACCTCCAAATAACTAAAAGGACAATGAATAATGAAATCTAAAATGACACTGGGTAGTTGGCTGTTTTACAGTTAAAGATACAAGTTTGATATTTGAACAATAAATGACAGCTAACATTCAGCTCGTCTAGCTGCTTGCCAACCTTACTGTTAGCTAGCTAACATTACTGAAACCTAGGAATTTATGGCTCATTTCTAGTGACGTTTAACACTATCAACTGCTAATGTTAGCCTATTGTGTTATGCTAGCTAACGACTTATAAATAAAAGTCTTTGTACATTGAAATGGGCCCGATGTCCCTCAAGCAGTTCAATGTGTGATATATATTTTCATGTTGATCAATCGGAAAGCGAGAAATTGTAAAAACCTGGGCAGATATTTTATATTATGTGGTGGATACAGTTGATTTCTCAAAGCCACCACATAACAGGTTTTTCCTCTTTGTCTTCTTGTTCCTCCACATTTTTTATTCTCCAGGTTTTTCTTCATCTGTAACACATTATTGGATCACTGTTTAGAAGAGACTAATTATGTATGCGTGATTAAAGCCTTGCCCTAAAGCTAATAACTGAGTAATGAAGATAACATTGTGGAATAAATATCCTAAAAATGCTGACTCATTGCTGCTCTGAGATTTTATTTAAATTCTTATGAAACCGCCTGCAGGTCCTTTTCTGTCTTTTCCCTTTAGTTGAATTTTTCTCTGTTTTTGGCTTAATGTGGGCATGTAGGTAAATCTGATGCCCGGTTAGTTGCGATAAATCTTAGGGCTTCTATGTTTACAAGCAGCGTGGTCTCTGTTTGTCCTCTTCGACGGCTTTTTCCAGAAGTGACATGAAAAAAAATCAAAGCCGGCCACATGTGTATTTGGAAGTTGCGGGTTTGGTTAAGAGTATATGTTTGCAGATGTTTAGCTTCGAGGGTGAACGCCTGTCGAGATGTGTCCTGAACTTAAAGACGACGTTAAAACTACCCTCTCCAGTGCATGTTTCCCCACCCCAGAGGAAATATAGAAGCATGTAACATGTTTACCGTGAAGTAACATCCGTGTAGTTTGAGAATAAATGAGCTTTTTATTAACAAGGCAAATAAATAAGCCTCTTGTGACGGCTGTAATATCATATGATTTCCCTCGAGGGACAAACTTTTTGGGAGTGACGCTTTTCCCTGAGAGAGAATGACTCAAAAAAGACCACCCATAGTCTTTTAATAAACACACATTCTGTCCTTCTCACAAGGAACCAAGACACACACACACACACACACACACCTCCACTGTGGCATTGATTTAGACAAGCATACACACTGTGATAATGGAGTTGGTGTCCCGTGTGTACACACAGCTTAATGTCTGTTCGCACATACACGATATGAGCGACTCAAACACACCATCATAATCAAACATACACTCTCAAACATGTTGTTGCTTAAATGTCAATCAGCTGACTGCTCGGCTCAAACACGAGACAAAGCCCCAAGTGGGAGATCAACTGCAACACGACTGTATATGTTGAGTGGTTTGCATTGCAAAGCGTTGAACCATCCCTAAATTCCTTTTAAATGTCAAAAAGAATTGGCTTGTTTTGGTTCAGGGTGCGGTGATTGGCTGGTCACATCAACAACACTGCATCACAACATGGACAAAAACAAGGAAAAGCTTCATGAAGCAATGATGCCGAGTGTGTTTGTGTTCAATGTGTCACATCATCAAGGTTACTTTCTTTTTACTTGTGTTTCTGAAAAATAATTTAAGTGACAACCATTTTCATAGTTTATATATTTGTTCCAGTAAAAGGCTAGCAAGAAAAAATAAATGTTCATTCACCACAGCTTTGGACAAAATCTGTTAATTGGTTTATTTCGCTGATATACTGATTTTTTTTTTTTCATGAAGAAAATGCCACCAGTGTGGGAGTCTTAGACCGTCTCTGGAAAAAGCTCCGGGGTTTTATGACAGGAAGGACTACTTTAATACATCAAATCTCATAGCTCAGTTAGAAAAAGACACAAATAATTACAAAGGAGTAATGAAAAGAATATCAGTAATGGAATCAGCAATCGGCTAAATTTTTAATTAAAAAATTGGTGTTGGAGCATCTTTAGTTTTTATTGCTGTTTTAATTCACTTAAATGTAACAGAGGCTTCCAGCTATAAAGTAGAGGACTTGGAGTTTTGTAACATTTTTATCTCTTTTTACACATATGGACACCATTTCATCGGACATTCAAAAACAACAAGCAGTTAAAAAGTGAGAAGTAGTGAAAGACGACTTCTTCTTCTACAGCGCTTCACACCTCATCAATAATCTGAAATACTTCATATACATTCATTCATTAGCTGTAGATATCGTTCTTGTTGTGTTTTATTTTCTTTGTCTCCACGTTGCTTTGACTGTAGTCTTTAGAGATTGGACTCTCTTGCAGTTCAAATGGAGCTGTCATAACCCCGTGAGGGCCAAACAAACACAATACAGCAACATGTGGACTGCACATGAATGTCAAGTCATAATACCTTTATTATGTTTCTTCTATCCTTCAAATCTCCTGCTTTCTTTCTGTCTCCTGCTCGCCCACTCGCCCTCTTCTTCCTCTTTGTTCCTGGGCCCTTTTGAGGGTGTTTTTCAAAACAGGCGTTATTGACATTGAAACCCTAATCAAATGCAGGCATCTGTGGCTAACTGAAACCATGAAAGGAGGAGGCGGGGGGAGAAAACAGCAAGGGGCTTGGCTTTAAGCTTTAAAAGGCATAAAACGATTCATAAAACAAGCAGGGTCAAGTGTATCCAAAATCTGTCACTGTTTTCAATCGAAGAGGCGTCATATTTGTGTTTCAGAGGGAAGTTATTCTCTCTCATGAAGAACAATTGTTTGGAGAAAATCAATAAATCTTCTTTAGAAAAGAGAGGGGTTGTCGAAAACGTTCACCACGCAGAATCTTTGAGTAATGGTCAGGTGTTTTACAGACAGTTCAACGTTCTTGCTTCTTTCTTTTAAACCAAAATGAAGTCATTGACTGCATGCTGTGGTTTGAATTCCTGGCCTTTATGTTTTTTTTCTTCCTAAAATGTTTTAACCCTTTTTGGGAATGTGTTCAGAGCCCTGGAGTGAGTCCATTTTTAGCAGTATTCAACATGTTGCACTAGCATCATACAGTACACTGCATTTTTACAATTATGTGAAGCTTTTGGCCTTTTCTTTAAAGAGGACATATTATCCCCCTTTTCCACCTTTTCAAACAGTCCCCCTGTGGTCTAAATGAAACATCTGTGCTGTGCTTTGGTCAAAATATAACATGAATCAAGAACCAGAGGAGGTTTGTGACCCTGTATAAACCAGCTCTCTCAGAATGCTCCGATTTGGTGTGTGTCTCTTTAAATTCAATGACTGAAATTCAGACTTTGTGCTGTCTTTGTGAGTCTCTTTCATCAGTTAAAAACTCTTCCCAGAGATTTCAAGCTCCTTCTCTGTCCTCTCCGAGTCCTCTTGCAGACGCCTACTTTCAGCTGGAGTCAGCGGGCGCACTTTGATTTATGAGTTGGTGAGATGGAGAGAGACACGCCCAGACCGAAACATACTTGGAAGTATGTGTTTTCATAAACAAACTGCATCATGTAATGCGTGTCTTCTCATCCTCTGTTATTCCTACTGTTCTGTCATCTGAGTGCAAAATGATGAGACGTTACAGCCCAGCTTCAGACCGAAAACACTGAACAGTGTGTGTTTAGCCTGAGCGCTGACACTGTGAAGACGACATTTCAGACAGGGAGGTAGACGCACAGCACTGTAGCTTCAATCTGAGCTCTCTCTGTTTGGATTCGCATCGTCTCACAGTTTATTGACATTGCTGTGCATGTGTGTTCTGCTGCACATACACAGACACACACACACTGCTGTTTTTGTTGGACCCTGGAGTCTGAGACCTGCAGTGTGTCACCACAGAGAGAGAGAGAGAGAGAGAGAGGGGGAGAGAGAGAGACCAGGTGCATTGTATCCCTGTGTGTTTGTGCAGCAGAGAGAGAGTGAGAGAGATAGGCTTGTGTTTCTATGAGTGTCTGTGTGATTTTTCATATTCCCAGTCCTGTCTCAATCAGAGAGCACACTGAGGTCTCACATGCAGAACAATCATTCTTTAACTGAAACTGGCCAGAGCTGCAGACAATAAAAGGTGCATTAATTTAACATCACACTTTCCTGCTTTATATCACTCGCTGGTTAGACGGCATGAACACACACAGTTAGATACAGAAAAGTGCACTGTGCAGGGGAAAGGCTGCAGGACATTGGACAAAAGGTTCAAACTTTTTTGCAAGAGTTTGAAAAACAGAAATAGTAAAATGTTGGAAATCAACCAATAAAAAATGGCAAAAACTTTGATAAGACAAAATAATGCCAGTGATAAAGCTATGGTTAGAACCATGATATGGGAGATGGGAGGGGGAATAAAGTTCAAAAGATTTAAAATCAGCGTAGGTAGCATGCACACACAAGGAGAGCCTCAACCTTTACAGGAGGACGCACATAAACCACACATGACCACATTTACAAGCCACTTCAAAGTGGTCCAAATTCTCCCTCAATTAGACGTTGCACTTTTCTTTCTTTTTACTAGTCTTACAGGCAGTTTCTTTACTTCCCCTTTGGCTAAGATTTACTCCCAGCATGGAGGACATCATTGCAAAGCGCCGTCATGGAAGTTAAAGTATGTTTTAGAAACCACACGTTACACAAATTCCACATGAGAATACACTCCCAATCTGTGATTAAAAAACACACACATACACACCCTCCAGTCCAAAAATGCACGTTTCCTCTGCAGGATTCGGTAAAGGATCGTAATGAGTGTGTGTGTGTGTGAGTGTGTTGTAGCTCCACTGTGAGCTAAATGACAGGGTGGCTGAGCAGGCTGACAGCAGAGAGTTTGATTGATGGGATGTTAATGAGAGGAGATCAGAGCTAACTCAGGGGACCAAGCATTCCGTACCAAACACACATGAGATCAGAGCTCCTGGAAACCACAGAACAACTATCACAGTTCTGCATAACATGATAGAAAGAGACAGTAAATGAAGCAAACATTGAAGGCAGACTTCATCAATTTAAGTATTTGTTGAGGCTGTAATCCATTCTTTAAAAGGTATAGCTAAAAAATTAAGTGTTTTTATTCCTTACAGGAGGGCCAGACCGATTTGTTTTTTGGGCCGATACTGAAATGGATACTGGGGGGAGAACAAATCTGATACCGATATATGCCGATATCTTTCTAAGATATAGATAGATTTATGTAAACACATTTATTGCTTTGATCCCTCAAATGCAGTTATCAAACACATAACTAGAAGTAACTGCGCATGTATGTGTGTCACCGCTTGACACTCCGGAGAGTGATCATTTAAAGCAGATCATAATCGGTCGGGCTCTACTTTTAAGATGGGCTCAGACTGCAAGAGTTTTAGACCCAATACGCTTCATCAAATATTCTGAAGAGAAATATGGTTTGTGACTTTTGGTTGGTAAAGATATGTGGCCCAAGATTATCTTGTATGTGAGGAGTTTGTAGATCCAATTCTTAACCTCGTGAAGGACTTGTGAGCCATCGAGGCCATCCCAATCGTATCAAACTTTTTCGATAGGAATTCAAATCTAGATAACACCATTCCTTTTCATACTCTCTATTCAGAATCTACATAAACGTAGATAGGTATAAGAAATCATCTGGTTTCCTTTTGTAGTCTGAGTAGTATCCTTACCTGTGTTTTAACTGCTTTGGCTGCATGCAGGAAAATGAATCACAGTCTGATACCTTAAGGCAACCCTGGAACCCATCTGGAGTAATGTAACAACGATAAACTATGATTAATGTCTTTCAGCATATAATCTGAATTCAAGAGCAACCACCAATTCATTCTTAGACGTAACTTTCAACACCAGCTGGCTTCTAAAGGTGGTAGTGGCTCTGTTACCATTGGCAACCCAAAAAGTTGTCCGTTGCTCTGAGATTGGTAGTTTCCAAGCTAAACCATAATTAGAATCTGAATTACTTTATTGATCCCGGGGAGACAATTGGTAATAGCCAATATGAGAGAAGAAGGGCAGTGGGTGAAGCCACAGACTGTGACTATGCAACGTTGATTATCTGGCCCTATTTTACGCTAATGTTAGCATGTTACCGTTGACAGAAAACAAACAGGTAACATTTCCATAGCAGCTGAGTGGACCTTATTTTCAGATCTTGTTGCCTGTTCATGTTAAAGATTGTTTTAAAATATATTTGGAGTTTCAACCTCTATATTTGATGCAACCAATTCCTTAAATTTTAGGATTGGAAAATTCCTGTAGTCTGACGCTTGCCTTGGACAGTTTATGCTAAAGTGCTTGCAGTAATATATTGCAAAATAACATTATTTATACATTCAACCTGTATCCATTGACTACTCAAAACAAGTCGAACTTTAAGTATCCTCTTGGCTTCTCTGAGAAGCTTGCATTTGGACACCCGTCCATGTTGAGAGCGGTTGAGTCAGAGCATGTACAATGTTTCCTGTTTTTAAGATGACACGTCTCATTATAGACCGTTAAAAGGAATTTATAGTTCACATAAAAACTAAATTATTGGGCTCACTAGACGGTGCTGCAGCTACAAATCCTGACTCAGTCCAACCTCTAGAATATTCTTGATGTTCAGTTTCCTTTGTCAAGTGATGTGGTTAATACCGTGGTCACTCTGTCTGTATAGTTCTTCTTTTGAAATGCCTTTAGAAAGGGGATTGTATTATTAAGTGTTGCTTCTATGGGTTGGAGAGCCACCCTTGGCTGTAGGCCTACCTGCTCTGGGTCCCTCTCCTCACATGACATGAACAGAAATATGCTTTCATGGTGCTGGACTCAACGTTACAGACTTTAAGTGTCTCCTCTTTAGTCTCAGGCCGAAAGAGTGTAACACAGCCCACATATGAAAGAATAAAAACTGTGCTTGAGCATCATGAGAAACTGGCTGAGACTCAACAGGACCACATGTTGAAAGAACTGCTTACTTTTTCTCAATGTTTCATCGGAAAATAAATTAAATCTTAGCAGATGTGTATTTGTTTCCAGTCAAAAATATGATTTGGCTTTTATATCTTGCAATCAAATGTTTCACTTGACTTGTCGGGTGAATTCAGCTTATAATAAGTGAAGTGAGATATTGTGTTTCAGAAATAATACAAATACACTTGCTAAGATGTGACTTTTACAGTGCATATGTGTAGGAATCGCTCTCTTCAGCTGTCCTAACCCATAAAGGAAAACATGGCCCACATGTTACATTTTGAAAAAGGGGTCTGAAACGGTAAAGGCTTCCTCTTTCCTTCGGATGAAAAAAAAGGCCTATAGTGTGATTTTTAAAGATGGAAACTAAATATGGAAATTCAGGTTTTGTTCTTTGTCATTTTATCTCAATGAAACCATAGACTATAGGTAGACTTTTAATCCTATGAGTACTGAACCCTAGTTCTGTCATTTTTTAGGACTCACTCAGGAAAAAGATCTGATTCTAATTTTCTATTTCTTTTCTTTTCTCTCTTTTTTTTTTTTTACCATCGACCATGTCTCTTATTAACCAAAGTGGCTCAGTTCACCCTTTTCTTTTACTTTCCAGTCCCCCATAAATGGCAGAAAAACTTTTGGCGTCAGTTTCTGGAACCGTTGTGTTGTATGAAATCGTAAAAAAAAGACAGAAAGTCGCGATCAGCTTTGTGTTTTTTTCATATGTGCAGTGGAAATAATACTGTTCCAAAATAGAGTCCTAATGGTCTTAATAAGTTCCATATCTCTCTCTTTTTTTGTTTTTTATGGTGGTTGCTCTGCGCGGCTCGGATGTTAACCAGAGAACAGGAGAGGTCTGTGGAAGTTGGAGGACGGTCGTCTGTGTGTTTTCATGGAGTTTGAGGCGACCGTGTTGACAGGAGGTGTCATCTGTCCTCCCGCCCTCCGGGGGCCTCCTGACTGTTGGTCACAAACGTGTTCGCTGTTCAACAGAAGCGCCATAAAGAACGCACAGACTCGATCTGTCAGCAGAAACATCCATTAAAACACAATCTGTACTGTCGGAGTGCAGCGGAAATCCTGCATGTTGGAAAAATCTAGGATTTGAATTCAGGAATGGGTTTGGGTAGAAGAGAGTGGTGTTCAGAGTGAGACTTTAAGGAGGTCACAAACACACGACTGGAGGCACGGATCAAATCTAAAGACTTACTTAGAACAATTTCTGGGTCGCTGGTTTCCCTCGGTAGGTACAACAGGCGCCCTGATGTACTGAAGCTATAGTCCTCTTCACTCTGGTCGCAGGTTCCACTCCTGATCCTGGTGCTGTACTGTGCATGTCATCCCACTCTCTCTTTCTGTCCACACATTTTCGGTCTCTCTGTAGCTGTCCTATTCAAATACAGGCAGAAGACCCCAAAAAAAAAAAAATGATGGGGCACCTATGGCCGTGTGGTTAGTTCGCACCATGTACAGATGCGGTGGTCCTCCAAGCGGGCAGCACGGGTTCAAATCTGACCTGTGGCCTGTCAGTCCCCACTCTCTCTCTCTCCCTGATTTCTGATCCACTATCCCGTTTTTTAAAAACATTTTTACTAACATTATTGAGAGGACAGGACGATGGATAGAGTTGGATGACATGCGGTGAATAGCTGCTACTTTGGGGGCTAAACCCTTTGCACATAGGACACACAATTTAACCACTGAGCTGAATTGTTTCCCCCCCATAAAAAAAAACAAACAAACATCAGAATTGCTCTATAAAACATTTAGGACTGAGGTGGGACAAGGGCTGGATAACTGGAAAATATTACAAAGAGTAGCAGCCCATGTGGTTCTTGAGTTTTGTGTCTCTATAATATGAATATATGTTTGATAAATTTGCCTATTTGATGATAGTTGACTATATTTTCTGCTAAATTGCTGATTAAAACATAAAAAGTAAAGCATTTAGATGAAATCCAGTGAGTTTAAAGTGTGAGACGTCAGCCATGATGACACAGATGTAGAGTGGCATGTTACCTGCCCCGCTGACACCTCCTGTGATGGATTCAGTGAACGAGACAAACTTGCATTGACAGACAGCTAAAGTAGGGGCAAGGCAAACGCAGGATATTTGTCTTCTCATTTTGTGGCCTGGACCTTGTGTTTGCATGTCATTACTGAGCCACCGCTCCACAAAGTGTTCATTCATGCCGGCTGTGCCTCTCCTCGCGCTGCACTGTTACTCCTCGGCACCTCCACCTTCCTCTAAAGCTGCACTCCCCGAAAAAAACCACCAAGCCCAAAGGCAATTAGCTCTTTAACATTTCCACTTGTTTTCCAACCATTATGACAATTTCCTGACTTAAATCACGGGAGACAAGGCGATAAAACGGAAGTTTTAGACACACACAAATCCTGCAAAAACAAAACCAAGCTGATCTTATTTTCTTTTTTGTTCATGCCGATAAATTCAAATAATAAGTTTCTTTATTTAATATAATCCGTTATGTTGATATGTTCATTATTTACCTGTTTGGAAACATGTTAAAAAGAAAATAAACAAGTGATAAAAAATAAAAACACAGGAAAAATAAATGTAAATTATAATAGTAATAAAAGCACATCTTATTTTTGTAATTAAGAAGGACATTCAGGACGAACACCTTCATTTACAGGAGATAAGAGGGAAAGTCAAGGGATTTATTATTCACGGCTTTAAATCCACTATTATATAGAGCAGTGGTTCTCAACCAGTGGGCCCGTCCCTAAAAGTGGATCGTGGCGGGGTCATGAATGTGCGCCCGGAAAAAAAATGGTGCCAAAATGTCAACATATAAACATGTTTGTTTTGTTCTGTTCCTTTGTCCTGTCACACGTTTTGTATGTTGAGGTTCAAACTGCAGTATTTTCCATTCAGTACATTTGATTGGTTGAGAAATATCAGAAATGTTGGTTGTTGTTCATGAGGCAGGACCAGCTGAGAACTATACTTGTATATAATCATGTGCCTTGATGCTTTTTGATATCATGTGTTTTACTACAATGTAGTGTCTTATTGTTTTTAAGACCAATTGTATGAAGAGCACCAAAGCTTTTACAAAAACGTAATATCTCCAGATGTGTTTTTAACCAAAAGCTGCCATGAGAGAGAGAGAGAGAGAGAGCGCAGATTGGCAAATACATTTCTCAAGTCGTTATGGCGTCTCAGAAAGATGTGAAAGCTACATTTACGTCTCTTATGACAGTTAGAGGAGGAGACACTGTCTTAATTACACAAATATGTTGGCAACAGTTCCAATCCAAAACTGTGCAGTTAAGACTGTGTAGGAGTTTGCCTGCCATTCTTTTAAAATTAAAAAACGAGAAATGACCCAGTACGGGTTAAATCAGACTTGTATTGTTGTTGCCATGGTATTGAAACAGGTATTGATATCGTTTGTTATTTGTACTAATCTCTCCCAGAGCCTTACTGGTTTTATTTTATTTAGTTTTACTCGTTTTAAAAAATTAGAAAAGGAAAATATAGAAGAGATGTTAAAATGCTAATGTGGATATCCTGTCTCAGTAAAAAGAGAAATTAAAAGAAAAATATGTTCATCTGAGAAGGTTAAGGGTAGAAGAAGCTGCCTGTGGACAAGATAGATTTCTTTATATGTGCTCCTACAAAGCCTACCGTTCATTAATGTGTACCTCCTCTTCTAAGCTCTTCACATCTCTTTCTACCGCCTAGTTTGTGTCCTTCGTTGACTCCCGTTTCCTCGTCTCCTCCTCTGGGTTGACGTGGATGTGACAGCTGTCATTAATGAGTCTAAATCTGGCCGCGGGGCTCGGCCGGCTCAGCTGGCAGCGGAGAGTAAAAGTAAGAGGATCTAGTTAGCATGTCAGGTTCAAAGTGCTGAAAACCGGCTCACAAATGTGAAACTCGACCCACTTGATGCAAATGCAAAAAAAGGCTTAACACTCACACACATGCATATCGAGTGGTTGGGCGCGTATGTGTTGAGTTTGTTGGTGAAAAGTGTGTGAAATGTGTGTGTGTGTGTGTGTGTGTGTGCGTGCTCATGCTTGCGTGCTGACTTGCGTGATGTGTGACCCACATTCCTCTCTGCTTGGCTCATTCACACGCGTTGCCATTTAGCAGCGTTAGCATGCTTCAGCACTTTACGATGCACACCAGTGAAAGGAGCATCTGAAGCTGAAGCTATATGAGTGTATTAACATACCAGAGGGTCATTATGTGTTGGCCATCTGCTGCCATGATCGTGTGGCATGTTCTCAGAGTAACTACCCACTGAAACACTCTCAGGGGAGGGGGGGGGGAGGGGGGGGTTTGAATATGAGAATAAAGAGTTAAAAGTTGTACCAAACACCTGATGTATTTCATTCAAACATTTCTGTGTCTGAATGCTACCAGCCACAGAGCGTCTGCTTTCTGTCAGAGGTAATGAGGGCAGGTGAGCCCCGAGGAGAGAGAAATATGGGAATGAGTAGCTCGGTTGTTCATCATGACGTCAGCGTGTGAGTGAGGCCTCTGCGTGCTGAGTGATGAGAGGAGGAAGAAAGCAAAGAGAAAAATTAGCTTTGCATTTAAACTTTCATAACTCATTTATAGAAGAAGAAGAAGAAGAAGAAGAAGAAGAAGATGTACTTTCTTCATCCCTGAAGGGAAATTACATTTGTCACTGTTTTTGCAAAAATGTTACACACAGGCCAGGAATACACACACACACACACACACACACACACACTCTATTGGTCATGCATTACAGAGTGAGGGGCTGCACATTGGAAAGAGGGGGTGGGGGGGGGTGGTGATGGAGGCTTCAGCTCGGGGGAAGTTTTAATGGTGTGGTACCTCTTTGGAGATGGTATGGGTACAAACAGACCGTGTCCTGTGTGTGTTGGGTCCTCGTACACAGCATCCAGGTCCGCTGGCACAGCTCCCATAATCCTCTGTTCTGTTCTTACAATACAGGCCAAGCCAATTCAGGGTTATGTGTGTGTGTGTGTGTGTGTGTGTGTGTGTGTGTCTGTGTGTGTGTGTGTGTGTGTGTGACTGGGGACTGGTGAGCACTCACATTCACGGGCCATTTAGAGCCACCAGTGAACCTAACATGCATGTCTTTGGACTGTGGGAGTGTCCAGAGAGAACCCACACATGCACATGGAGAACACGCACACACTAACACAGATTCGAACCAGGTACCTTCTTGCTGCATGGCGACAGAGCCAACCACTGCGCCACCATTCAGCCATGTGGTGGACATTTTTTTTTTACCCCCCAAAATTGTTTTCCATCGATTGTCTGAGGAAGAAATGTGATCTGACCTAACTTCATCCTGTTTCAACATGGATTGAGGCAGACTGCAAAACACGTCTCCAGAGAGTGAGAAGACGCTAATTCAACATGTTATTTAAATTTAAACGTTGTTAAGACCAAATCAGAAATTGGTGGAAAATAATTGACAGGTTTAGTATCGTTAAGGGACCACACACTTGAGGGTATTTTTCTTGAAAAAGAAAGAAAATTATTGCTTGGCAACAGCTGAACAAGATTCACGCATGCACACACACACACACACACACACACAACGACAAGTCCTCAAATGAATCAGGACGAGGAGCAGTGTGTCGCTTTATTGCTTGTATTTGTATCGAGTTGCATCAATATCTTAGTATTAAAACAGTCAGTAACAGATTTGTTCACGGGTCAGTGAAACTCAGGGGAAAATATGACTCTGTCAGTCACTCTCTCTCTCTCTCTCTCGGGTCACAATCAATTAAAGTTCTCAACAAGCCGACCTGATCTCATGTCAGCCAATTAGAGAGCCTCGTGCATACACAGCTGCACTCGGGGGAACATTCCTCAGGCAGGTGGCACGAAGACATCATTGTACGGAGCGAGTGTGTCGAGCCGGGCCGTGGACGGCTGGGAGTCACTGTGAGCGTTAGAGTCTCTGTGTTTAGAAAGGATTGATAAATGTCCACAGTCTCTCACCCCAAATCATTCCCTTTTCTCCCCAAGTCTGCAATGTGTTTTCTGTGTGTGCACGTCGTCTCTTTGCAAAACTATGGCCAACAAGCTTCTGTGCAGCTCTGTTAGACTGCAATGTGTCAAACACAACAGGCTGAAATAACCACACAGGATATGTGAGGCTGTTTGGGTAAAGCTGCAAAGCGATGTTTTAAGTGCTCCAGTGTTTCAAATTAAACTTTCGTATCATCCCAAACCAAAACCTTAGATAGTCGGAAAGGTGCGTATAACTCATGCTGCCCATTAAAACCTGATATTTTTTAACTCATCAGATGTGAACACCCTGAGTTATCTCACATATTGTCAGAAATATCTGCACTTTTCTTTAGCTGCATTATTATACAGCGCAATGTAGCAACAGCACGTCAGGATTTCATCTAAACAAAGCGAGACTCAAAATGACCCTTTGACCAAGTTTGGTTTTTAAACAGTTTCTCCAAACCCATATTTTTGAAACACAAGCTCCTTGAAGTGGCTTTAATAAATCGTAAATCTATACTAAAGATGTGAGATCTTGTAATATTGGCACAGTGGGATGTAATAACTGTGAAGCTGCAGACGGCCGAGACAATGGAAAGAAGCCCAGGTGGATTATTCAGACATATTCAAAGGAAGACGTCTGGAAAAACAGGCAGTAATAGAGGGATGAAGAGAAAAAAAACAGGAGATAAATGAAGTGTAGGAGAGTTAATCCATACACACACACACACACAAACGTAAATTATATGCAGCGTCATCCTGGAACGATCCCTGACAGGCCAACAGCTCTGAGTCAGGCTCTCCTCGCCTCCTCTGGCATCTTTTTACCCGCTTATCTCGACGTGATGTCAAATCAACATTCATCATCACGAACTTAAGACAGCGCTGGGCCCAAACGCAGCCCCACACATCATCTGCAGGGCGGAGGCAGTGGAGGGAGTGGGGAGGGGGATTATGGGTAATCAGAGCGGGCCTCAAGACAGAGACGGAGGATGAGCGGGGAAAGGAATGCAGGAGGCACAGAGAGCGAGAGAGGGAGGGAGGGATGAAAGGAGGAAAAGAGGGAGAAAGGCCTGTCAGTGGATAATGGAGGAGCGGCATTTATCAGTCTGAGGATCTACATGTGGGGAGGGAGAGCGGGGAAGGGAGGGCAGGAGGAGAGATTTAGTGAGAGCGGGAGGGCACCTTGTATGATGGGTGAGCGAGCAAGGCAATACAGAGGTCAGGGGTCAAACAAGTGATGGTTTTTTCTCGACTTTAACACGCCAAAGAAAACTGTTGACCATCCCGATACGAGGAAAATGTGCAATATGGTTTTTGTCAACATTGTGATAAAGATAGGAAGTGCAACAATGAGTACACATCAGCTGTAACCTAGTGGTTCTCAACTGGTGGTTCAGGACCCAAAAGTGGGTCGCAAAGCTGCTTTCAGTGGGTCATGAATGTGTGCCGGGGAAAAAAAGCATCCTTGAGGACCTTTTTAAACATGCTTTTTTTTGTTCTGTCTTATGATTTTCTACCGTCTCAGGTACAAACTTCACAATCTTTTCATGGATGTTTTTTGGTTTCATAACTTTTTTTTTTTTTAACAAAAAAAAAAAAATCAACATTTGGGAACATGATTTTGGGATTTGGAAACACTGAATCACAATTTTCCCTGTCCCCGGACATTTTAAAGACTGCTTCAATAATAGGGAATGAAATCAAAAATGAATAATGTTGTCAGCTACTGCGCTAAACACAATTTCTTAAATTTTTAGCATGCGTTTGCTTTTCTCTCCAACCTGCATCCATATTTACAAATAAGTTGCCAGGTTTGAATTTCCCACAAATGAGAAATTCCAGGACGTGTAAATAATTGGCATATTGGCCCACCTGCAGGCATTCGATCTAAATGAGCATAAAGGAAACAGTAATGTGGCTCGTGGGCCTGCAGAGCTGCAGTGATGATTGCAGATGAGAGCAGTGAGAGAGGGAGGGAGAGAGCAGTGGGAGCAGAGGGACAGAAACATGATGGATGCAGTGGTTAGAGAAGAGAGAGACATCGCAGTAATGTGGATGAGTGAGAGAGCGAGCGAGCGAGCGGGGGAGAGGGGAGTGAGGGATGCTGAGTGTATCAGGGTGTGTTTTCCCAGACCTCCGCTGTCCCCTCTGTTTGACCCCGTTTTATGACTCTTTTACAGCCCTGCATACTGTAGCCGTCCAGATTCTCCTCCCCAGGGCTCCCCCCCCCCCCTTCCCCGACAACCCCGCTGAAAAAGCTTGAGGCGGGGTCGGCCAGCCTTTTACCCTGTGCTTACCAACAACCCCACCCCCGCCCCAAATACTAACCCCCCTTTAATTCACTCCAGATCTGATAGGAACTCCTTTAACTGCATTATTTTCTCACGCACTCATTCATCAAGGCTGGGCCAACAAACGTCCACTGAAGCAGGTGTTTCTCACATTTAAAGCACTCATTACAATAAATAATTCTGCGGAAACATCTCTAATTAAGAACACATTATAGTTAGACGCTTCGACGCGCTACATTACATCCTCATTCATTATTAAAGATGTTTTTGGCAACGGGAATTGCAGGGGTGGACAGACCAATAAATCAAATATACTCTTAACTTGAGTTATCAGGATGAATGGTGTTTTTACTTGACTAAATTAATTAAAGAGCCGCAGTAACGCCGCAGAAATAAATCACATGATCCTCTTATAAAGGAGATGCTATATTAAATTATATTTCTAGGCATTAGGGCCGGGAGTCTTTGGGTGTCTCACAATTCGATTTAGATTCTTGGAGACTTATTTGAGTGTCTATTTTCGATTCAAAACGATTCTGGATTCATGATTCAAGTATTTTTGAATTAGTTCATTCTTCAGGATCTACTCCAGTCATCTATCCATACTGGCTGAATGTCTTGCTGCTCCATTCGGCATTGTACTGAGTTGAAGAGCTAGCCTTAGCACTTAGCAGGGAGTGAGTGGCCCTTTCCGAATAGTCACAGTTCAGTATGCAGTATGTACTTTGCAGTATGGAGTTTCAGTATACTGAACTCTCGTGGTAATTCAGTATGCATTTTTTGGGTCCACCTCAGTATACTGAACATTTCAGCATGGATACTAACTTCCGGGTTTCATGCAGTATGGATCAGATGCGTGCTTTCAGGAAATTAATTGTATTTTACCACCCACAATGCTGTGCGAAATTAAACGTAAATCGTCACTTCACGTGTGCCTCCAAATCAAAACAAAAAAATTAACAAATTAATTAATTTAATCAATTTTTAATCTTAATTTAAAGTCCCGACTGAAATCACTACTTTAAATTAACAACAGACAATATAACAAATGTCTGCATTATTATAAAACCTTTCCCCCCTCTATTTAAATAATGATTTCACTAATTAAATGTGTCTTTCCTGGTTTATTTTATATTCCGTATCTTACTGTCTTTCATTTCTACTTTTCTTTATGTACAGTATGTTATTTAGGTATTTAATCTGCCTTTTACTTGATTTACATTGTCATATTGTTTTTTGTTTACCTGACGGTATATGCGCATTACTCTTCTTGAATAAAGCTAAACAAAAAAAACAAAAACAAAAATGGGTGGATGCGGCTGGTTCGGGAAACGTAAATGACGTCACTTCCTTACTGAATGAATCAGAAGAAATAGGAACAAATATCTGCCTACTGTGTGCGCCTACTGAATAGTAGGTACTAACTGTATGCGGCACGGATAGTACGTACTGCCTACTGCCTACTGAAAGATTGAGTATGTACTTGGCAATTCGGATACGGCCACTGATTAGCCAATAAAAAGTCAAATTTTTGAAAGTTGAAAATCTATTTTAATCTCAGAAGATTAGAATCTTGATTTTTACAAAAGTTGCTACTAGGCATTAGTATAGAAATGTGTTAGACTTTGTTAAACATACACAGATAAGTGGAGCTACCATTAGAGCTCAGTAAGGCAATTTGATAGGAATACTGCCTTTTCCCAGTATACATGCACAGAGAGAGAATCCATTTATTGCAGGTGTAGATATTTTTTTGTATGTTTTCTTTGGTATTCTTGTGGAACAACTCCCTTATTTCTGCCATAAGCCACATTACTGTATCCCCCCCCTCCCCCCCTAACCTTACCTCTGCTTTTACTCACTCACTAACTGAAGAGAATTGATGAGCTTTTGCCTTCACTGAAAACTCCTCAGCTCACATTTTAGAGCGAGCGGACCTGAACCTGGCACTGTGGATGTATGCTCATACCTCTCAGAGTTTTCTTTCAAACATCTTTAAGCACATATATTGATAAAGTAAATGCTCGAAGCTTAATTTGATCCAACACAGACCAACATACAGCACAGGTCTGTGTGTGTGTGTGTGTGTGTCAGACTTAGAAAAGGCTCCACTCATATTTATCCCGGCCATTTTTCAAAACTGTACGCTCAATTCCCAATGTTCCACTCTTAACTCATAGCTCTCTCATTTTGGCCTCGGGGAGACTGCTGTGGTCACTGATCCAGGAACAGTCGCACGCCCAGAGGAGGATTACTAAAGCTCAGCGGCCGAAGTGTGGCCTAAAACTCACCAATTGAAGCTCATACAGTTTAAAATCAGTTCCAGATACAGTAAAAAAAAAAAAAAAAATCTGTTTTCAGCGTACAGTAAAAAGAAAAAGCAGCACCAAATAACCTGCGCTGCTGATTCTGTGATTAATTTCCCCTCGCAGGTCTGTTGCTTCTCCCCAGTGACCTTCATTGTGCGCAGTCAGGTCGCTCTGCTCTCAGGTTTAACAAGGTGAAAAGTGAAGAGGAGGAAAACGATTCTGTTTTTTTTTCTTCTCTCTCGCATGTAGTAAATAACGCTAACAAGGGGACGCCATCCTCTTATCCTGTCTTAAATCACAGCACAGGCCGTGTGAGGAGACCCTCAGTCCTGCGCTGCGTGCAGAGTTTAACCTCCGCAAACAGGAACTCTGGGAACGAAGAGACGAATAAATACAACTCAGCAGGGAGTTCAGTCAGAGCAAACCAAACCAACGAGGGGAGGAGAGTTTTAAAAAAATGTCAAATTAGTTTGCCGAGTGTGGCTAACGTTAGCACAGTTAGCACCACCACCTCCAGAACATTTAGTTATGTAATTTAACTGAACATATTCATGAATGAAGATCACATTCACATTATGACAGATGTAAGAATGGGACTCTAAAAGGGTACTTCATCAAGTAAAACATGTTATCTCAAGACAAGCTCTCCCCCACTGGGTCCTTTTTTTTTGGAGAGTGAGCGCAGCCATGAGCAGCTGTACAGTCATTGTTCATCTAAAACTTGAACTAGAAACCACAACAAACAAATTCTTTCAGAATGTAACTCTCTGCTTCTCTAGCTCTTTCAGCCGCAGTTTAGGTAAAAGCTTTTCTGCATTGTTGCGTCCTCCTCTCGGCCCTGTGAAAATCCTCGGCTCTAAGCTGATGTACGAGATGCCCCCGAGGCGACTCTCAGCAGACACAGGGAGCAAAGAAGTCTTTGACAATTTGTTTCCCCGACCCCGGCTAACCTGCAGCGTCAGACTTCACAGAGCGGCATGGGACTCCCCTTCTCTCCACCCCCCCGGCCATCTCACCTCTCCTCTTCTCCATCTCCAGGTCACTGCCTGTTGCAGAGGAGCTTCCTAAGGTTGTGAAGTGCTGATTCTGTGAGCCTGACAAAGAGAAACATACTGGGGAAAAAAAAGGCTTCCAGTCCTGAGGCTAGAGGGCTGACTGACATGACACAGATAAAGAACAAATAGATTGGAAGCGATGTGGGATGCAGAGGGGTCAACTGAAAGGTGACAAAGGTTGAGAAGGAAAAAAGCCTTTGTTGTAGTGTGAGAACGTGGAGTTTAAAGCACGATGCATGGTTGTGCTGCTAAATGAACCCTGTGAACTGTTCATAAACTCATGTAGCTTTAAAAAGAGGGTTGCGACTTTCTGAGAACTTGCAGGCGGACACTTTTGCTTCTCTGTTAGAACAGGAGGTACACACATTATACAGGACAAGAGATTTTTTTGTTATTCATTTTAAGTAAAAGGAGCAGCAAGTTTAAACGCATTTTTCACAAAGTTCAGCTCTGATCGTGGTTGTGATAACCGTCAAAAGTTATAGTTGTCAAATAAAAATGTGAATCAGAATTCTTTGGTCTAAAAGTTCAGAGCTCAGGCCTCTTCTGGACTCATCTTATATTTCAGAGTAAGTGACATTTCATCATCAGACTATGTTAGATAAATCTATCTTATATCTATCCCCCTTTCCAACCCCAGCACAGTTTCAGCAGGCGGCTGTTCGTCATGAGTCTGGTTCTGCTTGAGGTTTCTGCATTTAAAGATACAATATGTGGATCCCGCGGCCAAGAGGCTTTCAATTAATACTTTGGGGAATCTGCTACCCGCCCCCCTAGCCAGGAACCTTCTCACTGTGAGGCAACAGCGCTAACCACCGCACCACCAAACGTCCCATCAGTTCTTGGTCATTTACATTCAAAAAATAATGTAAAGTCAATGCAATGAAATGCCCTCGAACCAATAAAAATTATGAAATAAATACATTTTAAAAGTTGACATTTGCTTCTTCTCTACATCCTTATTTTGTTTGAGCTAACTTCGCCTGTTTTCCTCATCATCCCTGAATGCATGCATGTCAGAAAAAGAGACAAGAGTGAGCTGTCTTGAAGATGCATCTGAGTGTAATAGCTGTTTCAGTGCAGCAGCGATATCCCCAGGTGTACAAGACTCCAAAAAAAAAAAAAAAAACCCACTTAATCAGCTTACAGTCACAAGTGATTTAAAGTGAGTGTTTGTGCAGCTGCACGACTTGGATTTGACTTTTTTACAGTGCAGAGTGAGTGTGAGTGGGTTTTACAGTGTGAGAGAGAGAGCAGGACGGTGAAGGTGAGCAGGACTAATTTACTCTCAGAGGGGGATAGAAGCACACACACACACCTGCACGCACACGCACACACACGCACACACACACACACACACACACACACACACCTGCACACACTGTAAGGACATACACTAAGCACACGGTGACAAACGAGCATTATTGCTTGCATGTGGACTCTGATGCACATACACACACTCACACACCTCCACTCCTCCTCCATCCCTCACTCCATTTCGGTGTCCGTCACCACCTGAGGATTATACAGCGGGATACCTTACACCGCAGTTGCAAAAAAAAAAAAAAAATAGTTGCCTGGAAAAGCTTTACCCTAAGCAAAAAAACACAATCATTCATCTCTGTGCTCCCTCATCGCTCCCTTACTCTTTCTTTTCCACCTGCTCCCCCCCCCCCCACCCCCTCTCAGGTTTACCCCGCAGCGTCGCACATGGAGTAAACTTTATCCGCTTGTTTTGTGCTCTCCTATTCAGTTACACGGGGCATTTAGGGAGTTTGACGTTTAGATTAATGTAGTCTCACTGTGCTGATTATTCCAGTGTCAGGCTGTGGTTTAGTGATAATGGAGGGCGTAGAACACAAAAAGAAGATAAATTAGGGTTCACTTGTAAAAGAATAAAACACTTTCTTAAAAGGGGAAACATTTGTGTTTTTTTCATTTTAAAGCATCAGGAAACTCGAGTACTCGCATTACAGTACCTTATCAAAGAATACTCTGAGTGCTTTATTTGACTTTAAATAAATACGTCAGACACGGACCTAGGTAGCCAGCTATGATTCCTGCAGTGTTTTACTCATCAGTGATATGTATCTGTAGCACAGCGGCCTTCAAATCCCAATTCTGAATTAAAGGGACATAGGACTCGGTGGTGAGGGGCTGTCGACGAGTCTGTTCCGCCCTATTCTGCTTTCCTCATGCATCTTTTCCACACTCGTAGATGTTTTTCTCTCAGATGGTATCTTGTTCTCCAGCTGGACTAATGCCATCAGTTAGCAGAAGATAAGATAAGAAAATCCTTTATTTATTTATTAAATTTACATTGTTACAGCTGCAAAGAGCAAAGATTGCGAACAAAAAATAGATAGATACTAAAAATAGATAAAAAAAAAAAAATAGATCAGCTGAGCTGCAGTTTTGACAAAAATTTAGTCAGAAGCCTTTTCCTTTCACAAAACTTAACAGCAGCATGTCTCAAGTCACCATTCTGGTTATTAGCAGGTTAACCTTCTCCACTCTGGTGTCATCACAACAACTGTGTGTGCTAACAGGGTGATGTGAAGTTAGACTGCCTGTTGTTTGTCTGAAGTTTGTCTATAATATGCAAGTTTAACACCACATATTGTGCTCTGCATGTTATCACCGTCTTTTGTTTTGTTTTTGTTACGTGCTCTCGCCCTCTTAAAAAGTTACCGAGCTATTTAAGTTACCTTTTATTGCCCTAAAGCAAACGGGAAACGTTTCCTTCTCTCATGAAACGTCTGCATCGTGTAAAATCTCATGGTGTTCGTCGCCCGAAGCGTCTCACGAGCTTCAGTTTCCTCATGTTCGGTTATGAGCGCTGTGACATGGACTTCACCTCCCTCTCGCTGAGATCTGTCTCTTTAAAATGTGCTGCAGTGTCAGGTGGGGGATGGGATGGGGGGGGGGGTGTTATATATTGCCTGCATAATCAGTGAAATCAGTTAGAGAGCAGGTGTGTGTTTGTGTTTTTGTGAGAAATCATATCCGACCCCAAGGTGCCATCTGAGACGTGAAACCGACAAGTCTCAGCATATAACCTTCTCTGGCTTTTACATAAACATGAAAACACACACGCACACGCACACGCACACGCACACACACACACACACACACACACACACACACACTTTCCCCACATTTTCCTTTGAATTCTAGTCCTTTAGTAGACAAGTTTGTAGACAGACTGCCGGTTTACTTTGCCATAGAATGAGAGATGTATTAAGCATGTATGGATACATTTTTTTTATTTGCCATATTCTTTAAAATGAAAGTTCAGTTTCAGTGGTACTAAACAAGTTTCCTCATCTAGTCTCTTAAGGATCCATCCTCTACATTTTCATTCTCTCTGGTTTTGTCTCTATCTTTTACTCTCTCCACTTTCCTCTCCTCACACACACGGACACAGATACACACACACACACAAACAGGAATCCCAGGTATGTTGTGTCCATGCAGGTCAGAGAAGAAGAGCTCTGTGTGTGTGAGATTGAAGCTGTCCTGCTGCTCTGGGCTGTGATATGATGAGCAGATAACAGAACTCTGAGATGAAAGCTTTGTGAAGTCTTTATCTCTGCTGCTCGTTCTGAGGCTTTGTTCCTCCTCCCGTCTCCAGCAGAGTGGACAAAACTGTTGTGTCATGACTTTGACATAAATGCCAGGACTTTCTTTTTTTTTTCCATTGTAGAGAGTCTTCGTTTTTCTTTGGACCCGTCATCCCTCATTTAAATGCGCCAGTTTTTGCAGTTATGGCAATATTAAACTTTCACCAACATCTATGTTTTCCATTTATTCTTGATACCTGTTATATGAAAATCAGACGAATGCAAAATAAGACAAATAAAAGTCACCCCTCATGCATTAAGGCTAAAGTAATAAGCCCATTTTTATGCTGTACAGACAGTTTTAAGATTTATTATTAAATGCTTGGGATCAAATCAAAAAATTGTCAGAAAATAAAACATTATGTGAAGCACGGCAGTATGTAAAACCCTTACAGACATTTGTGTTCTTTTACTTCTCTGTCCACCTTTAGTCACATCTTATTATAAGCTGTAAACATAGGGGCCAAAAGGTCTTTAAAGTGAAAGGATTGACCTCTTTCTTAAATCCATGACCCAGACCGAAGCTCTGTCACGATTGATGGTCCAGGACTTATAAGGAAACTTTCCCACACAAAATGTGAACCATGGACACATTCATTCGAGTGAATTCATAACTAAAGGTTGTACTTGTAAAGGCCTATCACAAATACCCAGAGAAGATTTAAATGATGGGGGAAAAATATATTTTCTTTCCATTAGGGCAACCCCAACGCCCTCCTGATTTTCTTCATGACTTACCCTTGTCCCTCTGTGGCTTCTGCTCCCTTTCTTTCCCAACTCCTCTCTCCCCTCTTCTCTTACCCACATCCTCCTGCTTTTCCTCAAACCCTCTCAGGTTGGCCAGTAAGATATCCGGCGATGATTAACCTTTAATTAACCAAACATCATTGCCGCGTTCACATGCTCTCAGGGCTTGTTTTTCTGCCTGCTTGCAACCAGATGCTTGTTGACTGAAGCCAGCAACAGAAAATAGGCCTCATTACCCCATCTGCTCCCTAAAACGTTGTCCAGGCAAATGATGCTGCTGTTTCCTTTTAGCTAGTTTAAGGTCGCTGGAAACTGGTAATGTAATTGTGTTGACGTGGTTATTTGGCGTCCATCAGGGCATGTAAGTGGGCTCATTTTGTGTACTGCTAAAGTGACTGAATTAAACATTTGGAATCTGATTTTTCACCATATATGTTCTGAGGTAAGATTTGGGTTTTCCAGATGAGGGAATTCCTCCTAAAGAATTCTGGCTCATTTACCGTGGCAATATTCAATATGAGGATATTTATTTTTGGTTAACAGAGTGCAGGTCAACTTTCCTCTGCTAGATGAAGTTATTGTGAATATTAGAACAAAAATGGAGAATAATTTTGTTGGTCTTTCTTGTGTCTTGTTTTGAAGCTGAGGTTTAGAAAGGTTAAGTCTTCAGAGACAGAAGTGACAATATTTTAACGACAGGCTGGTTTTATACACTTTCCCTTGTCGACAGGTTACTGTGTTAGCCACTTGTCACTCACCAAGAGCCACACTCTAGAGCACACCCTGCTTTATTGTCTACTTCATTCTAAATGCGTCTGTCATTTTTAAAATGAACATAAACCTGCGTTGCACAAGTCATGTTGAGTTGAGAGATGATCAGGGGATAATACAATGATCTAACATCTTTCTGCAGCCAGTGATGTTGCCCCCTGCTGGCCAATAGAAAAGACGTGTTTAAAGGTAAAATATGCAACATTTGAAACACTAATATAGAAGATATCATATATTTTCTAAAGCAGTGTGCTGAGTGACAGTGGAGGTAAGCTTTGTGTTGGTCTGATTGACTGGTGCTAAAGTGTGACTTCTACTGGAAATCTTCTCTAAAAGTTGCATATACCTTTAAGATACTTCCACTCTTTGAAACTACGAGGCTACACCCACTTTATTAGTAGAGAAAATAGTGTCCAAGGTTAAAGGATATACTTTAAGCATAGGCTACTGTTGGAAAGTGTCTCAAACTGTATGCAGATGATGCCCTGATAATACTCACTAAAACTTCCACACAGACATGCCTGACCCTGTGTATTGACATGAAAGGTCTGACCTCTTGCTTCGTCCAAACTTTTCATCTGATCTGTCACCTTAAAGTCCCTCAAGACAGGTCAATAGTTGCACATGTGATCTTCATAGATAACTTTGCTCACAATGATACTGCAGATAAGACCTCCTTTGTGTCGTTTGTCGAGGTACTTTGTCTCCTTATCCTTCCACTTTTAACCTACTATTTGCTTTTTCTTTTCATTTATTTTTCAACCCCTCAGGCATCTCCCCAAATCTGTCTAATTTCTCTTGGTGTGCGTTTTGCTCTCTCCGCTCAAGCCAGATGTTTCACCTGAATGTCTTTGAATGAACTCCTCTCTGTTTCAACCTGAGAATCATTCATTCTTTCATGGTCCACTGAGAAGAGGAGGGGAAATGAGAGGAAAGGAAGAGATGGATGGTACCCTGTGGTGTGGCAAGCCAGAGCAAACAACATGTATCATGTCTGTTTGGATTAGGCCTTTAACCCATGTCATATGATAACCTCAGACTTCCAGCTGTTCAGTCTTGTCAAACAAAACAGGGTTTGATGTTGAAGAGATATTTGGCATTTTTTAAGTTAAGTACTGTTAAGCACAAATGCCATTGTGTCCTCTTATACTAATAATGATAATACCTTATTTATAGACCATGTTTCAAGACAGGAGTACGAAGTGTAGAAGCAATTTAAAAGATAAAATCATTAGGGGAGACACAAAGACAGCACATTTTAGACATCCAGTTAGAACAGAACCAAGTGAAGCCAATATAGATGTCTCACCAGTTGGGTACAGGATTGCGTTACTATGTATATGTACCATCTCTTTGCTCTCCAAAACAACTGTTTACCTGCATACAGCCAATTTCGTTGGAATGCTTGTGGACGTACAAACAAAAACCAGAACATACCTATCATAATCCCATACTGTGCCTACAGATTTTGCATTTTTGAAGAATCTATGAATAGAGATCGACTGATCCTCAATCTGGATGTAATTTAAGAAAGTTGCAGGGCAGTTCAGGCAAGATGGTAAACTCACATGGCGTGAAATGACACACCTACCACACACATGTTGCATACATTATGCCATCTAATCGAGGCCATGCTGTGTGATGTAAACATTAAGCCTGTACATAAACCTATAGACTTCTGGTCCTCCCATCATCGTTACTGTTCCATCTCCATTTTTTTCCATAACAAAAAAGATTGACTGTGGTATTCTTAATGAGGTGCACATATATATATTACTTCCTCTTGACCTTTAATATCAGTGTGTAAGTGCACAAAGAGGGACATCAGAGCCTTATAGTTCTCTTTTAATAAACCCGAAATCACACCAACACCCTTGTCTCTGTCCTTGCCCATCTGTCCGAGGTTGACCTATTAGGGGTGACCTTTTGCTTCACTTGATGCATGGATGCACTCGGCTGTTTTATTAGAAGGTATCGGTGTCACAATCTCACGCAAACAGCCCCGCGAGCAGCTATTGAATGTCCGGTTTCATGAGGACTCTGGACCTGGTTGTGTGCTCGCTCTTTTAGTCAGCTCCAGCTTGACTTTATTATGAGGAGCAGTATCCACGCTGCCATCAATGGGCCCTTTGTATTTTTTTCATGTGTGTGTTCGGTGTGTATGCACGAGTGTGTGTGATATAATGAAACACTGTCATCTACACTGCCGTATGTTTGTGACCCTGGAGATACACAGTCTCTTATTTGGCTGAGTTAATGACATATAATATAAGAATGATTGATGTTGCAGTGCTGTAGGTGAACACTGAGGACTTGTGTAATTCTGAGTATTTTGATGCTGTGTGTATGTGTGAAATTGAGAGTTGGCATAGTCGCTAGATGTGAAATGCTAATCACAGACTTGTTGCCTGTTTCTTTCACTAAACAAACATTTCATTTGATTCAGAGCCAATTCAACTCAGAGGCTGTTGACTCTGACATGCAGGGTAGAGGTCTTCCCAGTCCACCTGCACCCTTAACTTCAAGTTCCCGTTTTAGATTGGCCAATAGGTATAGGCTGGAACCCTTTCTATCATTCGAGGTCCAGGATCTGTTTATAACTATGTGATATACCAATGTGGATCCAAGAAGTCCTGAATTAACCACAGAAGTTATATTAAATTCAGGTTGTTGGATGTATGCCCTATCCAGTGGTACTGGTATTGGTTCACAGTAAGATGGATCAGAACAGTATGTTTTCTCCAGCGTGATAACTCTTTTTTTTGTAGTTACAGCATTTTTGGTAGCCTACCAATCGTAACTGGAACCAGCTTGGCTTTGTCATATGCTGGTCATCGGCAACATTAAATAACCATAGAATTTGTTTAAAGCTGGACACAGACTTCTTGGAAAGACTTGTAGTTCAATTAACTACACAGCATTTTGTGCTTGATATGTGCATGAAAACAACTATTTAAGGTACGTAAGATCATAAATAAAACTTGCAGGTAAAGTTCAGTGATTGATGAATGTCTTGTGTCACCTTTTAAACATGTATTGGCTGCCACCTGCCCTAAAACAGAGCACAAGCACACCGCTAATGAAGTTTAACTTTTAGCCCTAATACAATATAAATGGGTGAGTTTAACATAAGTTAATTCTAGACAGAGTTGTCAGGAATCAGGAAATGAGCTCGAGGGATCAATTTTTTTTTTTTTTGTCCAGGCTGTAAATGTGTTCAATTCTGCTGTTAAGTTAGGCCATTTAACATGGAGCCAATTGGGGATCGACTCACTTTTGTGGCCAGCCTCAAGTGGTCATTTGAAGAATTGCAGCTTTTTGGCACTGATATTTCAATTTTATTTTACTATTGTTTGTGGTAATTTTTCAACCTTGAAGTTTTTGCTTGGCTTGGCTCCATAATATGAACCATGAGGCCCTCTACTCCAGGGTTCAGGTCTCGTCCACCACTGCAAAGATTTGGGATTTATTCCGTGTTATGTTGCTTGAACCAATCAGGTTTTTTCTTATTATCAATGGAGTCTGCCTTGTATATATTTTATCTGTGCTTGAGAAATGAAACTTGTAATTGATAGGCAGATCAATCAACAAAGGAAAATAGCTACTTTTAAGTTATGTAAAGTATTTGAATGCCAGTCTCGTTAGTATTTAAAGCAGACAAGGGGCACATCTGTTGGAGACAAAAGTGCAGAGACTGTAGAACAAGTTGTTCTGGGACACTGTGGGACACTTTAGACTGGTTGGCTTGGAATCTGATGATTCATAAGCTGGACATCGGTTCAACTTAATTGCATTTGACTTGACGTCACAATAACTGAGTTTGTAATCTTTGGGCTGCATTCAGCATGGACTCCAGCCCTGCTGTCACCAATCTGTGTGTGTGTGTGCTGGTAAAGGAGAACTATTGTGTTTTTGCCATAATGAATTAGACTCTATCTCCCAGATGTGGGAGATCGTCTTGTTTTTGGTCATTCCTCCTGCTCAAGAAGACACAAAATCCCCCTGATGGACTATTAATAAGGGGCCGCTTTGCCAAGAAAAAGATTAGAGAAGGGAAAACAGACAGATAATAAATGGGTGTGTAATTTCAGTTACATTTGAACCCTGTATGATTATGTGTGCAATGCAGATCAGGGACAAGTAGGGTGGAGATGACAGAGACTTCATTTGAAGGCAGCTGGATTCTGAGCGATTAGTAAAGAGGAGGTTGTAAAACAAGCAGGAATGTTGCTCCTGGGTCCTGAGAGGTTTTCATCAGGGTGGGAGGTTTAGTGACACTGGTTTCCCTAAGGCTGGGAATAAATTGTACAAATGTATAAAAGGCACGGTGGAATGCTATTTCACACTGTACCAGTGAAACATTAAAGACGCACGACCAATGCTCAGGACTTGCATGCTCACACTGTAGAGTCCGATTGTCATGCAACCACAGCCTGATTGCTGACAAAGTACGAGATAAATCTGGTCAGCGCATTGACGATTGTCAATCAAGTTTCCTTCCTGTTTGAAGCTACTTGGAGTACACGCTAAATACAGACAAGATATTGGGAGTCTAAAGACGCTTGGAGACGCAGTCTGCCCTGTAGTTTGTAAAGTGAGATGAGCAGAGATAGTGGAGATAAAAGAAGAATTCAGAGATATCTCCTCTACTTCACTTATCAACATTAGCAGCAGGGAGAGGTTAGGCTGTAAATAACTTACTGATTGGTTTCTGTCCGTCAGGTTTCTGGAAATGTGTGGATAAAATGGAGCTTTAAATGGAGAGCTTAGATTATTAGATTATGTCAAAGACATTTATCAGGTTTCATCATGCAAGAGTTGAGGTTTCATGACAAATATTTTTTGAGGTACTGTGTCATCCTGGTGGTAGGGGGGTTTCTGCACACTGACAACACACTAAGGTATTGGAGATGTCCGAAATTAACTCGTATAGGAAAAGGTTATTATCCCATTAATCATGGCTGGCCTGCCTCGCTACATACTTTAGAAAGTCTGTGTTCGTCATTGACTTTGGACTGGAGCCTTTTAAGTATAAGCCTGCCAACTCCATGAAACTTGAAGATATTTAATAACAATTTAAAAAACGGAAAATGGACATTAACATCACCCAAAGCTATTTGCAACAATAACCTAGACCATTAAATAAAAATAGCAACAAAAACATTCAGCCGCTGCATGCAGACCCTGAAAAGCAGACAGACGGCAGAGGTTTGCCAAATTAGCCACATGCCAGCCAGAAACAACTGCCCTGAGGCTAAGGAGAGAGAGAGAGAGCGTGTGCAGAGGGCGGAGGTAAAGTGAACTTTCCAGCTGTTGCCGTATCATGTTTGACATCAGTGTCTTGTCCTCCACCCACAAAAGAGCCTTCAGGTTGACACATACTACCAGCAGACACGCATGCAAAAAGATTTTAACGCCTCGAGGCATTTATTCTAAAGTAGCTTTTATCTCGTACATGATAATGTAGTCAAAACAAAAGCAGTCGAAACACTTCAACACCATTTTCTGTTGTTTCGTACACCTTTCCTCCTTAAACACACAGACGTGCTCCACATCAACCCGTAATGTTCCTCCCTAATAGCCTGAAATTACAGGTTAGTCTGGAGAAAGCTGCGTCTGCTTTAAAAAAAATTATATCAAAACAGTAAGAGCCTGACTCAGATGGAATATTTGAGGCCAACAGACATCAGATTAGAGGGGAAACATTTAGTGTTTACCAATCTCAGAACCTATCCACAATCATTAGCTATCATTGTCTGGCGCACGTTACCAGAGGCATATATCATTGTCAATTTCTCTGTAAGCAGTGTAGCCAGAGGTTAGCTTTAAACGATTTCCAGCCAAGACTTAATATTTCCCCATTTCTTGGACCGTAACGTCCCCCTCGGAGTAGCGCCTGTTCATCTGTTTCCCCTGAGTCTCAGTTCAGCAGTAGATAATAAGTAACACAGGGCTTTCACTCTGGCTCACTTCAGCTGTAGAAAAAGAAATATTTAGATTTGCTTGCAATTAACAGTTCTTAAGTTTGCCAAAGCAACAATAAGGACACACCAGACAACATATGTGTGATAGGCTATATTGGGCCTATTATATCAGTGAAACAATAAAATCTGTCTTCACCAAAAAGAGAACCTCCTACAGAATTTAGCAGAATACAAAATTGTGCATTGACAAGCAACTGACTGCTGAACTGTGTTGCTTAATGTGTAGTAGACAGTGCTGAGGAAATTATTGCATAGTCTGCAGCAAATACTTGTAACCATTAGCATTGATTCCTTTATTGCATGTTTTGCAAACACATCTTTATGAAGCTGATATTCTAAATGTTAGACCTGATAACAGTATACTGTATCTATCGCCTCGTTTTCCACCAAGCGGTCCGGTTTAGTTGTGTTCAGTACGGTACCATTTATTGGTGTTTCCACCGTCAAAAGTTGGGAATGGTACCAAAATAAGGGATCCGTACCATCCTACTTTTTTGGTACCCTTTTGTTGGGGTGCCAAGGGTACTGATCCGACCGTTAAGGCTCCCTTTTGTTTACTGTGTTACTTAATCAATAGTGGACTACACTGTGTTGGGCTGCTGTGATGTCACACCATTACATAGCTGTCTCCATCTGGCTTACACTCCGCTTTCCAAATAAGGGCACAGTTGGCTGTGGAAACTCAAGCAAGATCAGTTCTGAACTGTACTAAACTGTACTGAACCAAACCGGACTACTTGATGGAAACGGGGCTTAAAATATCGGCATAATATCGGCCAAACGTGTACGTATCTGTCAGGCTGTACTTAACCCACAAGAGAACCACTTACTTGGCACACTTCTGAATACAAACGTCCTTCTCTTTTTGTACCTAAAACACTCCCGCAAACACATCCAGTGACACGGCCAAACCCCATTAGCTCACACACACCTTTCCTAAAAATACCACACAACTTGCCTACCCCACACACAGATTAACTTACCTTGACACGCCTCCACACACACACACATGCAGCTACAAGCATCTGCACACTCAGCTCTCAGATGCCTGCTTGTTGTGAAAGCGTGTCTCGATTGTAGATTACAGCAGGTTCATGTAGAGCATTAAGAGGTGGATTAAAAGTTCAGGTGTGACTTTTTTTTACACTTCTATATGTGTTCTTAACACGAGCTCGGTTGTTGACGTGATGTCGCCCAACACCTTTTCTGCTGAGGTGTTAAAAACCACTCGTGCTTTAACACGACTTTCGATTGTTCCTGCCCCACCTGTGAGCGCATTACGGCCTGTGCAGGGTCGTGTGATGTGGACGCCCGGGGGGCTTATGCTCCTGCCACGTTTACTCACCCGCTTCCCCGCTCCGCCACAGCAGCTTGTAAAAGTCACGGCGTGTGTGAAAATTAAAGTGATGCATGCTGCTTTTATGAGCCTTCTTTGACATTTCCCCCTCTTTCTGCACTTTCCTCTCCTTTACTTTCTTACTGCGTCTCCCTCTGTGAGAGTGAAAAATACTCTGTGACACATAGTTGGGTTTGCTTCGGTGCTCTCGCAATCACTCGATCCTTGTCTCTCTTCTTTGACTTTTTTCCTCCTTCCCATCCTTCCCTCCCTCCCTCTGGTCTCCGCAGACATGGTTTACAGTCTGGAGACTTCTCTGTCTCAATTCTCTGATCCCATTTTCAACGGGCCATTAAACCAAGATGATTCACTCTACAGAACACAACCAGGAGTACAACTGACAAGCTGCTTTCAATGACGGGTAAAGCTCTCTTCAAAGCTCTAAAAAAAAAAAAAAGTTGGATTTTACTCCAGAGATTGAGATCGAGAGAGCCAGCGTGTTGATCGGCCAGGAAAATAAAGTCATAAATACGGATATACAATCGCCCTCAGATGGCACAAGCTGTCAACCACCATTCATAAATCAGCACAGGAATGACCAGCCGTCCTCAGTTATTCCTGCTTATTATTTGCAGTTATTCCAGGGCACGGCATTTCCGAAGGGCCTCCCGGGATAATGACAATGTTAGTAACATGCATAAACCCTGCAATCTGATCTGGCTCCAGGGTGCCCGGCCTTGCCAGGCTGTATGTCACTGCAGACGGATGGAGGGCGATGCCAAATCTGTTAGACAGCAGCCTCAAAGACTCTTCTTTCCACGAGCTACGAGACTCGGACTGACGGTTATGCCTCTGCTTTTTATAGCTGTTCTAGCGGTGTGACACATATTCAATCATTAGTCGTGCTCAGCAGGGGCTCCAGTTTAAAAATACCTCCATTCCAGGGGAATCCGAGCAGATTTGTGTGGAGTTTAACGTGCATAACATGGCTGCTTCAGCTAAGTGATATGTCATATGAAGTTAATATTAACCTTTTAATATAACAAGTGAGGTGACTGCTGATGTGACAACAGGAAGTGCTTGGTGTAACATACTTTAAAAAAAACAATTAGACCTTCTCTGTATGGCACCTTGTCGGACAAGTGAATCCAACACAAAGTGCTTCTCATCTGAACAGTTAATGTAAAAATCACTTTGTTGTTATTAACATGGACGCAATGTTTAACAAAACTCATCAATCAGGAACTGAGGCCAGGCTATAAGCAGAGAGCAGAGACAGGGTGGGCCAGAATGTATGAGTCTATGTTGGTATATATATATATATATATATATTCACATATGTACGGATGAAAACAACTCCTCAGTCTGAATTGACATTAAACAGACTGACACATATAAACACAGACAACAATGTTAAAAAGAATATATTGATAAATCACTCAGGACAAAAAAAAACATATCAACTAAACAGCAAGAAAAATGAAGTCTTACTGAGAATGAAAAAATGTGAAAACGACAAAAAAAAACAAAGTACTTTTTAAAATATACAAATGTGCACAGAAATACACACGTTTTGCTAAAATCAACAACCTTGGGTTTTCGAAGAAGATAATACAATTTAAAGGAATAAGTAAATACTAGAGAGTAAGAAAAAAAGTCTAAAATTTACTCAAATAATTCAGCCAGCTCAGAAAATAAATGCAATAAATACCAAACACACTTGTGTAAAACAGTTACAAACAGAGGTTGATAATTTAAACACACATATTTACAAATTGAAGCCAATCAAAAGTTGGACTTTAAGGTGAAATGAAATAAAGACTCAAATGGGGAAAACATAATTTAAATTTCAACCCTTGATTTAAACCCAAAAATGTTTTATATGTTTAGATTTTAAACTTTATTTTGAAATCTTTGGTTTCATTCTAACTATGTACACTAAACATAAAGGGGACTGGGCTCCTAATAGTTAGTTAAATGTGCTCTTTGGATGGGGTGTGTTGACGTCAAAGAAGTACAAGAACACTCATAGAAAGCTGGCCGTTTTACAGCGACATGTCACCAGTATGAATCTTTGCAAATGATGATAATAATGAGAATAGATTATTAGAGAATTAAAAAAAAAAGTGCCTTTGAGTTTTCTTTGTTGAGTCATAGTCAGTAGTTAAGCGCTGCTGCTTGATTGGTTTGACTTTAAGTTCCGATATGACCGCTTCAGTTGCCGCAGAAAGTGTTACATAGCCATGATATAAACCTGACTGTGACTTTTTGCTGCTGGTGGAAGTGGGGCTGTTGTCAGCCTGTAAAAGTTTAGGAGAGCTCTCTTTATGGGCCTGCTCTGAGATCTGAGACTGTCCCTGTTGGACGCTGCAGTCTGAGCTCGCTGCTGTCACACCTCTCAACATGAGGCAAAATGGAAAATATTCAAGCTGGGAACAACTTTATGATGTTTATACTCACATTTAGACGTCGCTATGGTGTTTGGTCAGATATGACAAAAGACATACGCTTACACAAACCGAGAAAAAAAAAAAGTTTACAGTATGAATTCAAATCTGTCTGCCAGCAGCACCAGAAAATATCCAGGGCACCATCAGAGGGGGTATAAAGGTCCATTAACAGCCCACAATATGCTCCACAGGCTCTGACTCTGGTGTTTGGACTATTTTTACAGCCTAACTACCTGTGTTTGCCCGCCACAAATCCATATTACCCAACTTCACATAGGGAGCGGAGGCGTTTTTTAGGGCCCTGTAACATCTGGCAGCGGCAAAGATACATAAATAGTGAGATCAGAACTCAGCTTTTTAATGGCCCAGGTCTTCTAGTGTTACTGGACGAAGAGTTATGAGAGGTTGAATGATTGGGTGTATATTACTGCAGAGCCCTCATTACCTGTAACTGTAGTTTCTACTGTTCACTTTACATTCAGGAAGAGGCTTCACTTTCCCTACCTATATACTGTATATACATATATATACATATATATATATATATATATATATATCTCAAATGATGTACTTTCTTCAACTGATCCAGATCCCTTATTTTTTTTTCAATCAGTAGAAAAGGAAAATAATAAAGGTCATATTATGTTTTATATAGACTTGTCTGCATGGTGGTGCAGTGGTTAGCGCTATTGCCTCATATAAGGTTCCTGGTTCAAATCCCCATCAGACGGAGCCTTTCAGTCGAGGTCGCCTGTTCTACTCTGTTAAGAACTCTGTGACTCTACATTTCCAGTGGTGTAAATGTGAGTGTGTCTGGTTGTCTGTCCCTATTGCATATGTCAGCCATGTGATTGACTGGCGACCGGTCCAATTTGGATTACCTGCAAATTAATATATATAATTTGATACACATGTTACATGGACAATGGAAGCCATTTTTTTTAAATAATAAGGAACTATGGGTCTGTAAAGGTGGCAATTTTCATTGGGTTTCAGTAGCTGCTGAGGGTCATGTGGTAGGTCATGTAGCTTATCAGTAGAGTGTCAGTATTGGGGCAGAAGGAGGGATTCCCTCCTTGAGAACCTTTCCTTTCAGCAGGACACAATCACCTTGTGTTTATGTCAAATGTTTCAACAATAAAACATATATCATAATCAAATAAAGCTTTTCTTGAGGTTTGTGTAAAGCACAGATGCCTAAACAATTGGCCATTACTGTTTCAGAATCAAAAAGACTAAACAGTGGAGGACTCGCTGGTGTTTAATGTAGACTGTCAAAACAAAGGGGGGTCAGTAGGACAAAGCTGACTACTTTCTAATAACACTCGATAAACCCCTCAAAGGCAAGTTTGCTTTATGAGCCACACCTTGATGGGGGTTAATGGTGCGAGTCCAACATTGTTAGTGTTATGGCGGGGCTTCTCAGTGATGGTCAGCGGCCTATAGTGTGGTCTCCCCGGGTTGGTGCGTTGGTATTTTTCTGGGTTTCAGAGGTTCTGAAGTGGCTAACATTGCAGGCATAGTTTTCCACTGGGGACTCAAGAGGGAAGACTAAAACAAACATGAGGCTTAAGAACATCAGGGCTAACAAGGAATGCGGTGCCAATCCACAAGGCCTCATGAAAATCCCTTTATCGCATGAAATGAGCATGTCAGATTTCCCTATTGGGGTCAGCGAAGACAAGTCCCAACTGGGAGATGAAGCAGTAGACGAGTCATTTTATTATCCATCCAGAAATACTGGGAACGTCATGATGAAATGGTACTAATCAATATTTAACTGTGAATTGGCTCAACTTAAGGATCTCCTAACAGTAGAATTGGTATCAAGTCTTTAGCTGCTTGAGAAATGTTTCTGAAAGTGTAAAAAAAAAAAAAAAAAAAAAAACTAGGGTCAGTTTGCAAGTACTTATTTGGCTTGTATTGCTGAGCATAAACATTCAGTCCAAAATGAAATAAAAGCTGCAGCACAAACTGAATCGTCCAAGGGTTGTTTTCCGAGACACAGGATTAGCGTTGTGCTGCACTGCCAAAAGAACAACACAGAGCTGGATTTGGGAGCACAGATAACCATCAAAGATAATGAAAAGTAATAAAGTCTGTGTGTGCAATGGAAAGCTCGGGCTGAATGTTTGAGATATTTTATGTGTTAGCGTGTGTGTGTGTGGAGGAGATGAAATTTATTCCTGAGCCTCAGCTGTTGTGTTTCGTCTTTTATATTTCCAAGAATTGACAACCACGGCCCGTTAATGTTGGGCTTTTGAAATAAATTACATCTTTGCCTCACTAGAACTTCAGGTAAAAAGGCGGTTTCTACAGTTTGCAAGTGAAATATCTAAAAAATTAAAGAATAGTAGTTTAAAAAGGAGGTTTCATCCGTATCCAAGTCTTAAAGCAGACACACAAAGTATGTGATGAGTCAATAAGGGGGTTTTGAGTAGGAGGGTTGTGATACCAGAATTTTATTTCAATGTAATTTCTAGTGAAATTCTGAGTGTCAATACCTGATACCACGGCAACTTAAACAAGTGCTAGACACCCGATGTTGAGTCATTTCTTGTTTTCAATCAGCAAAAAAAAAGCATGCAAGCTCTGCACATTGTCTAAATGCACAGATATCTTTGCATTAGTGTGTTTTCGGATCAAACCGTTCTGGGAACTTTTTGAAGAGTTCCCTGAGAACTACACACCATGGGGACTTTTTCTCTGTCTGCTTTTACACCGCCATGGTACCTACTCTGAAGCAGGAGCTAAAAAGGTTCTTCTAAACTGGGTAGTAGGAACTAAAATAGTTAATAGTTCCTGTGGTGCAGAATACATTTTAAAAAAGAAGGCGGGTTCTCCTTTAGTTCCTAGAACCATGAAGAAGTTCCTGCTTCCCGAAAACAGCTCCGTCATTGCTAACGTATTGTGGAATTTAGAAAGCGCTCTCTTTCTTTCACTTTTTTGGTTAAAAATATGTTTTTTGAAGCTTCCGTACATTTTGATCCTCAAAATAACAATGATTGAAAAAAGTATTAAAGTATCAAAAATGTTGAAAACCTTTGGAGAATCCTGTAAAACAATATCGTATTAACTCATGTTAACGGCAATGCTTCAACCTCATTTTAAAAGGCAGGGAAACGTGTGTCTCTCTAATTTTTTTTACCAATTCACAGGCTGCAACAGTAGATCCTTGTTTGCAAATTCACAGAGAATCGCTGCTACAGTTTGCTGTCAGGAACTGAGCGAAACACTTGGGTTGAAAAACAGATCCGCACAGATCTTTGTGCAACAGCAGAGACAGATTTACTTCAGCAGTTGAAAAGCAAAACACACAAAATAAACATTACACTTCTAGTCCAAATAATTTAATTCAGAAGTGGCATGACTCACTTCATCACTTTGTCCCTGCGAAGGAAAACATCCAAAAAAACAGGAAACTTGGCTTTGGTCGCGCACATTTTGAAGTGAATTTGTTGAAAGATGTTGTGTTACCATGAAACAAAACAGCGCACACTCGCCACAACATAATCAGATCTTATATAGTATGTGATGAAATAAAGTCTGAAAAAAACAACATTGTTAGAGTGACAACATTCCTGGTATTCTCTGCTTGTTATTTTTTGCAGTGTTATCCTTGGGATGGATGTGAGTGGAGAGCGGCCAAGTGGGGAAATAAAAGCAGGAGTTTTGTGTTGTGGAAGGAAAAGGAGGGATGAGATCTCCCGGGGTGAACTGGGTTTATATTCTGGTGTGTTTAACCCCTGCACGGGGATTGTTATCAGGTTTAATGCACAGAGGTTTATTATTTAAGGGAACGCATGGTGGAGAGTTGGGTTTCAGGTTCATGCAACATGTTGATTATCCTAAAAGGGGCTGTTGTGTTCTGAGCTCGGATACTGACCCCTAAAAGTCAACCAAATGTCCGTTTAAAGGGATCTCACCAGCTGCTCTTAAGCTACTGTTGGGACGTTAAATAATGTCAATCTGACCTCCTTTCCTGCTCATTTTACCCTCTTTTCCTCCCACTATTGTCTCCCTGCACAATCCTTTCCTTGTTTAGACCTTTTTTGTTGTCTGTTCTCGCTGTCTTGCTTGTCTTCTCAGTCTTCTCAGTCTTCCCAAACTGTTGGAAAGCTTCAAAGACTCAGACGGCCATCAAAGGCTCCGGCCCCTTGTGGCCTCCTTCTCCTCTTCCTCCTCCTCCTCCTCCTCCTGTCATCCCCGTGTTCCCCGTCTTCTCTTTTTGTCTCCTCTCTTCCAGCTTTGTTGTTCCTCCCCTCATGTGCAAGTGATTAAACGACAGGGCAGAAGGAAAACACAAGTTTTGTTTTCTAGGCAGCGGGCACGCTCGGAATTCCAGATGATTTACGGCGGCGAGGATCCCTCAGATCCCGACGGGTTAAACAGGCCTCACGAGAACCATCCCGCTATCTGCTTACACCATTTGGCCTTTGTTTTCTCTCTTTAAAACGTTCATCCTGTTTCCTTTCATCTTCTCTGTAGTTTTTTATTGTCCTGTTTCTCGTAGCGCTACGATTTTGTAGCCATGAGGTTAGCCAATAGACGTAAATGACAGTAATTGAATTTTAGTGAAAAAATAAAATGTTTGAGCTCCGGGGACGAGAAATAATATTATAGGTAACATAGTAATCATCATGCTTCATTACAGAAACATGTTAAACACTTCTTATTGGCCTCTACAAGCCAAATCATATAGCAAGCCACCTGACGGTCTAAAGGTTTTCTTGACAGATTTTCCTGTGGTGTGTAAAACAAGACGTTCCTCCTCCCCAGGCTGCTTGACAGAACAGAAAACAATATTAAACATTTTCATTATCCAATATCATGTTGAGTGGAGGGGGGAACCCCCGAGGCAGCCGAGCACACACACACTGTGGATTGCCACTCTGTGGAACGGCTACGATAGCCAAAGCAAGCTAACTGAAGAAGAAAGTACAACAACCACAGCAATTCAATTTTTACTCATCTCTGGCTCCTGCTGTGTATGTACAGCCCACAACTTCACCCATACATTTAACCTGTTTCTTCATAAAACCACCAACTCTTCCTGCCTGTCGTACATCGTGTTGGTTTATTCTCATGTGACGTGACAGAATTTGGGAGATTTCCAGTTTTGAGAGTCAGAACTCTGATCGTTGGTTGGACGGTATCTTTCCCTGTGTGGTGTGCTGTTTGGCTCATATTGTTGCTCTCCACACACTATAGGGGAACAACAGGATCTATCATTATCTGAAGTCATGTCTGTGGCTTCCTGGTTCAACATCGCTTAAGATTTTAGAAATCTTTGTGTGGGTCAGGTTTTAGCCCATTTTAACGTTTTTACATCAAAATTACATAAAGGCCCAAATAATGCACAGAAAATCCACCAGGTGAAGCCTTTAGATGCATTTTATGTTGTTTGCTGGGACTATTCTGGGACTTATTATAAAAACATGGCAGACTTAGACTCTCAACTAAAAGTTTGGATGGCTGTTTTTTGGGGGGGCAAACCTTTCTCTTTCTCCTCCTCTTATCTCCTCTTGAGTTTTTTCTTCTCCTCTACTTACTTCTCCCACTCTTCTATCATCTCCGCCCGTCTTCTCTCATGTCCTTTTTTTTTTGGGATCTCGTCTCGTCTTCTCTCGTCGTCAGAGACGATGACACAAAGCTCTATTCATACTGTTGAGTGAGCGCTCATTTTCTCTCTCTCGGCCCAGCTGTCTTGCCTCACTAGAATTAGAACTCTGGTTCTAATGAAGGGTCAGGTAGTCACGGATGGTACAGTTGCTGCTATTGTGCCTTCATGGTCGACGGTTATGTCCTCTGTTTTGTCATCTGCTCTGAAAGCAAAAACAGAGCACCAAAGGGTTTCTGTATGTAGTGCCTTGTCCTTGTAGTGACCTTGACGATTATTAGATTCTCAGTCCAGATGGACAGCTCTGGGGTCAACGTTGGGGCCTCATGGGGCCCATCAACTAAATGAAGAAGAGTTGAACGCTCGAATGTGACAAGGGTAGTATTACTACAAGAATATAAGTGATAAATGAAATGTTTCATTCTGTGTAAAAAACATTATTTCATGTATTTAGTTGTGCAGAAAAAAGACAAATACATGCCAATTGACGGATACAGAAATTGAACCAGGGTCACATACTATTTCTTGTATTATAGCATGTACTGCTGCAGCCCTGAAGAAGACTGTACATTGATTATAATATGTTAACAATAAGTACTTACTGTGTTGTGCTGTGTATACATTTATTAACTGTGTGAGTTTTGGTTTTCTTGAAGACACAAAAACTCAATTTCTTGAGCTGCTGCACGGACTGCTGCGGGTTTGAATTGGCAGAAAAGGCTGCAGGCCTGCACACAGCTAAATGTGTCATCCATTAGACACGCATGAAGTTTTGAAAAACTACATTTATTATAAATACTTAGCTCGACAAATGGAGGCAAATTGTGCAATATATCACCAGCCCAGATGTCACTTCCTCTCGGCTTTTGCCTGTGCAATAGAAAGCCCTCAGATTTGTGGAATGTACCACCTTTAGAAAATCATGAATTCCTTACATTTAGTTTAAAATATGAAGATTGCACTGATTCAAGGAGGTCTTTGTCGGAAATAGAGATATACTTTGGCACAGACCTCCACATGCACCGACAGCCCCACTAACTGAACCCCCTGGCATGCCACATCCACAGGAGAGAGCCAGCAGAACAGCCGCTTCTCTCCAGAACAATCGCAGGAGGTGAAGTGTGGCTCACGGAGTCGCCCCGTGTGATGAGTGGAGAGTATTGAAAGAATGTAAGAGGGCCTGAGCTACAATCACTCTGCAGTCAGACAAGAGAAGGAGGGGAAAAAAACTCTGAGCCAGATTAAAATAAGAGGGGCTGAAAACACAGCGTGGTGTGTATTTATGTGAGCATGCATGTGTTTATGTTCTAGTGGAGGGAAGAAATGTGTGTGTGACGGAACTCGTGTGTTTGTTTCTATGTTTGCAACTGCTTGTTTCACAGTCATTTCACTGTGTTATATGGTTTCTTAGAGCTTGTTGAGTAGCTCTGTGTGACCACACAGGCGTGCAAACAACATTGAGACACTTTGGCTCTAACTATCTGTGTCAATTTGCAGCTGGATTGGCTGCAAGGGAACAGTTCTCAGACTTCATTGCAGATGTGTTAGTTTAACATGTGGCATGTGATGAAATGGTTTATTTGGGGTTCTTTTGCAGATGTGATTTAATACACTGACAGATTTCTCTCTGTTTGTAATTGCTTACTTTTAACATTGTATGTTACACAAAAATATACATATTTAGCCTGCTTTTTCACCTAAGTTGTCAAATATAGCAGATTGATCAGTGGTCCCACAAATCAATTTATGACACTTTATGCATCCTTCGGGTGTCATTTCCGTATAATACCCTTTTGCTATTTAATGATGAGGTGGTGAAGTCAGGAGATGTTGTAGAAATAGCCATGGAAATCAACTTTGCATAGCGGTCAGGCCAATGGATGGCTCAAACAAACATGAGACTTAAATACACAAGAGCAGGGTTTGATTCCTGAAAACTAATAATTTTAATGTTCCCACTCCTTGAAGTATTCAACCGTTTTGCATCGTTCAACACCTTGTGTATAAAAAAAATATAACGCCTTGTGTTTTTAAATGGCATGTTTGTGGGTCCAATAAGCAAAAGAAAAGACTCACAGAGAAGAACCAGGAGGCGTCAGTTCTTACAGTCTTTTTAAGGTTTGGTTTGATCTGTAAGGCTCTGACATTTAATTCAGAATGTTTTGAGAAGTCATCACATTGGGTTGAAGAAGTGATAGTTTGATTTGGCTTTGCTCTCCCAGTGCTCACAGACCTGACTGCCAATCCAAAGGGAATGGAAAGTTGTTTCCCGTTGATGTTTCGTCTCTTGTTACTCTGCAGCTTTATTTAATATGAGCGAGCTGCCAATGAAGGATTTCATTTAAAAAAACACTTTATCGGAGTGACACGCCCACCATTACAGAGCACTCGATGACAATAATTATCTTTAAACATCTTCATTAAGGCAGAGAAAATACACATAAAAGCTACCACAGCCTTTAATTACAGCAAAAGTATTGAAGATGACTTCATCCTTTCTTTGTCTTTAAAAAATGAAAAGTTTGTAGTATTTTATGTGTTACTCACTGGCAACGTGACATAATCAAGATCTGTGAAGTTGTGTTTTAAAGCGCTTTACATTAAGATGTTTTTTCGCCTCGCAAGTGCCAGAAAAAATTGATTCATGAAATTTTTTTATATATATATTTTTTTATGGTTTTGTTTTAATGTTCTGTCCTCTATATGTTTGTTTCTTTGTGTTTTTTGCTCTCGGTGCAAGGCAAATTTCCCTGGGGGCTATAAAGGTTTCATTCATTCAAAAAATCCATTCAAGAATTGGAATCAGGACACTTTAGTGAGTTCCTTTTCCCCCAAATCTTTCTTGTGGTTTGCAGCTACACATCTCAAACATGACCTCCCAAATGGTTTGTCGGTACCAGAGTCACGTCTGTAAAATGTTTCTGTTGGGTCTTAAATCCAAAGCAAGCCTTGGGGCTGAAAAAAAAAGTTAAACTGACTCACGGCAGAAACGGCAAAAGAGCTGAGTGTGTTATTCAACATGCTGCCGTCAGAGGAACCACTCGGTAATACAGCATTTAGTTTCCCATTATGAGAGACTTATGGAGGCCTTGTATATATCAAAATGTGTAGAGGCAGTTCATCAATGTTTGAATGCCGCTCTATACTAAGTGATGACAGGTGCACATTAAGAAATAGTTGATAGGCACAGCTGGGCTGCAGGTTTGTGTAAAGTTGCACAATGACTTTCCTCCAAACTCAAATGTTTTGGGTGGTTAAGGTCGATTAACTGTGTTGTCTTTGGATGCAGATTTTCTCATATGCAGTGTAAACCTGAGCTACTTTTTCTAAAATGAAAAAAAACAAAACGTGATTCTGCATCGTTTTTTTTGATTCTTCGTTTCCTCCCACCTGGCTGTCACATTTTCTGACGTTGAAAGAAAGCGAACATACTGTACCATCTCCGTGCAGAATAAAACACTTAGTGAGACAGGACTGCACCGGCCTCCTTTTAAAAAAAAAAAAAAAAAAAAAATCTGCGACTGACCGGGTGTGTTTGAGTCTGGTGATTGTCAGCAGTGGCTGCTCAGTTCAAAGGCTTCAGTCCTATATAATGATAGGCAGACAAGACGGAGCGAACAGATCCCCCATCCACCAGATGTGGAGTCTGACATACTCCAGTGTCTGTGCTGTCCTTCTGCAGCCTGCAGCTACACACTCTGACATGACGGCTGAATGCATGCACACATAGGCATGAAAAAGTGGAATTTAAAGGAAATCTCTACTTTATCAAAGAAAGCTCAGCTCTTCATTCCTTTGCTCGTCTGTCTCTACTCCTGTGTCATTCCTTTGCCCTAAATGGCTTCCCAAAACACGAGTTTACGGCTCTCATCAAACAGCTCAGAAACCTGTGAAGTCTCTCCGAAGTGTGTGCGTCATTAGACTCTGACTGTAGCCTATCATCAAAGACTTGGATAGAAATGTAGAAATTCCTTCATCTTTGTCATAAACTTCTGATAAATAGCTCCGTGCTCTCACAAGCTATGCCGTCGCTTTGATCCTAACTGGTTTTTTGTGTCCGTATTTGTCACTGTGGATCCCAAACGATTGGACGTTCAGTAGCATAGCAGCCCATTCCTCAAAACTCGGCTTCTCCGGGGCCTTTTGAAGATGAGGGAGAGATTGTTTGTGTTAGCTTGAACCAGACCTTATCCCGTCTAGGATTCTATGTTTAGAGAAGGGCCCAGGACAGTGTAACTAGTATACACACTGTTACATTATATACACTGACAGGAGAGAGAAAACTGATTCATGCACAGTAAGTCTATTAAGTGAAAAATATTTGTTCTGATACTGATTCCAGCATCAATAAGGGCTGTGTTGCTAGCTTAAAAGCTGTCAGGATATGTCACTCAATAAACTGATTTGGTACGCTGCCATATCAGCCTCTTAACAAATCAACATTCTTCTTACATTTCAAAACAGTCGCCTACTGAGCATTGTGGATTCTTCTAACGGCTAGCTAACTGTTTTAGAGCTGCAAAGGAAAATTGTGTTCTGCAAGCTAACGTTACTCAAAAAGAAATATTCGCAAACGGTATTAATACATTTTAGGGCTGGTCAAAAATAAAGTACTGGCATCTTAAAAACTTTGGGGTTCTGGTGGCGCAGTGGTTAGTGCGCACGCCCCAATCCGACCTGTGGCGCCTTGTCCCGCGCATCATTCCCCGCTCTTTTGCCCTGATTTCCGACTCTATCCACTGTCCTATTCTAGGTAGAAAACAAAACAGTCTATCAGGAAGGAGATATTTTCATATGTTTGAGGGTGTTTCTTCTTCGCCAGAAAGGGAGGAAAAAATCTCCAGGTGGAAAAGAGAAAAAGACACAACACTACTTATGAAGCATCACATTAACATCAGAGCTTGATGACATTACTGTAAACACTTTCCACATGCTTTCACCGTCTCCTCGTCCATGTCCTTCTTCTCTCCTCTGCGCCTGTCCTTCCCCATCTATTTGACTTCCTTTCTTCCTTCGTCTTGTCCCTCTCTGTCTCTCCTCTCGTCCCTCCTGCCTCTGTGTTGTTTTATTAAGGAATGCTGCACACTGAGGGGAGCATTTGATCTTACTGCTGCTTTGACCTTAAGATTGAGGGAGGAGGAAGAAGAAGAGGAGGTGGACGAGGACAAGTGGGGGTGGGGGGTGGGTTTAAGGCTGCATGTGTCCCCAATTACACCACTGAGATGGCAGACTAATTCACTGCGACTGGTGGACGGGAAAGAGACGCCTAATCAAGGCCAGAGTATCCCAACCTGCTGCCAATTCTAACACATACACAGACACTGCAGATGGAAATGACACACACACACACACACACACACACACACACACACACACACACACACACACACACACACACACACACACACACACACACACACACACACACACACACACACACAGGCTGGCTCATGACAAGAGCCATCACACAGCTCACCGCATTTAAAAGCTAATATTGCACACATTTATGTTGCCCCTCCCTCTCCCTTTAACGTTGCTGCACAGCAGTCTCATAAAACTCTCCACTAAATGAAATACACGTCACAGCTAATAGATGCAAACCAGCTAATGCAGCAATTACTAGACTGCTTTGTTAAGTCAGGGAATTCTATTCTAATGACTTATATTTCTGTACAGCGAGATGTTGCTGTACATGTAGTTCTAAATACAAGATCTGGAGGAATGCAGTCATCATATAAATCCACGGAGAAAGCTCCGGTCCATTTAAGGTCAGGCTGTTTACTTTTTCAAGACAAAGCAAAATATTGAAGACAAAGATCACAATAGTGAACAGAGAACTTGAATTAGAAAGCAGATAAAATAACCTTAAAACAGGACATCGACTATGGCACTGTCCTATGACTGCTTAATGGAAAGGAAGCTGTCGCTTGACTTTGCTGAGTGCTGTGTTGCAAACATGTACACGTGCATTTAAAAACATAAATTATGTCAAAAGTAGTAATAAAAATGGGCGCCAGATGGCCCAGCGTTATGTCACAGGTCCCACGTACAGAGGCTGTAGCAGCAGCGGCCATGGGTTTAGGATCCGACCTCGGCCCTTTGCTGCATGTCATCCCCCACTCTCTCTCCTCCAAACGTTTCCTGTCTCTCTTCAGCTTTACTGTCAAATAAAGGCAAAATTGGCAAAAAAAAAGTAGTCGTAAAAAATAGCTGTAGGTCACATTTAATACCACTGTTTTGCCACATAATGACATTTCTTGGTAGCGTTGTGTATCTGGAAAAATACAGATGTGTGGCATACTAAAGACCAGAAGAGAAACTGGCATTTGTCTGGAAAAAAAAAAGGAACAAAAAAAAAAAAAAAAGAGTGAAACAGTCTCTGTTTCAAAGCTCTGGCAGCGTGTTGAGAAGTCGGGAGCAGAAATAACATATGAAGGTGTGCAGCAGGACCTGGGCTCTTGCACTCGGAGAGATCCTTACAGATTCAATCTCTGCAACCTGGCAGATTTTTTGAGCCGGAAATGAGGTAATACAATAGAGATCTTTGTGCCCGTAATACTCCGTTTTACGCCTTTTTTTTCCCCCCCCTTCTTCTTCTCCGTGCCGCCATCTGCCTATCCTCCTTTCCATCGTCTGGGGTGGAGGTGGAGGTGGATCAGCCGTGAAGGGTGTGTTTGAGAGAGAGCAGGGTTTACGGGAGGTGAAGTGAGACTGTGTTTGGAGAAGCGGACTGGGATGCTTTACAAGGTGTGCTTAGTCAGCCCCTGCAGCCGTCATCTGGAGAACCAAGATGGAAATTACAACAAGGTTTGGAAACGTGAGAAGAGCTGTGATCATCTTTGTCTCCCGCGGAAAGATTCGGTGTCTGTCTCTGCGGCTATTGCTATTTTGGTCTTATTCATTTATTCATCCCGTTTGAAAAACATCCAGGCTCTCTCAGATTCCCTCTTTGAAGTTCTCTGTTAAAAAATGACGACTTTGTGTGGAAATGTTTTTAAAATCTGGAGAACTTTTACGCTAAATAAAAAGTGTCCAGATAAAGTGAGATCAGTCAATGAGCGTTGTCTGAGACTTCAATGTACAAGACAAACTTTAACTTCACTTAAAGGCAGGGTTGGTCATTTTCTCCAGAATACACTTTTTAAGATTTTGGTTGAAATTGTCTTTAGGTCCTGACAGAAATGAATAACTCATGTGCTCTGAAAAAAGGAACAGAGAAAATCGGTCATCTGTATCAGTTGTAATCCTGTCTGCCACGAGGTACCAATCTGATGAACCAATCAGACGCCTCCCTGTCTCCCTGTTTGCTCTCTACCTTTAGCGTGCACTAGCCCACACTCAAAGCGCGTCACCAGTGACGGAGTTTATATTGTGAGTTTGTTGTTGGCCGTTCAAATAGTCAAGTTTTTTTTCAACATGTATGCTAGTTTTCAATAATTACCAACCCGGCCTTTGAGCAAGATTATTTAAACTTCAGGGGTTTGTTAAACATCTGCAAAGCATGTACATTTAAAGAGGGGAGAATTAGTAACACCATTTCTGTTTATACTCTCTAGACGCGTTAATTTTTAAATCTTTTTTTTTCCACTGTTATTTTTCTCCCTCACCTGATGTCTTCCTCCGTTTTGCTCTGTTTTCCGTCGTTCACCTCGTCCTCCTCCGCAGCTTTTCAGGACTGGGTTTTATTCACACGTTGTTCTTTTGCTCCTCGCTCGCTGATGCTTCCAGACACACACACTTTAAACATCTTCCAGTCTGTTTCCATCCGGCAAGTTTCCCACAACGTCAAGTTTACTTTTTATCATCTCAACAGTTTTTTTTCACCGCTTACATCTGCTCGACATTTTCCCCCCTCTCCTTTTCTCTTTTGTTCCTCTCCTTTTTTATATTGGTGCTCTTTCTCTTTCTTTTTTTGTTTCACTGAAGAAGATCCAAAGCAGGTGTCTTTCTCATCGTCCTGACATTTACAGATGAGTTAAAGGAGAATCCCCCTTAAAAACAAGTTTAACACCCATATTGTAGTGTAGTGTACGTACTGTATATGCATGCAAAGACAGAAGATTTGAATAGATGCAGAATCTCTTTGGACAAATACAGCCCAGTAAGGAAGCTTTTTGAGCCCCTGAATCTCTGAAATCATCCCTCACATTCTTCAAAACACTTCTCTATGTCTTTGTTGCGACTTAATCATGTTAAATTAACTTTTCAAGTGTGAGTAAATAAGTAAAACTTTATTTATATAGCATGTTTAAAACACTCAGTATGACAAGCAGGACGACGTTAAGACAAAAACAAACAACGCACAAGAAAGGGTTTACATGAGGGCTCGTCTGTACAGGTGAGCTTTTTAGATGCTTCTTGAATCTGGCCGAAGATCCGGCAGATTTGATGGAGTTCATTTCAGAGAGCTAAAACAACAAAAATCACGATCACTGTGGGATGAAAAGAAGGCCAAGATTAGATGATGTGAGGGGACGAGAGGTGTAATATTGAAAGAGGAAGTCAGAGCTGGAGGGGAGGTCCCGCAGGGCTTTGTACCTGGGTATACCGGATTGTGTAGTTGATTCTGAATTTTATTGTAAGCCAATGAAGAAAGGCAAGAACGGGGAAATGTGGGGAGGACGGCCGGTTTGTGTGAATAATTTAAACCTAAACAATGCAAGAAATTGTAGATATCCTATTTATGAAAGATTTTGATTTGTGTTAATCAGAGTCAGAAATATTTCATTGATACCTCGGTAGAAAATAGCCATACAGAGAAATAATCGAAATAGCTATACCTCACAGTTCTTTAAGGATGGTTGTATTGAAGCATCTTAGATTTTAGGACAGCAAGTGATACCTGCTTTTTCTTGTAAGCGCTAAAGTTAAGAGTGATTTTTGCTATCAAATCAACATTTCTTCACATCTAGTTCTAGCTCAATGTGATATTTTACAAAGTTGATCCTGAATGAGTGCATATTATTCCTTGGAAGAAATCCATGAACTTGTCAAATGTAATTATTGACCAGTCTGTTTTTTTTTTTTTTTTTTGTGGTAGTGGATGTGGAAAACAGTCCAGCCAGATTTCTCTGCCTCTAAGTGTTTTGGACGTCGGCGGTGTGGGTTTGTCTCAGTCTTCCCTTTGGAGACTACAAAGGTCCCACTTCTCCTTCCTTCCTTCCTTCCTCTCTTATCTCTTCTTTTTCACTCTTCTTTGCGTCTGTCTTCCTCATTAGCTGTCTACATTTTTTCTCTCAAAACAAGTTCAGGAATGTTGCTGCTTATTTTGCTAACCTGGGATGAGGAGAGGGTTCCCACAGAGCATCGGAGTGATTGACAAGGAAGCGTGCAGGGAAAGTCTCCGTGGTTCTCTGTTGGCAGCCCTGACTCGGTCTCCAACGTAGAGCTGGAAGAACCAGAGAAAAAGAATAACACAGGACGTTTTTACTGGAATGAAAAGTTTGTGTTCTTCCTGAGTTTCTCTCTCTGTTCCATCTGTCTTGATCACTTGTCTCCTCGTCCACTGCGTGCTCTGTGCTTGTCCTCATTTCAACACCCCCCCCCCACCCCCCCCCCATCCAGTCTAACTTTTGCTGTGGCGCTGAGTCTGATTTTTGTGTGTGTGGCTGTCATCCACCAGCGTCAATCATTCAGAGCTGACTAAGAGTAATAAGTTGATGGAGACAGGATTTCTCACGCCCAGTTTTCCAGAGGCCTCGCAAAATTATTTGGCAAATTATCTGTGCAGACAGAAGACGGTAATTATTATTTAAATTTTTTTTAAAGATTTTTTTTTTGGGGGGCTTTTTGTGCCTTTTAATGTAGAGATAGGACAGTGGATAGAGTTGGAACTCAGAGAGAGAGAGCGAGAGAAAGAGAGAGGAATGACATGCGGGTAAGGAGCCACAGGTGGGATTTGAACCTGGGCCGCCCGCTTGGAGGACTACAGCTTCATACATGGGGCGAGCGCACTAACCACTGCCCCACCAGCGCCCTAAAGATGGCGATTATTGTCCCGTTCTTCACATATAACTTTAAAAATGGCCGCTGGAGTGAAGAGAAAATCAGAAATGTGCATTGCTTTCACATCCATACACAGACAGATTCGTGTAGAACTACGCATTTGATGTTTGTGCAGTGTTTGCCACACATAACCTTGACATGTGGGGGTGATGATATTTACACCCAACGACCAGTGAGCAACTGGTGTGATCCATGTCCATGTCATGAAGCTGCTTCATACTCGTCTCTGCTCTCCAGTATGTTCTTGACTACACATTTGTTGTACTGTGAATGCATCCAATCACACGCAGCATTGATCTTTGCAGTGTCAGACCTCAGGTCAGATGGCGGCAAGTCTCCCATGGTTAGGTGCATGTTTGAAAAGGCAAGTCGGGAAGATTTCAGGGGGCAGCCTGACATTTTCTAGATAAATTTATCCATGCATGTTTGAAAAAGGTTTATGTCATTCTCTGGGAAACGTTGATGTGCATTTAAATTTAAAAAGACTTCAGCTTGATGAAAGACCGTCCAGCAGCGTTCTAGATAATAACGCTGCTGTCTTCTAAACGACACCATTACAGTGCTTGACGTGTAATTTAAGTCAGAATCCATAGCTTTAAATGTCACGCTCCGTCGTTCATTCACATATCTGTCCTAAACACTCCCATTGTTTCAAAACCGGCCTGTCAACACTTTCTAAGTCACTAAAACATCCCACAGACAAACGGAGAGCCGGCCTCGGGAGTGAGGAAATACCAGTAGACCCTAAAGAGAAGTTTTTGGAATGGCTCCCGGCTCCACCGTAGTCACATGATGTCTTAATCCGAGTCACGTTTAAAACCCAGCAGCATTATCCTGACGTTCCCAGAATCCATCATGCCGGGGGCCTCTCCTTTTGAATTTGTCATCCTTGAGGAATCCGGGAATGCCGACAGTGAGCTTAGGAGTGTGTGCGAGTCCCTGACTGCACCTGAGCACATATACATACACACAGGCGATATGGCATGCGTCCTATTCGCAGTATTCACACTGTTGGCACACACGATACACTATTTTCGGGAAAGTCACGCACGAAAGGCCGAGCGAGATGACTATATTCATGACCCACACACAGACAGACAGCCTGACTGACTTTAACTTAGAGGTCTTAAATCTTACACCCGACCCGTGGTACAAACAAGACATCAACACGGACGTAATGTTAACGTGCACCAGGTTCACTTTTGCTTGTGCACAGAAAGCTGAAGTAGCATGCTCTGCAGTTCAGCGACACACTTACACACAGGTGTGATGACTCCATTCACATTCCACAGAGATGAACCGACAGACGGCTACCTCTGCAGATTACGTCAAGGTCTCAGGGCTCAGACGATCTGCTTTGGAAGAGATCGGGTTTTCCAGAAAGCTGAGTGCTTGCACACACATGCTCACACACACACACGCACTAGGACTGGACCTGTCAGGTGAAAACAGATGAGCTGCACAGTAGGTGGTAACATGCTTGCGCACATTCCTCACTAGGCTGCTTACAGCGCTGGTAACGCGAGCCAAGGGGAGCCTCGCCCCAGAGAGGGCTAACCTGGTCTTATACAGCAGCGTGGTTTCTATGCAGAGCTTCGCACGGACAGCAGGGTTTAACTCAAAGAGACCAAATGTAAAATAAAAAAAGGGGGTTCATAGTTATCTGTCTGTGGATGAGGGTGCAACGCATGGTGATATCCCATCGAATCGTTGACAGGATGTTCTTGAATCAAATGGAATCCTGAGACCTGTGAAGATGCACAGTCATGTTTTACAATTAGAAAATCTGGAAAAACAGTCGTAACCCACAAGATAACAACAGCTTCTACCCTGAGAGTGACGTCAGAAGAGAACAACTGCCATATCAATACGACAACCACAATAAACTTACATATTACGGCAGATCGTTGTTTTGGTTTTTTTACTTCAAAAAGTCCTTCCCTCTTCCTCCATTGTCCCCAAAGTGTTAAACAATGACCTTAAGTTTCATACAACATTTATTGACAATTTGTGTTGATGCCAAATTCTAGTTCCAAATAGAACACGGCTTTCCAAAGTATGTCGAGGAGGTTGCATCAAATGTCCTTTCATGCTCATCTTTTACTAACATGTTAGAGCAAATATTGTGTTGTAATTTGAGTTTCTTCTTTCTCTTCTTGTCTATTGTTCTGATCCAAAAAAAGGGCCTTGTTGTGAGGCAGCCTCCTGTCATCTACCCTGCTCACATCTCTTTCCCCCCCTCTCAGCTTCTCTCTCTCTCTCTCTCTCTCTCACTCGCCCCTCTTCTGTGGTCTTATAAGGTTACAGAGCAGAACTTTCTGAGACGCTGCAGGACTGTGTGAGTGTTTGTTAGTGAGTCCTGTGTTCTTTGGTCCATGATGTCCTCCTCAGGTGAACACTTAGCCTGCTTTTATTCCCCCTTTATGCTCCAGTTGAGCCTGAGAACAAACACCTTAACACACACACAGAGACACACTAGCAGGTGCACTGCAGATTCGAGACATTGCAGTGTCGATATTTTGTCCTACTTCAGGATTTTCTTCTGACTTTTTATCAACTTAATAAAAGCTTATGAAGCATTTCTCGCCCCTGCAGACTTTGTTGCAGCAGTGTTGTTGTGTTGCCAGATCTCAGCCGGTTTTTTTTGGCAGCTACAGAGTTATCCTTCGTTGTGTGTGATGAACATCCAAATGGTAATAAACTGGGATTCCTGTGACTTGAAATGTTTTCAATTATTTCCAGTCTTATCCAGTCCTGTAGCTGGACACCAGTCCCTGGTCTCTGTGATGTCCATGTATGTCCAGTGTAACACTTATTTACATGCACCTCAATGACAGTGAATAAACTCTTCAGCCAACTCAAACCTGGACTCTGGGACAGCAGCCCACTTCTTAAAAAGCTATTTTTTACGAGCGCCTTTACTCCAAGTTTATTAGGAAGTTTTTATTTTCTTCCTCTCCCCCCTCCTCTCTCTCTTCATGTTTATTCTTCACTCTCACATTTTCCAAATCCTCTTCCCTCCATTTTTTTCTCCTACTCTGCTTTTCTTCTTTTGGTCACTCCCTCAACCTTCACCATTCTTTCCCTCTCTCTCAACATTTTCTAAAATCTCTATCTTTTTGCCAACTAGGCTGTAGCTTTTTCTTAATTTCCCAATCCTGATAATCCTAATAATTAATTTAGGGTACTTGAGCCCGATGTGGTGCTAAGTTTAGTTGTGGACTCAGGCCACAGTCGGATATCAACTCCCTTTACTATTCTTATTATATTTAAGTTCTTGGTCAGCTATAACCGAGAATCACATTCATACTTTTTTTTAGGTCTACCTGAAGAAATTAGAAATAGTTTTGAATGGATAAACTAAAGCTGGAATTAAAAGATTTTTCAGGAGAAATGCATCATTAAGAAAAAAAAAAAAAAAGAAAAGTGTAAGGAGGATGTCTGGTGCTTCTCAGAGGACTGGCTTAGCAATGGGAGAAATTTAGTTACTTTCACAAGGACAATTTGACATGGGACTGCAGGATCTGGGAAGTGAACCCCTTGTCTTTCAAACGAGAGATGACCGACTCTACCACTGATCCACAGCAGCCCTAAGTCTAAGCCTACAGCAGCATAACTGGGTATTGGTTCAAGCCTGAGCCAGCACTAACTATCAGTGTTATCAAAAAGGAAGGTTGAAAGCCTGTTCTGAGAAGTGGACCCTCAGGACCAAACTGGTCTTTCGAGAGGAGAGGGGCCTGACAATTGCTGGCTCTTCCTCCCGTACTACTTTTTGAAGACCCTGAATACTAAAAGTTAGTCTACATACTGCAAGTGCAATGTTCTAGAGGTGTAATAAGGAAGCAAGATATCTAACCTTGCCTTTACAAAGAGCTACGTAGGTAGTATTTTTAAATTCTTCAAATCAGAGAATGTAGTTTGGGAGAAAAATGACATAATAACCGAGTTCTTGTGACTACTGATGAAGCAGCATTTAGTAAAAGCTGGAGAGTTGTGGAAGACTTGTTAAGGTAATCCCCCGCAGAGCTTATTGGTTTTGGTTGTTGGAAAAATGGTTTCCTCCTGTCTCAAAGCCAGACAAATCTGTAGAGTTTGTACATTCAAAGGTCTGATCCCAGACAATCGATGGATGGAAAGAGAGATCTGTTGAATAACTGGAGAGGGAAATGATTATCATTCCTGAATGTTCCTCTTAACAACATATCTATCTTTCACCTCTTTAAGACAGAAATCATACAGAGCTGTATTGATGGAATGGGGGGGTTTGCTGTTTTTCCAGATAACCCCCAGAGTTAGGTCAGTTTTCCAGTTAATAGGGGAGAAAGAGGACCTTGGGAGAGGCCTTAATAACAGAGCGGGAGAGCTCATACATCATCGTCACTCACCACACCAACCAGCCTGGCTCCAACACAGCCACTAGACCATAAAACAGCGCATTAGTTGCTATGCATAACCACTCAAATTGAACATTTCTGATTTGGCAAAGCTTTCCCTTAAAGGCTTCCGCTTTTCCACTTTCTTGTCTGTGCGTCGGGCCTCTCTCTTATTCCCATGCCTTGAAGTTTCAGGGTCTGCTCTCATTCCCATACGCTGCTGTCATAGTTAAATCGTACCAAATTCTCAGAGCTTTATAGGGGTTAAGCGTGCGTCCCTGTGTGATTTTTATCATCAGAAGCCAAACACAGCTGGGCGAGGATCAGAATGTGCTCTCGTTTCTCACTGTCTGTGTGGAAACTTGATGTCTGGACTTCTCAGAGGCGACTTCGTGTTAAACATTTACTGTATGTTTTGCCACAAGGATGCCAATTGACTGGCACTTGGTTGAAAATGAGAGATGTCAGAAAAATGTCAGCTCCATGAAATGTGTAACACCACCCAAGATGTGACTGTGCTCCTAAAATTACTTTAGTCAAATATGATTTTTTATGATAATGTACGTGGCCATATCAAAATGACCATTTGAATTTTAACACATAGCTGACCTGTGATGGAAAGACGACGAGGATGTGCTACTGTACTTTAAGCACCATGACAGTTGAGATAATCATCTTTTAATCAAAAAAAAAAAAAAAAAAGGGATTACATGTAATCATAGCAACAGTAGTTCTTGGGAGTGGCTGTTGTAAAATAAAAAAGATGGAAATGGTGAACAACTAGTGTTAAAGCACCAAAAAACTGCTCGGGAAGGGAGAAGGTCAAAGAGGCCAATGATGGCTCATGATTGGGAAAAAATATACCACAGCCTCGTGTTGAATTCAATTTATTTTCAGTGATTCATACCTTCAGACCTATACTATATTAAAGATGTTGATCTTTAATATATGCATGCTTGGTTAACATATGAGAATCCAGATCATGATCAAATCAGAGCTGGAACCAAAACCTTTGATTGAACCTGACACAGGCGATGTAAAGCCGTCTATTTTAAGGCCCCTTTTAACAAATGGGCGTAATGCAATTGCTTCCCTCTGTTCCTGGGAAACTTTAGAAAGCTAATCTCAAAATTACTCGGCAGTTCATCCCAGATATTCCACATGATTGTCTCTGTTAAAGAGAGCTAACAGATGTGACCTAAATAGAGGAGAACGTGGAAGAGAGAGAGTAGAAGTAGAAATAAGTCTTGCTTGACAACTGTATTCCTTTCAATAAAAGCTAAAAGCTAATCGCTAATTTGTCACTAAATCAACCGAAATAATTTTCCTAGCATCAATTTTGATACTCTGTTCATGGTTTTAAGCAGAAATTTTGTAATGTTCGCCGTTTCCATCGTCGTATATTCTAGGCTTTGCGGCTTTTCATTCTCATTTATGACTGCACATTTAAAATATTTAAAGTTTGGACGGAAGGGTCGCCAAAAGACGCAGTATCTTTGTGCTCATGCAAGTTGTGATGAGCTTCCTTATAAAATCAATGAGATTTTATTGACAAATGATTAGCAGATTATTGTCACATTGATTGGTAGAAAACTGATTTTAAAAAACTGTGATTTATAGCCTTATGAAATCACAAGAGCCACTGTTTAATCCTGCAATAATACTTCACCTCAAAGAGCGTCTAACTGGGGTTTCACACTAGGGACCTGGGCCCGGATCTGAGGACGCTTGACCCAAAGTTGTAGAGGTGGTCTCGGGCATGATTCATGTGTACTCAAGTACTGTCCACGGGAGTTGACGGCTCCTTGTATTCACGCAGCACGGGCCCGTTTTGTTCTCTGAGCTGCACGGTAGATGTTGAAGTAGGACGAGTTATTGGAATCTCAGAACTAACAAAAACATCTACAGTTAGCAGGATGGATTCAGTCTGTGAGTGGTTGCCATGGTTACTTCTTCAGCTTTCTGCTTTTTGGTGGATTCATGCTCTACAATCGTGCCTAATGTGAAAACGCCCTCAGGATACTGACATTTCTCCTCAAACTTCTGCAGCTCTGTGTCATTATTATAAACTTCCTTGTCGTACACCTCTCCTTTTTTTTTTCCCCCTCCTCCACCCAACTTCCCGTGTATTCTCATGTCCAGCCCCCCCCCCACCTCTATTAAACTCTCACCTGGCTGCACTCAGATAGCTCCGTGTTAGTTAAGCTAGTGAGCTGCAACTTCCCCCCTTCTCCTCTGTCCTTTGTGAACCAAAAAAGAGCTCCGTGTTTCTTCGAGCCCATCCACCCAGAACGCTGGGAGAACCTGGACTCACCTTGGGGCCAAGACATGCTACACAAAAGGTCATTTTCTTAGCTCCTATAACACACCTCAGAAGACCCTAAACCCCCTGCGTTTGAGCCCTGCTCCAAATGTGCAACACTCTTAACCACAACTCATTTTGAGCTTCCAGACGCCCTCGCTAACAGGTGCAGAGGAACCAAAGCTGTGCTCATTAACACAGCTCATTTCACAAGCACCAGCACAAAGTCATTACCGCCCTGACACAGCGCGTGTGAAACAACACATTAACACCCAATTAGTGTGACCCCGGTGTGAGGCGCCTGGTCCTGTTTGACTGCACACTTTCTCTCTCACTGTCACCCTGCACGCAAGGTTGTGTGTTTGTGCATGGTCTCAGTGTGTCTTTGCATGCGTTTGTGAATGTAAGATGCATGCCTGAAGTTGGCAGGCAGCCATCAAGTCATTCATCATGCTAAACTATCCCAGCCTGCACTGATATACATGCACACACATATTGCATCAGCCCGTAAAGCAGAGCTGCAGTTGTAAGCGTGGAATAGTGTTCGTCAGTTGTCCGAGAATCAGCAGAGATAAAACTGTTTCAGCCTCCATCCTTGTCATTCCTTGCATGTTGAAGTCCAGCGCAGGCCTTTTCGTTTGTCAGGAATCAACTTCTGACCTGCGGCGGTGCACACTGAAGCCCATTTTTTCGGCTTCTTCTCTCTTGTAATGAAAAGCAGAGGGGCGGCTCTGTCGTCGGCTGCTAATAATGCAGCATTAGGGTCCAAATGCCTCGCTGATAGGCTTCCTGTTGTACATTGGAAACTTTGATATAGTCTTGCTGATGTGCAATGCCCACACCTGTGTCGTGTATTTAAGTTGGGGAAACTCTAAAAGCAATGTTTTTTGTCGGTGTTTTAGTTGTTAAGCTACGACAAAGTGTATTGGGGTTTCATTGTTCATGAAAAATGAATGAGGTGATGAAAAGTGTGACGTCTAAAGAATCAGGAACATGCTAACAGTCTTCTCCATTTCCTCCATTTACAGGGTCTGAGTTTCCCCAAGACCCCAATGTGATCGCTACTTCATGGAACACCTCTAATGACGGTAACCACACACACATAAACACACACAAACACACGAAGCAAGGCTCTCTTCTAACTCATCCCTAATGAACTAAACACATCTGCTTCAAGTAATAAATGAAGATATGTTCACAGGGCATTTAACACATGGCGTGTTTTACTCTTATCCCACATGCGATGTCTGAAATTACATTAAATCCTCTGTAAAACTCAACTTTAGCAACCCAGACAACGCCCATTGTCCCTGCATCAGCTGCTATTGAGGATAATTGATGGAAGGAATTACACATTGATCCACTCAACATGTGGGGATACAACCTGCAGGTGCACTGCTTTTCTCTTAATTTTCCACTGACCTACTTTGAGTTCTCTGAAAAGCAGACACGTCAAAGTGCTGTCGGTGAATCTTCTCAAACTTTCGCTCATTATGTTCATCAGGGTATTTTTCAGCCTCACTTCTACGGCGACAGGTTTATTTCCTCAACTCGCTCAGTTTGCTCCTCTTCGGGCTGGACGCACCATTCCATTCAGGGGTGATATAGGAAGTATCAATAGACATTTCTGATGTTTGCTGTGCAGATGATTTCAATTGAGAATGTAAGAAATAGTTTTGTCATTAATCTGTGACTCCTCTTTAAATACAATGAGCTTATCAGCAAAAACAGACTCATTTTCACTCATCTTTCACCAATCCAAAGCTATGGGTTAGAAATTGTGGCAAACAGCACGGGTTGTGTTTTTGTCTGCATACTTCTGTTTTTTTTACTCATTGGCTTGCAGATCATTGGCCCATTTTCCTATTGCAAACTCTATAATAAGCCTAATCATTTGAATGTATTCCTTTTCACCTAATTCCATAGATCTGAGATGCTGGTTGTGGTTCCCAAAAAAACAAAATAACAAGATTGCGACAGCCTTGGGGCGCCGATAGCCTAGCGGTTACTTTGCGTACCCCATGTACAGAGGCTATAGTCCTTGTTGCAGCAGACAATGGATTCGAATCCGAACATGTCCCTTTGCTGCATGTCGTCCCAAACTCTCTCCTCTCCATTTCCTGTCTCTCAGGCCTTCAGCTGTCCTAACCAATAAAAGCAACCTCCCCCCAAAAGAAAAATAAATACAATAATGTTAACTTTTAAGTTTGTGACAGCCAAAGCGTCAACATGTAGCTTCAAAGAGGGGTTCATAAACCAATGGGTGATGTCGTGACGTCCACCTCTTATCAGCTCCTTTAATTTGACGTGCTACATATACATGATCTGAATACTATGGAGATGAAAATACCCAAAAGGTTTCTTGTTTCTTCCTCGTAGAATCGGTCGGACTTCTCCTTGATCAGTAAAGATTCTTGCCAATTAAAAAGTTTTCTTCTGTGTTGAAGAGGATCTATTCTTCTGTACCAGCATGTCCTGCTGGAGGATGAACTCTTCTCCTTCCAGAGCTGCAGGAACAACAGACTCGGATCTTTGTCATGTCTGTATATTTTATTAACACCGTTTTCCCAGAGTTATCAGTCATATCTCGCCCCCCCCCCCCCCACTTTCCTAAATTCCTCAGTTTCCTTTTCCTCCGTTCCCCTCGACCTCGGAAAGCCGGCATCTCCCTAATCCCCCCACGAAGATCCCCAGCTTTTGGAATACACTCTGAGCATGAGACTTTATTGAACTTGACCTTTATTTTTGCTCTCTCTCTTTTTAATGTCGTTTTTTTTTTTTTTTTTTTAGCTCATCTCTTGCAAAGTCCAAGCTCCCACAACATCCGTCCAAAAGCAAAAAAAAAAAACGACTTTGTTTAACGCACATGTGAGATGGAGGACAGTCGTCCTCGTTTCTGCACATGCTTGAGCAGTTTAGTCAGGATTCTGGTGACCGATTAGGGACTACGATGATGGAAACAGATGAACTATTCCTCAACAACCTGACACATAAAGACCTACAAGTGCTGCATTTGTGTGTGTCAGTTTGAGCTCAGCTCCCGTGACTTAACATCTGTTTCTTATCTGATGGATGGAGGGTGATTGCAGCACTTGTTTTGTCTGCAGGCGGAGGGATGGTTTTGATTGACCGGGCAGACAGCATTCAGGTAGCGTGGCTCTATCAGTGTGCATCAGTAGCAGGAAGTTATCGCGCTGAAAGAGACTCATTATTCGGCTGGAATCAGGGCGGTGATGATAGTTTACTGAACTTCTTTCACCTGGACGCTCTTTGGACTTTCTTTGTTCCGCTTCATGTTTTTAGCTTCCTCTTCTTCCCTCTCCCCTCGCTCTGTTTCTCTGCCAGAGAGTGACCCAGCTTTTAATGAAATTCACCTTCGGGGGTAGCTGGCAGTGCTACAGTCTGCAGCTTCTCAGTGTGTCCTCAGAGTTTGTTTAGTTAGCTGTGCAAGCCGCTCAGGGGTTTCTGAGCCTGTTTCTCACTGGGAGCATCCTGCACAGCTATAGCAGAGCTCTCCTTCCTGCGCCTCTTTTTTCAACGTAGACTTAAAGTCACATGTAGAAGAAAAATGGAAAGGTGCTGTGTTACGGAATCACGTTCAGTTTGTGTGTGTTGCGGTCGTGTGGGAGTGTGCGCGTTGACGTTAGTGTGTCTGCCTGGAGATGTTTGATTGTACAAAAAAAACCACTGTGAGAAAATGCAGGCTGATGACAGGGCACCGTTTAGTCGCCCGCCACATTAAAAGGAACGGTCGGCGGCGATGGTTTTGAGTTTCACTCTCCTCTGGGTGCCAAATACCACGACACTGACCACGAGACGATCCCAAACAGAGCGTCTTTTGTGACACACACACACGTTGGCAGGACATCTTTCTCCTTATCCTTCTCTTCTCATCATCTCCTCCTTTCTTCTTCTCCCCGCTGACTTCTCGTCTTTCCTTCTTCTGCTTCATTGTCAGTTATTGCGGCAGCTAATGAAGTGTGCAGCGACGAGCTCCACAAACGTCTCGTTTCCCGTCAACTCGAGTAATGAAATAGTGATAAAGTGACTTCTGACAAACAACACTTCAGTCAGAGGGGTGGGTTCTCGAGCAATATAAAAAGCAGCTTCAGTTTTTTACATGACGCAGTCGGGCTCATTAAGGCGGTGATGTGTAACTTCCACACATCACTCATAACAGTCTATAAGCACTGATTCCCAGCAGACCCTTCACGACTGTGTTAAAAAAAAAAAGTACCATCTGTTGTAATACATCAAGTTGAAGTTTTGTTTTTCCCAAGTCCCACTAGTAGCCCTCTTTGTTCATGGACAGTTGCACACACCTGTACTACCAGGTAACGTTTGAGCTAGATGTTTCCTCCATCTCTCTTTTGGACCTGTTGAGTCTACGTCTGCAGAGGCTTTTCCCCTGTGTCCTTCAGACTATCTTCTTGGATCAAAAGGTAAACAGCGTGTAATATTCGCTGCGAAACCGCTCAGTTTTGGTTATATTTCTGTCTCTTTTGAAGGCTGCAGACCCAAACAGCTGATCCCAACAAAGCGGCTTGCTCGCTGAAAAGTAATAAGCAATATAGCGTACATTTACTGCAGCGTGTTTTGGCTCAGTTTTTCTTCATTTTACTAAATTCCATGGCGCAAACAACCCATGTATGCATAGCTGTGTAGCTTCTCTGTCGGTACTCCAACCAGTCTCTCCTTGAAGGGGCAACGCTGACCGACATCTCCTGTGGCTAATCAATCAATCAATCAATCATTATTTGTATAGCGCCAATTCATAACAAGTGTTATCTCGAGACGCTTTACAAAAGAGCTTATGGGATAATATGCTCTCCTGTTGTCCACACTTCCTTGCCTTGGAGGTTGGAGCAGGCCGGGCATGAATGGGGACGCCGTTGGTTGTGGGGACGACACAGTCATATGGTGGTGGCTGTGCTAATATACTTACTATTGACAAGTACTGCATGCATCTCCACTTTGAAAATAAAAAACTGTCCCTTTAAACTTTTTGCTATCTATCTATGCAGCAATAACCACTTAAAGAATATTCAACTCAGATCTCTGTGTCCTCTGAGTCTTTAACTTGATTATTCAGGTAACCAGTGCTGTAATGATTTGTGCACAAGTGACAGCAGCCAGGTCTAACTCTGATATGATTATAAAGCTAGAAGCAGGCCCTGAGGGACGGATTTATTGCATCCTGTGCGTGTGCGTGTGTGTATGTGTGTGTGTGTGTGTGTGTGGCAGAGGCTGAATGAAAGAAAATATTGACTGTTGCAGTTTCTGGGTCTTAAATTTATGTCACTCGATTCTTTTCATAACTTGTTTACTTGTCGGTGGTGCTTTATGTTCCTCTTCAATCTGTCCAGTCTGATTTTGGTAATGACTTTAAATGTCACAAGACAAACATGAGAGTCCTGAGATGAAAGACAAGACTCTTCTGTTTCAGACATCAGGCCACTTTTTTATAGCACTGTTCCAGTCTTCTGACTACCCCAAAAAAAAAAAAAAAAGCTCTTACACCGCAGGTCACACCTACTCAGTCACACCTACTCAGTCACACCTATTCACACAGGCAGAGGCTGCTATGTGAAGTGACCATCAGAAAGTAACTTATCCCATGTGTACACATTCATACGCCTAGTCACTTTAAGGTTAAGCGTCTTGCCCAAGGATGCATCGGACATGTACCTGCAGGAGCTGGTGGTTTAACCCCCGACCTTCTGGTTGAGAGATGATCAGCTCTACCAACTGCGCTCTAATTCAGCCCTTATACCAGTAGTTCTCAACTGGACCCACCGCAAACTCCTACACGAAAACTCGCGACCCAAATGTCTGATATTTTTCAACCAATCAGATTTATTTAATGAAAAATGCTGCAGCATCGACTGCATAAGGTACAAAACGTGACACAGTAAAAATACAGAACAAACAAACATGTTTAAAACGACCCACTGACATGGCTTCTGTGACCCACATTTAGGTCCCGACCCACCAGTTGAGAACCACTGCCCTATACAATAGGTGTCTACTTTAAGTCAGGGGGAAGTCAGGAATTGTTACGGGGGCTCACACTATTTGATCTCTCTTTAGTTTTTATGTTATTTATTTATTTTTTTCCCTTTTCTTGTTTTGGATATTTCCTGGTACAACCGTGAATAAAAGTAGACTCATGAGACCTTCCTCAAAGCCTCTTGAGTCTGCCTCCTACTCGATGACAAGCTTTCTGACTACACTATTTTACACTCCCCTGCCCACACACACATACCTGGGTAAGATATGTTTATGTCTGAGTTTGTAGCACATACATGTGTAAGGAGTGGAGGAGTGAGTACACAGTGGAGGAGTGGAGACTGACTTTAATAGCAAAGTGTATGTACAGTATGACGATGATGATGGTGGGGGGGGGGGGTAGTCTTATAATGTCACACACTTGTTAGTAACATGGCTGTGTTAAGCCCGGGTTGTAGGGAGTATAATGTTTGTGTGTATTGTGCAGTGGAAGCTTGCGTACACACGAGGCATGCCAAGATAAATGTGCCCACACGTCATTTTACGATCCTCAGTCTGACCTGCTCATAAATCAGACAATTAGAGATGCTTTTAAAAATCAAATCGAACACTATGACACACATCCTGCACCGGAGAAGTAGAGATGTAATGTTGGAGCTGTAACTGTTTAACTGTTTTTCCAGCGTGCAACAAAATAAACAGCCTCAGTCATTGAAGAATACCTCCAGGAATTTAGAGGAAGTTTGGCAGAGGGGTCGATGCACTTTTAACCAGGCCTGACATAAACTGCAAAAACGGTTCACTTTGTTAAGATGCTATAATCATCATCATCTATCATCATTTATGAATCTATTATCATGCATTACGACTTTTCAGAACAGTCAGATTAAAGCTGTATAATCACATTTTGGACGCAAAACAAATCCACTTTTTTGCTCTTTTTTTTTTTTTGGACCTTTTGTTTACGCCGATCTGTTTTCCTGGGCTGACTTAACTCCTACTGTCTGCGGCCCTGAGTAGACTAACCCGCCTGACAGGCTCAATTCAGGCCGGACAACCATATAATTTAATGATCTCATACATTACATTAGAATTTACAGGAGTAAATGTGCTGTCCCCACCAACACACCCGAGGAACCTACGAGACCTGAGAGCTCAGGAGCTCCTGGGGAAAAATGTGGTTAGTAACTAAGATTTACAGATAGTGACATGCAGTAATATGATGAGAGAGAGAGAGAGAGAGAGAGAGAGAGAGAGAGGGGGGAGAGATAGGAGCTCAAGGTGCCAGTTCCTCCTCTAGTCTAAGCCTATAGCAGCATAACTAGGAGCTTGTCTTCACCTGCGCCAGCCATAACTATAAGATTTATCAAAAAAGGAACGTTTTAAGTCTATTCTTAAAAAGTGTGTAAGAGTGTGTCTCCTGGACCCTGACTGGTAGATTATTAAAAAAAGAAACATCCTCCTGCATCAGTGACATATTGACATACTGCACGGCCCCTTGGCACATCCTACATGACCTCTTGTTCACAATATGAATGGACATGTTTGTAGCGGTTCAGCCTGGTCTGAGGGACCCAGAGAAGCTGAAACTCAGGTTGGATCAGACACTATTTTCTGTCTAACAACACACTGTTCATACCAGTGTTTGGAGAGATGACACATAAACATGGTGTTGTCTGATGTGGGGAAGCCCTCACTAATGTTCTTGCATGTCATAGTAGATATTGTAACGTCTGGGTGTCCTTGCATATGTGAGTGTTTGCCTCTATTTTTACACCCCAGCCTCTCTATTCACTCACATCTCAGTCTGCCTGAGATTCCTCCTGTATGTGTTTTTTTTCCTTTCTTTGTTTGTTTTGGCCACTTCGTGAAACCGAGAGCATTTCTGCATACCTAAGATCGGTTTTTGGGGGTTGAGGGAACTTTCCAGAGGGTTTTTTTTTTTTTCTTCCTGCCTTTAACACCGATGTTTTTCCAGCACATTAAGCTCTTAGGTGGCCCTCCGGATTGTTTTCTTCTTGACCACCTTGAGGCAAAACGCGATCCTGGAGATAAACACGCAGAAATGTTTCTCTTTGTCTTTTCCACCTCCCTCTTAAACCCCACTGTTGTCACACAGCGGGATCGGATTTGCTCAGATTCACTTCTTAACAATGTTTTTCTTTTTCTTTTCTATCGCTTTCGCCCACAACAAAAGGTGATATTGCCTAACAAGCAGATACACAAGCCAGCGGGGGGAAACCCTCTGGCTCCTGCAGCCATGATGAAAAGTCAAATTAGGTGTCGCCACAGTGGCAGCCGCAAAATAACTTGTTGAACCAGACTTTGAATATGTGAGCCTGAAAACATTGAGTTGTTTGACCACTATTTTGTTTTCCATACAGAAGCATGTTTTTCTCTTTAAATCTGCCTCTGATGGAGCACAGTAATCTTTGATTTATGTTTTGGCCTTGTGTAATAAAAAGCTCTCCACCTCATTTTGTCTTTTCTCTCTCAATCATTCAGACATTTCCTCTCACTTGGAGGTCTTTTTTCTCCTGATTTACCTTTCTCCCTTTTCATGTCATCTTTCCCTTTTACTGTAATTCACCTAAGACTCCCTTCTGCCTTCCAGGGTCCTTCATCCGTCTGGAAGCTCTCATGAACAACATCACCACCTCCCTGGGCCACACAGCTGAGCTTTTGTGCCGCGTGTCCGGCAACCCGCTTCCCACCGTGCGCTGGCTGAAAAACGACGCTCCGGTGGTGCAGGAGCCTCGACGGGTCTCGTACCGATCCACGCCTTACGGATCACGCCTCCGCATCCGCAACCTAGACACCACCGACACGGGATACTTCCAGTGCGTGGCCACCAACAGCCAGGGAACCGTGTCGACGACAGGGGTTCTGTTTGTTAAATTTGGTAAGAAGAGTTACGGTAAAGTGTATAAAAAACCTACTGGCATGCAGATGTTGCAATAAAAAGGGCTTTCTGAAAAGTGTTTTATGTATTCACTATCACGATTACATTTCTTACTATTCATCCTTTCCTGTAAGAGATCTGGCTCCTTTTAGCAACACTCATCTCAGCTGATTCTTGCTTGTGTATCTGGCAGCTTCTGCAGAGGAAAATCTGGGAGCAATATTGTTTATCCTGTTGTAAAAAGAAAATCCCCTTGTCTTCTTTTCCAGATCCACTCCCTACACCTCTGCCAGGGCGACCAACGTGAGTTTCTCGTCCTCTATTTCTTTTATTTTTTTATTTTAAGTATAAGTATGCAACACTGCAGCGTCACATTGCATACATTATTGTTGCTTTAGATTAGGTTTGAGAGTCCTACAGAGCTCTTGCATGCTCACACGTTGGGGAGTTTTTGTTGTGATGTGTTCACCGCACAGGTCGAGATTTTGCAAGGGGCCAATTGAAGGGGCCACACAAACAAAGGAAGGTAGATAGGTTATTTTGAATTTGCTGACTACTGATGCTCATTTGTGCATGGGTCCATGATAAAGGCAAATTTCACAATAGAGAAAATAAATGGTAGTTAAAACATTCATTTTGATTGGATTGTTAGCTTCAACAAAGCTTTTTAATTGGTCAAAAAATTAGTGCATGCCTCTGAGTGCAGGATGAGTCATCGGACATTTGATCCATTTAGCAGGGAGTGAAAACACAGTTATTATGATGTAAAGATACTCAGATAATGCTTTGTTGAAATATATTTGGCAGAAAATGGCAACTAAATGAACATTTACTTAAGGATCGCTGGATTAAAACTGGAAAATGTTGTTCATTCATTTCATTGAGAGGAGACTTTAATCTAGCTAACGACACAGCTAGCTAGATTAAAATCTATATGTTTAGCTAATGTTATGTCAAACTAGCTAAAATTTTAATTAGTTAGCTAAAATTATGGTTAGCTACCGGTATTCATACCTTTCCTGCAATATGTTGTTCCACTATCAGACAGTTTTAGCCCAGAATAGTTGAATGCTAATGTTAGCTTTTGTCTTACAGTTGCTTATTCATTATAAATTACGTTGTCTTGAATATGGGCTACCTCTCTGAGATGTTGCTATCCATATCATTTTCTATGCACATGAAATGGGGAAGGGTTGAAATGATATTCATTTTCAGTTTCTCTGCGTTCAGCTGATTTTCTAAACACATCAACAATGACACAGCGTGACATCGGCGTTTTAGCTTCCCACCCTTTAGCATGACAGCCGATGGAAATGGCCACTGTGCTAATATGTTAGTAGTCAATGTTTTAACGTGTTGCTTAAGCCCACTCAAATTTTGTGTCATTGTTGACATAAAATTGAAGGACTTCACTGAATTTTCTATAACTAAGACTGTATGATATGTGTCTACTAGTAAGTAAGTAAGCCTAGAGTGGACAATCTGAGGTCTCCCTATTATGTTTTCACCTCCAATGTGCAGTTTAGAAAAGTGACCCACTTCTGTCTCTGTGGTTTCTGTTACATATAAAACCTCTTGTAGTCGCCCAATTATCTGCCAGCTGTCTGAATGTACAACTGCAGGCCTGATCTCTGAACATGGACCTGCACATGAAGTCAAGGTTTAGAGCAACGATTTAAAATGTCTGAAAACGTATCAAAGAATCACTCCACCAAAACATTATTATTATGTTCTTGGCACAGGCAGCGCTATTCCCCAAATCAGAATTTATTCAGGGTCTGGCGTACATCCTTGTCTTTGTTTTAATGTCTTTGCAGTGTTATTGGATAAAACTCTTTTAAGAAGTTTCTCAGTTTGTTTGATTCTCGTCGGATCAAAGGAGTTAAGTTGGATGATTTTTCCCAAATGACATTATGGCGAGGCTCACTGCCATGTTCCATGCTGCGTACTCTGAGGATCAAAACTGCTGGCACCGAGCGGATATCAGACACTTACTAAATCCACCCACACACTGAGACGGCTGCATGCACAGTCGTACACACATCTATGAGCTTGTACGCGTACACTTTTCTAAACATCTGTTTCTGACATTCCTTTGTTTACATGTTTATGATTTTCCTGCACGACCAAACTGCAGTTGGTTTTATAGATGAGACAGTTGGCTCACAAAATCGAATCAAATACGGGCTTCCAAACACAGCAATGTCAAAATACTGGAAGTAAAACTAACGCGGAAAAATAAACTTTGATTAAAAATAGGATGATGTGATTTTCGCTAAACTATGTGTTGATTTAGGAGATTATCTGGATGACAGCCGACCGGCAGGATCCTCATCCAATTTCTCACATCAGAGGAACTATTTAAATCTCAAAGATTCAAACCCGTAGACTTCTAGTTGTTTAGTTTCTCTTTGGAGTTTTTTTTGGCTTTTAGAAGATGTTTTCTGTCTTTTTTAAAGTTGATTTGTATCTGTCGGTTGTTTTGTATGTCCTGTGGTCGTTTTTATTGTCGAGTCGTCTCTTGTTTTTTTGTCATTAAGGTCACATGTTATGCAAAATACACTTTACCACGTTTTTATAACATTATTATGTGTCCCTAGTCTGTCTACAAACCGAAAAGTTCTTCCTTCCCGTCTTTTGCCAGCTCAATTTTTCAGAAAATGTGTGCTCAAGGAGGCTGTTTGGAGATTTTCCCTTCTTGACATCACAAAGGGCAGTAACCCCTCCCCCAGGTGGGTGACATAACCACAGCTAGGTGTCTGTTCTGCCCTTCCTAACCTAAACAATCAGGCATGGAGCCAGAAAGCTCGAGCCACCCTAGCCTTTCCAGAGAGGGGGCGTGGTCAGACACAGCTCATTTACATTTAAAGCTACAGACACAGAAACAGCCTGTTCTGATCAGGGCTGAAATAGAGGGGTTTATAGACATGATCAAATACAGGACCAGAGTGGATTTAGAACAAGAAACTTCACAGACATGTTTTTGGAGAGCTCTGAGACTTATTGAAACTGGTTGAAAAGGAGTAAAATATGTGACCTTTAAATGTTTACTTATTTCTTCTTTTTTGTTGTTTGGTCTGTCTGTTGGTGTTTTACATCTTTTGTTGTTGTTTCACTTGGCTTGGTGGTAGTTTTATGCGTAGTTTTGTTGTCTCTTAAGATGTTTTCTTTGTGCCTTTTGGTCTTTCTGTTGTTTTTTTTTATCTTTTTAAAGTTCTTTTGGTCCATATTTGTTTGTGTCTCTTTTTTTTTTGTCTGTAGTTGTTTTTTTGTCTTTTGGTTTCTTTTGTGTTTCTTTACAGTTATTTTATTTTCATTTGTCTGTGTATTTCTTTGGTATCCCCTTTACAAATGCATTGTGTTTGACTGAAGTTATTTGGTGTTTTGTGACTCCTTTGTGCAGTTGTTAGGTGTCTCTTTGAAGCAGTCTCGTGCTGATGGTATTGTTTAGTGTCTCTTGATAATTCTTTAGTCACTTTTATGATTAGTTTTTAGTTGTCTTTGTAGTCCTTTGCAATTTTTGTAGTTTTTTTGTGTTAAATGTAGTTTTCTTTGTGTCTTTGTGCAGTCGTTTTTGTCTCTTGATGGGGTTTTTTTGTGCCTTTGTGGTTTCTGTGTCACACGATTTGACATCTTATTAAGAGGCCCTGGATTAGGAGCCCCCCTGACCTCTTTGGCCTGTTTCCATTTGACTCATTTGGTATTTTTATCCATTGGTACAGCTTGAACATGCTGTACATTACGGTGTACTTGCACATGCCTCTGAATTAAGTCCTGGTTGTGTTTTTCTTCTGCCAACTTGAGGAGGAAAGTGTTGTAGTCAACCAGCAGCGGCATGCAATCTTGAGTCACATTACAGTCATTACAGACCTCATTTAAATAGACAGGGGCCTCCTTTGAGAGCACTGGAGCTGTGGTAGTGGTGGGCTGATCATCGCTGCTACTCATCATTAGTGCCACGTACTGCTTATTAGCTGTAAAGTCAGGTGGCAGGCCGTCAAGAAGACAGGGTCACCTAATGATGACACGCGATGACCTGCAGCCGCTTACCTCACGCTGCAGCTGTTCAAATGTCAAAACATCAGTTGCTAGACTCAAAGACATCTGGTCCAGAGGCTTGTCAGCTCAGGAGAACTTTATTAATTTGCATGCTCCATTACTTCTTCTTTTTAAACCTTCTTTTTAAACCGCCCTCTCTCTATTTAGCTGAGAGCATTACTGACTTCTGGAGGAAAATTTCTCGCCACCCACCTTGTTGAACCTGAACACAACATGAGCCTCATGTCCTCAGGGTTGTCTTTGTCTCGGTCTGTGCTCTGATTTCCTCTACGTTTGGCTAAAGTATACACTCTGTGGTGTGTGGGATATACAGTGTGTGTGTGTGTGTGTGTGTGTGTGTGTGTGTGTGTGTGACATACCCTCAGAGGTGGGCTTTAGAGAGTAGCAGCAGAAAAACTAAAAACGGACAGAAGATTTCCACATTTCAGGCAGGTTGTGTTCAGTGTTGTTACCTGACACACCAGGATTTAAACTACAGCACATCAGAAACACAGGAAGAGGAGACAGGAGGTGTGAGGCATAACGTGTTCCTTGTAAGTATTCTGTCTGGAGCTGTTTTTAAAACTTTTAGAGAACTTCAATTTTTTAACCTTTATTTTATTCTGAAGTCCCATTGAGATGAAAAATCTTTTAAAAGAGACACCTAGCCAAGGCCAAAGTCAAAGAGTCAAGTCAAAAGACGTCACATACGCACTGAAAATATAGGACTGCTCCAGATATTCTCCTGGCATGACTGTTCACATATGCACCGGAGATTATCCCTGTCAGACGGGAGGGGAGGCCCAAAGAACTGACGTGAAAAAAAAGACGACGGAAGGAGCAACAGAGTCTGATATACGACACTATAATGAGAATATCTTTCTTTATATCACTGCTACATGTAGTTCAGCAGAATCACAATGCCAACAAAAGAGTGGAGAATAACTTACTGATAAACAGAAAACATAATGCAGCCTTTAAACAAAAGAAAACAAAAGTGCATCTCCATTTCTTTGAAACAATGGCATTGACTGTATCATCTAACGTTTTGCAGGAAAGCGAGATAGTACTTCCAAAAATGTTGAGTCTTACAGTAGTCCAAATTGAAGCGTTATTTTCCTCCTTTTATCATCCATAAAATAGAAAAAAAATCAGAGTGGGTTTCCTCTACACTGTGCCAATGCTCCTCCTCTTCATTTTCCCTTCATATGCGCCCTCCCTTCCTTTCCTCCTCTCCTCTTGAGATGTTTTAATAGCGCCAGAACAAACATGGGTTGAGGGGAAAAAGTCTCGCCTGCCAGAATTAGACCCCCAACTTTCTCTGTCTCCCTCTGTGCGCTGCCACACTTCTTCATATGCAGTTAAAAAAAAAAAAAAAGAGCTACAGCGGGAGAGCAGAGGGAGTGAAAGAAAAACAGTGTAAGCTGGATAGGAGTGGGAGGACGGCACCATTAACACTCAGGGTCGCATGTTGTTCTTTGATTCCCGGGGTCTGCGGGGTCAGCGGCGTTCAGGTGTGATTAGCTGTGTGGAGGCGACGCGAGGTTTAGCTCTGAGCTCAGATCAGAGGCACTTAATAACTCTGAACTGGGGCTTGCATGGCAAACTGCTGACACTCTCAGAGGAGGAGGAAAAACGGTCTGTGGCGCAATCACGCACTCTCTGCTTCATCTTTCTTATACGTTTTTTTTATACGCAAAAAAAGATTCTAGAACCGTAAATGGTAAAAATGAACACCCTGATGGTAGAGGCTGCTGTGTAAAGTAACCATCAGAAGTAACTATTCCCATTCATACACATGCTCGCGCTGCCTTGGGGTTAAGTGTCTTACACAAGGACACATCAGAATGTTACTGCAGCAGTCGGGGATCGAACCCCGGCCTTCCAGTTGAGAGACGACCGACTCTACCAAATGAGCCACAGCCGCCCCCGGGATTTGTCACCTATTTTGTCTTTGCTTCAGCCACTTCAAGAAGAACATTTTTTTAAAACAAGGTGGAATGCTAAAGTCATTGGTAATTAATAATTAGGTCATAAGATACATTTTTTTCCTGAAATGTGTCATGATTCGATTATATAGCGTTTCAAGCACTTTGAAGGTTTTCACAGGACACATCATCGACATGGTGTCAAAAGATTCTCATTTTCAAACAGCTACAATCAAAATTGTCATTAAAATAATGGCTCAGTTGACCTCTTATCAGATGTCAAAGTACAGCTGAAAGTGACTATGCTAATCCCATATAACTTTCAGATCTTTGTTTTGGTGTTACGGGCGATAACAAATTCATTTTTTGAACCGGGCTGAAAACATTTTTATGTCTGCTGTCAAAATGGACATTTTAACATGAGTGAGTGTGTGTGGGACTCAAGTGGACACTGAAGGAAGTGCAGTTTTTTGCACGTGCTGCTGGCCTTACTGTACATTCATCTGGTAGCTGGAGATATAACTATAGATGAATGTTAATGCTGCTGCATGTCTGCTTAATGTGCACTGTCATCAAAGGTGTTGTGCTTGTTCATTCTCCTCCTAATTAATTTTGTGTGTGTGTGTGTGTAGGTTTAAATTCTGGATTTCTTTAGTTTGAATTCTAAAACACATCTGTTTCTCTATTTATGAAAGTGTTGACTTCCTGGATATAGAAGTTATTTTTTTTAATCTGACACTAGCAATAAACAGGCTTTCTGCAACACTGCCGCTGATCTCAGAGGCCGTCTGTGTTTATAATAGCATGGTTTTCTCCCTGTTTGAAAAGATTAATAACACTACACCCTGCCTGTCAAGGCTGTTTAAATTTCTCAAGACTTTCCCCACCACTTTTCTCTCAACACTGGCAAAAAAAAAAGCAATTACAAAAATAGCTCGCCTCCCCCCCCTCCCCCCCCCCCGCCCTCTTCCCTCCACCCTGCTTCTCTGCTCTCTTTTAAAGCCACTCTGTGCTGCAGAAGAAAGAGGACAAGTTTAACAAAGACCAGATTTCTCTCAGTGCTGTTTTTTTTCTGGCTTCTTTTTTTTTGTGTCTATAATTTGACCTTTCTGCCCCGAGCTTATCTGCAAACTTTCTGTCATTTTCTTCAATACTTTTTTAAAAACGTGTTGAGAGATACTTTTCTGCTCTTCATTTTTTTCCTCTAAACATAAAAAAAAGCTCTTGAAAACTTAAATCTTATTTCATATATGGACCTTTGCTAAGAATCACTGCAACCATCCTACTATCCTGAATGAGCCCCTTGGCTTCATACCTTGTTAGGACTACGGATTAAATTTAGCTTTCATGCTAATTGCGCCGTATTTAAATGGCTGCTATTTGCTGACAAATAATGTGCACTGTCCTAATTCAATAAAAACAAATAAAAAAACACTCACATTACCTGCGTAATGGGGACAGGGTGAGTTGGATTCTTCTTTTGGGACTTGAACACAGGGAACTTGTGTTGGTTATTGAAGAGGCTTTAACTAAACATTACAAACACAAATACGGTGTAACTTTTCCTGCAACCTAATTGTGTATAAACATATCCTACATGTCCCTCTGTGTGCACTGCAAGGAAACACCAACACAGAGGATAACTGTATAATTTGCCAGCCGTCAACACATCGGATTTTATTGATCTCGGAGTTGACACGACGAGGACCGAACTGCAGTCATCCCTCCAGCAATCCAATCACACAGCCAAAGCTTGAAAGCGTTAAAGAACTAGAGGAGTCCTTTTGACTCTGAATGGTCCTGACTGAAACGTTTATGTCCCTCTCGTAGCGCTGCACGAGCTGACTGACAAATTGATTTACGGAAGTAACTTCCAGAATGTGTAATGACTTGAAGTTGTCAGACTAAGTTGATGTTGAAGCTTGCTCGGGCTTGCTCCAAAAAGTGTTTGGCTCTGAAATACGACTGTACAGTAATCGTAATAGATTTATGGACACCCTGAAACGTCTTTTCTCTTCTTCTTCATCAGCCGCTGAGATAGATTCATACTTGACAATGTCTGTGTGATCAGTATTTAAGTTATTATACATCAGTTAATTACACAATGTGTGCCCTCTGGGTCTCAGAGGAGGATAAGAGGACGCCGCCGCCGAGTGGTTCTTATCTCGCAAACATCAGCAAAGCATTCAGAATCCACATCAATTCAGTAACAACGTGTCAAAACATTTACTCTAGCTGCAGTTATTTGGAATAATGAATTAACAGATCAGTTCCAAATATTTTGCTTTAAGCTATATCTTGCACCACTCTCACGATCTCGACCGACAAGCAAAGCAACGAGCTGACTAATCGTCTACCTGACATTCAACATTTAACATTCTAATATTCTAATTCTAATTTGAGAAGCAGGATAAAAGTGTCCTGCTATGAGGTGCATGTGTGAACAATTAGGCCTACCTCAGGAATATTTCAGGGGCAGCCTGCATGAAGTGAAAAATGCAGGTGTGTCGCCGAACCTCTAACAAAGATGCGAACAGCTTCTTCATCCTCATTTGAGCAACAATTGAATTTCTCTTTTCATACATTTAGATGAACATTTGGTGCCATGTTTGATAACGAGGCACGCTTTAGCCAGAGAGATCGGCTGGTTTACACTCAGATCTGCCATTTAAAACCAAGTCTACCTCTCAGCCCGCCCTCAGAAAACAGAGCGTGCTGGGGTTTTTTTCCCTCACAATAGGCTCTTAACTCAGACTGTGGACCCCGTGTGTGCTGCATTCAGAAACTCTGGATTTCGGTTTCACTTCTCCTCACCTCAGTGCCAGTGTCAACACGGCTGTGGTTCTCAGACGCTGGCCAGGATTGATGAGGATTTGCTCCACACCGCAAGCATCGCACCCTTTTCAGACTGAGGGGATGACAGGACCTCTTAGTTTCTGGACGCACAGACCCCTCTGACACTTTCTGATACACTTCAGCTCTCCACGTCTGACTAACACAGGGGTGTTCTGCTAAACGTCTTTCAATTAGGGAGAGTGGGTTAACAAAATATGGATTTGGAACTCTTTTGAGACGCTGTTCAGAGCTCTGCTTGTGTTCTCAAATAGCTAAAGGCGTTTTCCCACTGCAGGAACTTCATAGTTCTAGGAACTGTTGGAACCCTGCTCCTTTTTTATTAATTCTGCACTGCAGGAACTTTGAACTATTTCAGTTACTAGAAGCCCATTAAGAGAAACCTTTTTAGCTCCTGCTTAAAAGTACCATGTAGGTACCATGGCTGTGCAAATGCACACAGAAAAAAAGTTCCCAGAGAACTACCTGACCTAGGGGATAGTACCTCTTCACAAAGTACCAAGAACTTTTCGGTCCGGAAACACCTTTTGTAATCTGCCAAACATTAAAAATGGATAAAAGGTTTTCTGTAAAATGTATATTTAAATATATACGTTTGTTTTTTTTTAAATGTGTATTTAAATAGAGGCTATCATCTTTTAAGCAGAGGGCTCATGACAAGCGGCAGCAACTCAGTCTGTAGGGACTTGGTCTGGAAATTGGTCTGGTAGCTGCAGATGTGCCAGATCACTTCCTGAGCACTGCTGAGGTGCCCTTGAACAAGGCACCAAACCCCCGACCGCAACTAGTTCAGACACACAGAGCTTTGCTTTCTTCCCCTTCTCTTTTGGTTAATCGACCACCGCTGCTTTCTCTTCTGCAGCTTTGGTCTCGGAGCCGGTCTACGAGCTGAACAGCGACACCTACAGGCGCGGAGGTCATAGGTCGTTGTGATTCCAGAAATTTTAGGGAAATCCTTCTGATTTATCGATGTTAGGGGGCAGGAAATAGATAAAGTATCATGAAAAAATGTTTAATTGTGTTTAGACACACTGCTGCACAAGGGAAAACAAAGGAAGCCCACCGAGACTTTTCTCACCTCTTCTAAGCATGTCTGGAGCAAGACTGTGACTTTCCCCCCCCCCCCCCCCCTCCTGTCTCTGAATGTTTTTCCCCACACGCAGTCACACAAAATTTGCACACTACATAAAACTCCGAGTCAAAAAAGTGCACACACAGTCACTCTTTACAAACCCTATCTCTCACACGTGTTGAGCTAAGCCCTCGGCGGGCCTTTAATTGCCGTCTTGTTGTGGATTCTTTTTAGCGTGGTGCTGATTGATTGGGGATCAGCGCCCTAATATGGCTCACCTGGGACAGAACCTTTGACACGGCCTGGTCCCAGGGCGCTGACACGGTTTGAAACCGAAGACCCCAGAGCAGCCCCCTCCCACAAAGCCTGGATGCCTCTGTGCTGAATGCTGCCCTGGTCAGGGGGGCTTCACACACACATTCAGACCCACACACACTCATGAACACACATGTGGAGGGGGGGGGTGGCATGATGTGCAGCCAACTTTAACCATTAGAGTCATTTACATTATTAGGCGTCCGTAAAGGCACAAGTCTGTCTCTACGCTCATAACCACACACAGCGAGTTTCATACGACACTCTTTATGAACGCGGCTTTCACACTCAGCTTAGACAGGGCCCACTTCCTGTTTCCTGTTTCCCAGAATCCCCTGTGTCTGTCTGTAGTTGATCCTGGTTGGCAGGTCTGGTCAAGGTCAGGTCTGGCAAAGTGTGTGTTTTAAGAAAGTGTGTGGGTGTGTATGTGTGTGTTTGGGAGTCATGGTTCTCCCTGAGGGGGTTAAAATGCCTAAAAAGAGTTTTGGTGGGGGGGGGGGGTGTCTCTGAACTTTGCCCTTAACCTCCTATGAACACACACACACACACACACACACACACACACACACACACACACACACACACACACACACACACACACACACACACACACATGCACTTCTACATGAAAAAAAAAGCACACCTAAATACTGAAAAGTAGACAGAAAGTGTTCTCTCTTCGACCTCAGTGTTTGTATTAGAGTGTGTAAGAGAAACACAGCGACCTGGAGTCTGTCTCTGCACAAGTAGAGCTTTTGTTTGCAGTTTGGATGCATATCTTGCAGCCTCAGCCAGATGATATTTACCAATTTGTAGAGATTAGTTGGATCATTGCTGTTTTGAAGTCGAGAGTGTAGCCTTTTCAGTTGATTCGAAACTTATCAATCGGTTTTGTATTTATTGGTCCTGGCGCCTAACAAATCGAATCAAATGACCGGAGGACATTATGGGTTGGAATAAAGCACAAAAAAAAGAGTCAGAGCTTCAGACTGAGCTGCTAAGGAAAACATTTGAATGTCAAGTTTAGACACTAGAGATATGGCCAAATGAGGTTCCTTCTCATCACAAGCCTCTCCTGATCCACACAGGAACAAACTTCACCCTAACAAATTCAATTTGTTATGTCTATATGCAGACAACCATGTACTCTACTTACAATGGTGCTAGTGTCAAAAGGATCATCAGCTATGTAGCTTGTCATTTCCCCCTTTCAGGAATCTAATAATGTCAATTTAATGAAGCCAAAACGGCCCGACGGAAGGCCTGAGAGTCAACTGTGGTGCACAAGGCTGCTTGTAGTTGCCTGCTGTCACTCATATTTTCAACTAATGGATATGCATTTTTTTTTAAGATACGATCAATTTCATATGCAGAAGGGTACAGATGTGGGTGGAACCTGAGTGGGTCCCTTTAAGACCCTCGGGCTCTTGTAGCCAGTCATCCAGTTTAAGAACAACCAGGAGATGGATCAGCTAAGGGGAGGTGGAGGTTTCAGCTTAGATTCACTTTTCTGTTATCCTCTATTATTTTACCTTGGTTTGCCTTTAATTATCTATCACCTCTTCAGCTCTGAACGTTCTGAATGTTGCGCTCTGATGTGGGTTACATGTGAGGGCAGAAAATGCAATCACTCTGGTGATACATAGCACCAAGGAAGAAGAATAAGACCAACCAGTGTGCAAGTCATCGACGAGTCATCGTCAAGTCGTGCAGCTGCGATTTGATATAATGGATGTATTCACGGCTGCAGAGAGTTCACTTGGGATTTGATTTTATTATTGACTTGTAACAAAGTCTGATACTTTGTTCTGATGATTGCTGAAGGACTAACAGAAAGTGTTACCATACAAGTCGTTCTTTCATCATGGCATGTTTAACAGCTCTGTTTGACTATGTGGAGGTATTATGTTGGATTTCCTTTAAACCACACGTAAGCCTTCTTCTGTTTGTTTCTGTTTCCCACCGACACCTCTGACAGCAGCGTGTGTACAGAGGGATTATTTAAGAGCCGCACAGTGCGACGGTGTTTACCTCCCCCCCCCCCGCCACAACACAGGCCCTTTTATTGAGTCCTTATCGCTCTCATCGAGGATTACTCCACTTTCCTCAGGAGCCCGCGCTCCTGTTCAGACGTGTGCGTTCCTGTTCCTCGAGCGTCGTCAGTCGCCAGTCAGCCAAAACATGTGTCCTCCTGTCTTCTTTAAGTGTCTGCCTTTGTGTGTTCAGATCGGGATCTGTGATCTAGGCAATGAGCTGTCGTAAATCATGCAGGAAAGTGTGTGTGTGTGTGCGTGGGCGTATGTATGTATGTATGTGTGTGTGGAGAGGGGTTGAGGGGTTACCTGCTGTCTAAATCACAGAAGTAGTTTAGCTCTCGGCTATCTCTCCTTTCCCCCCGTGATGTCTTTTGCACTCTCTTTGCTTTTTTCCTGTTATTATTGTTTCCACGTGGATGTTTCAGGGCAGCCTGGAGTCGATTCAAGGAGGGAAAACGAAAGACAGGAATTTTTACTGCAGAGAAAATGAAAAACAGGCATCAAGTTTATAATGCTCTGAACGCTCCTATAAATAGATCATACACCTGAACCTGTAGTGATTTGGACGTTCTTGACTGACTGAACAATGCAAGTCGTTTATGAGTTACCTGCATCACCTTGACTTTTACTTTATCATGAGTATATTAATCAACCAGCTAAAAGTTCTCATGGCTAAAATAACGGACAACCTCTACGGATGATGAATATAAGATTTAAAAAATATAAATGTCACGTAAAGTCCAAATAAATATTATTCACAATCTGAACTTATTAGACATAGAACAATACATTTATAAGGTCAGACTTTATATGACTTAGTACAGTGTGTTTTTTTCAAGTGGGGGAGACAGTCCCCCCCTGAGGGGTCGTCCAGGAGCCGCTAAGGGGGTTGTGGAAACTTGGAGGTAAGAAGGGGGGGTATGAATATAAACCATACAGATCAACTTATAACTTTATTTGTGACAATGACATTTTAATAAGTTTTTTTAATGTTAATAATCACTGAATATCAGAATCTATGTATTCTTTCTCTATACTCCTTCTCATGTGAAAACTGTGACGCACTAAAAGACATATTGAATGTCATGAATGAATTAAATGAGGAAAAAAAAAACATTTACTGTTACTATAATTTATTTATTAGCATTTTTTGAAAGAATGAAAAACTAAATTATTAAATGTTGATAAAAATAATGAAACATTGTAGGTCTAATTTTTGATGTAAATGAATTGAAGACGTTTTGTTAGAGGGGGGAGGGGTTCCCCCAGAGACTACATGATATATGTGGGTTCTTGCAGGTCTACATCATGGTCACTTTGAGAGTTTGGGAACCCCTGACTAGAAGAAACATTTTCATTATTGTCTTACATCAAATAGCTCGTCTTTATAATTTTTTTATTTTTTTTTTATCTCTACTTGCGTTCTTCGCCATTTAAGATGAAACCTTCATGTTATATGTTTGGAACGATTTGAACTTCTGATATAAAACAAAACTTCCAGAATAGCCAGGCGGTAAAATGGATTCTAGATGAATGACAGTTTTTATTATTTTCTCTTTTGTGTTTTGTTTAGTGAATAGAGTCGCAGGTCGACTGATACTTTGTACTTTGACATTGTAAAATTAATAATTATCCTAAAAAAAAGGGACGAGACAAATAAATACTTAGAAGGGCGACCAAAAATAGATAAAGGTTTCATGATAACTCTGTTTTTATTTAAAAACGGTCAGACGTCGTACCCAAAGCTCCAAGCTGTCATTAGACAGCTCCCCGTATTTCACATCGTCTTTCTTCCTATGCTTCACTTTTTCTGTCCCTTTCTCTCATACTCTTTTTATCTTCTTATTTTCCCATTTCTTGAAGTCCGTCTTTGTCATTTGTTTTCAGGGATCTCTGCAGCCCATAGGTCACTGATTAGTCAAACAAAGCTGCCCCCTTTCCCGCTCTACTAATGGATTCTACTGTCTAACCTCTGCTCTCCATTTGTTTGTATGTCTCTGTCCAAACACCACCGGGTTTATGTTTGGTTTTAGGACAACCATTAGTCTCCTGTCCTGCTAATTGACAGCCTGATTGACACCCTTACTCCCCCAAACCCCCCTCTCCCCTCCTCATCTGGACACCCTGACACCCTGCAGCCCTTAAGGGAAGTGATGTCACCGGTCGGGAGCGCTGTGAGGAGTGATGGGATTGATGTAGGCTCTTTTCATGCATGTCGAATCATCATGTATGTGTTAACCCTTTAATTAAAGGTCTTAAGCATCATCCACAGTGACACTTGTAGCCTGTGTGGGCAGAGCCTTATAAATACTTTAGTTGAGTTCAGACGTGCACATTTACCTCCAGCTCTGAGAGTTTTTCTGTTGGACTATTTCGATAAGATCAGCACGCAAGTTTAACTCGGTGAAAAAGCTAAAAAATAAATACATGTTAACTCTATTTCTAATCAAGAGTATTTCCACAATCTGTAGTTTCAGTAAGGCCTAAAATAACATTTGCCTGTTGTGTCTTCTCTGGGAAAATTCCTCAAAGTCATTCGAAGTGATGCATATTAATTTCCTGGCAGAAGAAAGAATAACTTCTTTGAAATAAATACAAGAACTCTTTATTTAGGAGCGATAACCACCCAGCCTCTAGCCCTGGTAAAAAAAACTCTTTGGATGTTATGATACCGACATGTAGACTTTAGAATGGGTCCATAGCAGGTACTGTTGGCAGTGGTGTTTCCGGGGGGGGGGGGGGGGGGGGGGGGTTGAACCCTAGTCAAAAAACATTGGACACACCTCTGACTGCAGCCTGTTCTGTAAACCTTACAGACATACGACTCATATCCTTGCTGTAGAGACTGGCTCAGTACATTAAAGGAATCCTAACATAAAGAATTTGAAGAGCTCCATGAAATAAGCTTAGCGGCAGCTCACCTTGCAGACCCTCTTGATGGTGTTTGCAGAATGATCTAGGGGGGGAAAAGAACATCTATACCATTACATTGCATTATAATGTATGTCCTGTTCTAACTTACCTACCTTTAACCCCCTAAATGCTGCAAATTTACTTCAGTAATAACTGCCGTGCTGAACGGTGGTGCAGTGGTTAGCTGTTGCCTCACAGCGCTGAGGTTCCTGGTTCGGATCTCCCTTGGACAGGAGTCGCCTATCTATGTGGCGTTTTGGATATTTTTCAATATGGGTAGGCAGGAAACGATTGCATTAGTTCTATTGTGCAGAACAAGGCATACATTGTGAAACTACAGCACCTGCCTCCATTTTGGCTCCCTCATCAAACCCAGCAGCCATAACGCGAACTACAATTCAACTAATATGCATCAGATTTTATTTATATGTATTATTATTTCTTTGATAGGACAGTGGATAGAGTAGGGAATCAGGAGAAAGAGAGAGAGAGTGGGGAATGACATGCGGGAAGTTGACCCGGGCTGCCCACTTTGAGGACTTGACCCTCTGCAGCTGGGGCGTGACCTAACCACTAGGCCATCTGTGCCCCATAGTTAATATTTTCTATGAGCTGATACTGTTCTATCATGCCTGCCAACATGAATTACTTCTTTTAAAGTTATTGTTGCCAACGTTTCCCCACTAATATCCTGTGTTTGTGATTTGCTGAGTTTGATATCTGTGGTACCTTTTCCTAACTGTAAACAAGAAGATTAATGCTGAACAGAGTTGAGTTCTCTCATCTGCTCTTTTATCGTCTGTGTCAGAAATACTTTGAGAAGAGGAGCGGTCTCTTGAGGACAGCGACCTCCTTGATTGTTCATTGTGTGTACTCTCTCTTCTGTCCATCCGCTCCTCTCCAGAACCACAACGTGTCTTAGATTAGTAGCTGGACACTTTCCCTTTAATACAACCCCCCACCCCTCCCACACACACACACACACACACACACACACACACACACACACACACACACACACACACACACACACACACACACACACACACACACACACACACACACACACACACACACACACACACACACACACACACAAACATGTTCATGATTAATCTCTGAAAAGGCAAATTGGACTCATCGAGCTCCAGAGCATATTTATAAAAGTCGAGTATCTATCGGATGCATTTCTTTCAGGTCAGCTCATTAACTTCCTGGATTTATGGATTTACAGCCAATCAAACACATTTCACCAAAATAACTGAACGCATGCCATGAGATTTAGTCACAGAGTCATTCATTCAGAAGACTCTTTCGACGTGTATGATTTATTCCATCACAGTACGAAATCCTGCCTGGATTTTGTTAATATTAATTTATTGTTGCCAGGCTTTTTTTTCTCCTCCTCTTTATAAATGTTGTCTTCACTCTCCTGAGTTAATTTAAAAAGACTATATTAGGAAGACTGGAGTGAAAAATGTAACATTTAAGTATTAAGATTGAACTTTTTCCACACCTGCGCTCGCTCACATCACTTTCCTGTAACTCTGCACAGTGTTTAGAAATATGCAGAATGAACCATCAGAGTGTATTGCACAGCTGCACAGTAAACAGCTGAGAGAGCCAGTGTCACTCTGCTCGCACCACCCAGCTGTGAAAGTATTTCTGCACAAAGATGTGAATCAGGATTGGTCTGTAGAGAGCAGCATGGCTCACCCCTTCATAAATAAAGAGGTTGGATGTCATTTGATCGGTCAGTGAACTGCTGTCCTCGTACTTCCTTGAAGTCCTGTGCGTACATCTGGATTATAGATCTGGACTCAGAGGGAAAGACTTCTCCTTCTAATTAGCCGTAATAAAACATTACAAGGCGAGCCCGTGGCGTTGGTGTGTAAAATAAAAGGCCTGAACGCTCTCAACTGTTCACACAAATAGCAACCACACTTGACTCTCGTGGCCTGGGACTCACACACACAGAGAAACAAAACGGACACACAACAACAACAACAACAACAACACACAACAACACAACAGTTGTGTCATTTCTGCTGCTCTGGACAGGATGCAGACACTTCATTAGTCCGTTCATACTTTAGTCTCAGTATGCCAAAACAATAATACAGAAACAATGAGGAGACGATCTGGGCTGAACTAGTCCCGTTAACGACGCTCAGACCGGGCAGAGTTATAATTTGACTGCGGGGGTTCCTGCTCTCCCTTCTCATTTACTTGTCTGTGTTACTTTGTGTGGTGTGTGTGTGTGTGTGTGTGTATGTGTGTGTGTGTGTGTGTGTGAAGAAGTGTGTGTGTCCAAAATCCTTTGTGATGCACAACCAAACAAACCTCTCAGCTGCCTCGATACAGTCCAGCCTTCAATTGGTATTATATGTGTTTGCATGTGTGTGTGTGTGTGTGTGTGTGTGTGTGTACACAGTTTGGGGAAGCTGTGAAAACAAGTCCTTCAACTTGTTGTTTAACTTTATTTTTCCGGAGGAGGTGTTTTTAGTCCAACTATAAAAATGTATTGCACCAGAACGTTTCCTACTTGAGCCTCTGTAGTTGTCTTTCAGTTACTCTTCTATGAGTTTCATTGGGCTTTGTACATATTTTCACATGTTTTGTAAACGTATTATTATTTTTGTTGGGGCAGGAAACAAAATAGGTATAATAAGATAAACTACATGTCATGTGATAATATCTGTATTTTCATACTTCAGCCTTGTGTTTGTTCGACCGTGTCGTCTCTGTGTAAAGCACATTGAGTTGCCTTTGCGCATGACACCTGCTACAGAAATGAGGCTGCGCTACACGTTTTTGTGCTATTTAAAAAATACAGCGATATTTTCACTTTACATGAATTGTGGGATGTTTTTTAATGCATGACCCGTAAAAAAGGCGGACCGTTTTTTTCCAAATAACTTGAGTTGGGCCATTGGTGTGTCCAGAGGGGAAACCGTCACCCTTGAAAGCTGACCGGCCAATCGTGTGATTGGTTGTTTGCCTTCAGTCATAAATCTCAGAACACATGTTGTATCTCTGTGGTGTAACCTTAGGAATATAACCTCTTCATGATGGGTCAGTGTAAATAGTTTCGATAGATGAGGTTAGTGTCACCCCTGCAGAGACGTCGGTGCCCCAGTTAGGCCCCCCCCCAATCCAAACTGGCCCGACACGCCCCTGGAGTAATGATGGGAATTAAGACTCTCTAGTGATCCAGATCATTTGGCTCTGCTCGGTTATAGGCCAACTCTTCATTTTGAACCATTTGGTCTTTGATTAAATCATCAAAATGCAGCATAGTTTTGTCCTATGATTGATATGTGTGCATGTGTTTGACTGAAATCATTCATTGTTAAACCCTGAATAATAGAATAATGCTTCTAAATCAACCTGCTCCGATTTCTTCCTCAGGATCCTTTTCTGTTTTTCAACTTTTTTCCTGTCAAGTTTTCTGTAGTTTGCAAATCTTACCATCTCAATGTAGCTACCTCAAAACTCTGTGAGTTTGTGTTCCTTTTCATACTCGTATCTAAATGCACCCAGAAGACTTTCAGCCCACTTAATCAACAATCCCTCATCTTCTCGCTCTGGCTTCTGAATCTTTCATTACAGCTTTATTACAGGCATCATTTTCACCTTCACAGATGATCCTCTTTGCCAAAGGAAAATATCTCATGTAGCAGTTTGTGGCTTGATGAAGGGGTGTTAAGCTCTCTGCAGGCACACCGCAACATGAACTCAGTATTAGCTGTGTCCACATTTTAGTAGAAAATCACATATTCCAAAGATACGATCAGCTTAAAACTGTATTAAGCTGTAAATGTAGCGTTACCATATCTCCATGGAATCAGGGGTATGCAGACCACTACTCTATAGTTCTGTGTGTGTGTGTGTGTGTGTGTTTGTTAGTGTGTGTATGTGTGTGTGTCCACGTCTGGAAAGCCCATTTAGACCTGCACAGAGAGAGGTAGAAAGAGAGAGAGAGCTGACCTTGGCCTTTCAGTCACTTAACACTCCTCAGAGAAACGAAACCTAATGACCTCGTTCTCACACCAAAACTCACACACACACATAAAAAGCTGTGTGTTTTGTGTGTGTGTGTGTGTGTGTGTGTGTGTGTGTATTTTTCATGTGTTTCTACCATCCTGTTCATACTCTCCACTTATGAAAGAGCTCGGTTTGTGGCTGTAATCTTCAAAATGTGATGGTCTCTGTGCCGCTCTAGCATCAGTTTTGAACTGGACCTTCACAATAAAGCTTTCAAACTAGCAGTCGCAAATAAGCAATGTGTAGATTTGAATATATTATTATGAAGTGTTTCATATGTAACCCTAAAACAAGTTGCAGTTTGGTTTTGTGTAGGCATCATAACATCTAGCTTCGGCATATCTGAGGCATGAAAACAGTTTAACAGCCTGTAGTTATAATGTGTTTGTTTTTTTCAGTGCGTTGGTTTTCTGTGTGTGTGTGTGTGTGTGTGTGTGTGTGTGTGTGTGTGTGCATGTGCGTGTTTCACCATGCACTCCCTCATATATGTTGTGGTTCTTCCTGGTCTTAAAGTCCCCATATGGCACGATTTAAAGCACATGGCTCAGTGATCTCACGCTGAGAGATGGGCCGGCTGTAGTCAGCATGTGGTTTGTACGTGTGCACGTACGACGAGTGTTTATACTGAACGAGAGAGCTAAGAGGTCAGGACTCAGGAAAGAAGACTTAATATAGAAAAACGCTGTGAAGGAAAAGGGACGACAAATTCAACAAAGGAAGTAAAAGCTGTGATCATCTCTCTCTCGCTCTCTCTCTCTCTCTCTCTCTCTCTCTCTGCATGTGTTTCAGATTATGGCTCATGATGACATCTCTCTGCCATAAACAGGAATAAAGTCAAACAGCCAAACATTAATTCCTAATGCGGTTTTCATCTGTGCTGCGTAAAGGGATGTGTGTGTGTGTGTGTGTGTCTGTGTCTGTGTGTGCGTAGGCTTGTTTCGGATCTGTGACTTGAATTTGATTTATCTTTAAAAGCTCTTGGCTTCAGGCCAGCGTTAACACTTGAACTATCATAATTCTCACGCTGTTAGAAAGGCCTAACATATTAATCACATCATTTAAATTGTCAATATATCATTTAAGAAAAGCGGAGCTGTGATGTAAAGGAAAGTAATGCAACAGCCTCAAAAAAGAATCAAAGTAAATATCCAGAGAAAATAAATGAATTTGAATGAGTGAACATTTATTCAATCATTGAGATCATAGATCAAATGTCCTGTTCCCATGGTTACGCTGCTTTCATTTCAACAGAGTGATTTCACTATACATTTCGTAAAAATACACTCAAAGGGTTGGTGTTTCCAGAGTTGAACTAAAGCGTTTCCCTCTATAAAAGTGTCACTTCATAGTTTTGTGTTATATTCAAACGAACACTGACCTCTAGTGGAATTAAATTGTACTGCAACATTTTCATGCAACCTTTAACTGTGTCTCCAGAAGCTCTCTTCCTCTTTCATCTTTTGTTTAGTAGAATAGTTGAAGAAGTCGTTATGTGGTCATATTGTTGTGTTTTTCATATTTAATCTGTATTGTTTCATAGGGATCCCATTGAGGAAAAAAAAAGAAGCTAGAATCTGTGATGTTCATAAATAGGACATGTACATTTACTGTTCAAATAATGTTTAATAATCTTCTATATCTAAGAAACAGTCTGAGGTGACTCTTCATTCCACACATGATTAGGCAGTGTAATGTTGTTTCCAATGCCACGTAACACACACAATGTGTCATCTCCGGACTACCTGGTATGAACCTCTGTCTCCTGTGTCTCTGTATGTTTCAGGGATGATTTTGATGAAGAGGGATTCTGTCAGCCGTACAGAGGGATCGCCTGCGCACGCTTCATCGGCAACCGCAGCATCTTTGTGGACTCGCTGCAGATGCAGGGCGAGATCGAGACGCAGATTACAGGTGAGAGACAAGGCCAGGGACGTTAATCTTAATTACTACTTCTACACCAGGAATAAGCACTTGGGCATCGAGTTTATCCTGAAGACTTTAGTTTTTGTTCGTTCAACTTTTCAGTTTCTGTTAAAATGTTCATTTTCTGGGGGGCATCTGTAGCATGGTGGTTAGTGTGTGCGCTGCATGTGTGGAGACCGGCGTCCAATCAGGCAGGTGGACTGGGTTCGAGTTTGACAGGCATTAAAAACCCAAAAGGAAATCTGAAAAAAAGGGCATTTTAACCTTATTATTATTTATTATATCCACATCGTGAAATATACATTAGATTTTTGCTATATAAGTAAGCCTGATTGTTTGCCGTCCACTGAAGTTCTGCTTTTATCCCAAAAGTCGACTCAGAATTTCTTTAACCCTGCTGCTATTTGTTTTATGGGCTACCAGGGCACACCCTCTGCATCCCCTCAAAGATTAGACACCCAGTGCAAAAGATCCCAATTAAGAATCTGAACACAGAGGATGAATTAGGCAGAGAAGAAGAGGTCACTTCTAGAGTTCAGAGGAAGTTCAGCACAGTCACCACTCTGCATGAAGCCCAAACAGCCCACATGCTGGCTCATACCGTCAAACATGTCTGTGTTGTTTTTTGCATGCAAATCTTCTCCAGGGTCAATGTGAATGTTAGTGATCACACACGAGCAGAAGAGTTTGGAGGACAGAAGGTCATGAACTCCGACTGTAATCTCAAACATCAAGGCGGAGTTCTAATGAAGATTTATGACACCACAGGATTGTACTGTAGGCTTCAGCAGGACTATAAAGCGTCGATTAGATGTTCTTTTGGTAGCTATTTACTTTCTCAATTTAAAAATCACTTTCACTGATCTTCAGGCTCTTTTTCTTTTTATTCAAGCAGCATGTTCTGTTGGAACACATGAACAACTGCCAGTTTTAGTTATACACTTTAAAAGAGCCTGTCTTCTTCTGCATCTCCTGCAGAGCTGCTTCCCTGATAATCCCGACCACAGAAAAAAACACGTGTTTGTAATAACTCTGCAGCCACACTATGAATCACACATTTAAAGCTGCAGCAACCTCTGTCAGTTTCTCTTTTTGCAGCCCTTAATTCACACTGTAAGATGAATTGAATAAACCTTTAGCATTTCTCTCTTGAAGAATATATCATTATCTTACATTTTAAAGTGGAAATATTTTCAAAAAGTGGGCATTGAAATATTTTCGAAAAGGGCGTTCTATCCTGCATTTAAGCTTTAAAACAATATACCAAACCGTATATAGTGGCCGTTTTGTCCCCCGATGAACACGCTCATCAGTTTATAAATGCAACAATGTTGTACTGCAGCTCTGGTCCAGATTTGCAAATCAATTTACTGTAGGGATGAGACAAAAAGATATATTTTCACCACGTCTTGATTTTTTTTTGTTGTACGTTCATTGACCAAACAAAACAATTTAGTACAAACATAAACTGAGTTACTGCACAGAATGTTATTGGGGGGAATGGGGGTCAGCCTTGCTTGCAGAGTGACCCTGTAACTGGTTTTGTGGGGTGTTCCCACTGTTTAGATTATTATTATTTTTTTTTAAGATTTTAGTTTGGGCATTTAATGCTGTTATTTTGCAAAGTGGATAGAGTCAGAAATCGGGGAGGGGAGCCCCATATTACAGTCGAACCAGGGCCACCAGCAAACCCCCCCGGCTACAGTCGCCCCGTTGACACTTTTCACACTGATTAATTTTTTTTCTGAACATTTCTTTAATTCACCCTTTTTTAAAAATGTGATTTGATTTGCAACTTAAATTCTTGCACTTCTTCGTTTTGTATGTCCTGTTCGACTTGTCTTGTTGTCCTAATGTTTCTCAAACTGGCACAAAATATCTTCCACTTAAATATCCAGGCAATGTTTCTTTTTTTAATAAAAAGCAGAAGAAATAATTTAGAGGCTAATGCAAGAAGAGAGGAAAATCAAAGTGACCAGAGGACTGCTTTTAAAGCTTCTTCCTGTTTTCATGAGTTTTGATGGATTTTTAAGAGAATAAATGTAAGAATATATATCGAATATTTCATTGTAACTTCGTCTCTTATACGTTAAACTATGAGATGAATTATGCTAAACTGCTTCATGAAGAGAACTTGATGAATTGTCTATTCCTCTGTTGCCTCTCTTCTTCTCAGCCGCCTTCACCATGATCGGCACGTCCAACCACTTGTCCGATCGTTGCTCCCAGTTTGCCATCCCCTCTCTCTGCCACTTTGCCTTCCCGACCTGCGACCGCAGCACGGGGACCGACAAACCCAGGGACCTGTGTAAAGACGAGTGTGAGATCCTGGAGAACGACCTGTGCAAGACGGAGTACATCATCGCCCGCTCCAACCCCATCATCCTGAAGAGACTGAAGCTGCCCAACTGCGACGACCTGGCTGCCTACGACAGCCCCGAGGCTGCCAACTGCCTGAGGATCGGCATCCCCATGGCCGAGCCCATAAACAAGAGTAAGACCTGCTGATTAGATTAGATAGAACTGATTAGATAGTTTCTAACTTCTGAAGGGTTGGTGATGTTAGCTTCTTTGGGAATCACCAGCATTTACGTCCCCTAATAGTTGAACTCATGCCCGCCTGTCTGCAGCAGCAGGGACGTCGTAGGCATCATGGATTAGACAGTGAAGTCACCGTCATACTGAAGTAGAAAGACGGCAACCAAACACTGTGAATACACACAGACAAAGCCTGAGTGGTGTCACCTTTTAGTTTCTGAAGGGCCCTCTGTCAAGCTTTCGTTCAACCTATCGCCAGGCAAAGAGCTGGAGAGGAGGCGGGCCTTAAGCATCCTGACAAACGGCTACAACACGGCCACTTGCAGTCAGATCTGTCACGCCACTAATTATGCATAACTCTTATCCTTCATAAAAATCAAAACGGGGGAGTTATAAAACAAATCACCCCCTTTCCAGTGTCTGCAGATTAAAAGATCAACTATCTGACCAAAATCATTTTCTGAACCAGGAGGTAAATTATTTCTGCTGTCAAACGGACATTTTAATAAGGGGTGTGTATGGGACTTATGGGTCCTTTGGAGCCGGCCTCAAGTGGACACTCAAGGAACTGCAGTTTTTTTGCCCTTCCTTTTTTTTCCTCTTAATTTTTCAGCACTGGAGGTTGAGCTTGTCAGCAACAAAATATACGTCTTTGTATGTGAATGTGCTGAGTGACGTCTTCTAATCACCCGTAGAGGAAGTAGACAGAACGCTCCACTGCTCTCCCACTCTGTTGTTGGAACATGTACAGGAGCTTGTTTAGATACGACTGCGAAAGATGAAAAATCAAATTGTGATTCAGAAAGCAAAGACGCAACCGCAAAGCTACTAACAAATGTAGTTCAGATAGTGCAGCTACTGCCCAACACTTGAAACAAATCATGCTACTTACAAAATGTTTCATAATTGTGCTACTTTCACATGAATTAGATTAATATTTTACAGAAGTATCTTTACTTCTGCCCAAGTAAAAAGTCTGTTTAATGCAGCAACCCGCACTAAAGGAGGAAATGTGAGTCTAACATAACGTGACACACGACCTCGCCTTCTTCCCCCCTCAGATCACAAGTGCTTCAACAACAGCGGGGCGGACTACAGGGGGACCGTCAGCAAGACGAAGTCAGGGCGCCAGTGTCAGCCGTGGAACTCTCAGTACCCTCACAGCCACACGTACCTCGCCGTCCGCTACCCCGAGCTCAACGGAGGACACTCGTACTGCCGTAACCCTGGCAACAAGCACGAGGCGCCCTGGTGCTTCACGCTGGACGAGGGGGTCCGCATGGAGCTCTGTGACATCCCCGTCTGTGGTGAGAGACCCCAATGTGTCGGAGTTGATGATCAATCTTTTTTTAAACACTTTTAATCCAAATAAAAATGAATCCTGAAATGTTTTAGTTCTAATTTGCTTCTTTATTATCACTTTTTATCACCCTGTCATGTAATAACCTGCAGTATATCTAAACCATATATTTCCTTTCACTCCCTTCCCTACAGACCACAAGGAAAGGTCCAGTGGCAGCAACATGGAGATCCTGTACATCCTGGTCCCCAGCGTGGCCATCCCGTTGGCCATCGCTTTGCTCTTCTTCTTCATCTGTGTTTGCCGCAACAACCAGAAGTCTGCCCAGCCCCCGGCCCCCCGTCAGCCCAAACCAGTGAGGGGGCAAAATGTGGAGATGTCCATGCTGGCTACTGCGTACAAACCCAAGGTTAGAGCCGCACCCTTTAACAGAGCATGACACGGTGACTGAAGGAGACACCACGTCTGCACCAGCCTCACAGAAAACTAACAGACGACGGAATCTATTATTTACCATCTCTGTTCATTCTTCTTTCATAACTATGACAAAATAAGGTGTTTGTCCGGCTCCGTCGCTACCCGTCAAGGCTTTTTTTGTTGAATAGGCGTTGGCGGTCGGTTAGAGGAATCTCTCTGATTGGCTGTTCGGAGGTTTCCTTTATCTCCAGCTCTCGACACAGGTTCAGGAAAGCCCCCTTGAGCATGCCGCTGTAGTATCCCTACTTTCACTCATTAGTGCGGTTTCTCCTTATTTGTCACCTCCACCTCTTCTTTTTGTTTTTCCACTAAACTATTTCCTCTCATGCATGCGCAGAACGTACATGTTGGTTGGCCGTCTGCTGTAATCTTTGCGGTGTGTTCAAGTGCAACTTTTTAGCCAAACTAGTGAGTCTGGTTCTTTGCCGTGCGCTTGGTGTGTCAGGGCCTTTAACATGGAGGAAGCTGAAAAAGATGACGATTAAGATGAAGAGGTTACTCCTGTGGTTGAACCAGAGTGACGCTCTTTAAGACGCTGCAGCATGCTGGAGTTACTGACTGTAGTGTGTGTATGAGTGTGTGTGTGTGTGTGTGTGTGTGTGTGTGTGTGTGGGACGACCCGTTTCAGACGAAGCTTCAGATCTCTTATCATGAGAGCTCGGCAGCTCCAGGAATGTTTGATCTTCAGATCTTTCCCCTCTCTTGTTTATCTCTCTCCGTCTCACCGTTTCTCTCTTTTTCCACATCTCTCCTCCTCTCACTTCATCCGTCTCTTCTTTGTTTCTCCTCTTCTGTCTCTCCCTCCTTTTTTTTTTTTTTTTTTTCTCCCTGTACCTCTGGGTCCTCCTCTCTCCTTTCACTGAACCTCTTTGTAATGCTGATCATCAAGCCGTCACTCTGCCAGCCAGCCCAACACATAAGCTCACTGTATCATATTTCTCTCAGGGTCGCACACTCACTCATATCCCCGTCTGTTTATCTTTTTCCACATTATTCTGTTGCTGCTGGGTTATCTAGACAGCCTGTCTGCAAAGTGGAGCTCATTCTCAAGGTAATGTGTATAATATTACCATCAACAGCTCTGGAAAGAACCCGCAAAATGTCAATGAAGCGTCAGAAGCCATTAATATCGGGGGGTTTAGGAGCAAATGTTTCCCTGATGTAAAAAAGAGTAAGTCTCTCCTCGCTGTGTTTGCATGACGACCTTGAATCTGCAAAGAGTTGAGAACACAGGAGATCAAAGAACGTTTTACGAGCGACAACCGTGCAATTTAGCAATTTTACAGCAAATTTAAAAAGGGACTTTGTGCATACATGCATCAGACCAAATAATCATCCATTGTGAGATAAAAAAAATAAAAAAAGCCTGAAGCTTAAGCAGAAGTTCATGCTGCTCAAAGTGAGCTCTGTTAGGTAAGATCAAGTGCTGCACCACTTTATGGATGTGGATTTAAAAGAAATATGGAGATCTTACACATTATATCTTGTACCTTTTTCTTCTAAAAGCAGATGTATGTTTGAAGATAACAGAATAGGAAAATGGAATCACCAGATGTTTGTGATATTTCATTTTCACTTGTCTAAAATACTGATAGATAACTTGAAAAGATCAAGTGAGGGTACAGATTTTAAAGTGAGGAAAAGGCATGTTTTTTTTCAGATTTTGCTAGTGTAACATAGTTAAGTATGGACCCCAATCCATTGGGGGTCCAGGGCCTAGCTTTTCTTAGATCCAAGTAGGGGGGTCAAAGTGAAAAAAGGTTGGGAACCACTGGAATAAGGCTCGAGAATGAAGGAACAATTTATGTGGATAAGTTTGAAATGAAAGGGGAAAAAGTTAGAGATAAAGAGAAGAAATAAAAAAACCTAACAATGTTAAATTAAACATTGAACCATTAAACATGTACTTTTGTTTGATTACATAAATATCTCTAAATATACATGTATACTCCAAAGATCTTTTCATGTTATCATTCAGATATTGTCTACATCTTTAACCCCCACAAACATATTCTATCATTCCAGAGTTCGTTCTCTCCTTTGCCAGCACATGCATCCTTGGCTTATAATTATCCTCGCTGCAGGGTCAAACAGAGGTCATCGCCTGTGACAACCCATTTAGACACACTTAAAGACACACACACACACACACACACACACACACACACACACACACACACACACACACACACACTCACTGCGGTGAGCAGAGGATCTGAGGGTTTGGGTGTGAGGAGGAAAGACGGGGGTGAAACAAACCCATAACTAAAAACATCTGTGTCTTTCATAACATCAGCAACCCATCCCCCCCCAACACACACACACACACACACACACACACACACACACACACACACACAGTACCCCCCTCAGAGATCTTACAGGCCTGTGTGTCTCCTTTCTGCTCACCAAGGAATTTCATTATTCATTGTGGAGTTCCTGGAATCTGAAAACCACTGCCAACCTCTGATCACCTTTTATCTTCAAGTATAGCTTCACACACACACACACACACACACACACACACACACACACACACACTCACACTCAGAAAGCACACTCACGCCTACTTTTACTGTGACTCTCTTTAACACACACACACACACACACACACACACACACACACACACACACACACACACACAGAGAGAGACAGACAGAAATCCCCTCTCTCTCTCTTCCTGAGATCACCTGGACAGCTCTAACATGAGAGTTCACCTGGAGTGTCTCGCCTCCCCTCACAAAGATTCAAGCTTTTCTCTCTCTTATTTCTGCATCTGACTCTTCATTTTCTCTGAAGGATTTATTGGTCAGTCGTCCTTAAAGCTGCTAACCTGTCAGTAAATCGACATTTTCGAGCTGTGAATGCGTATGCCAGATTTCACAGGGTTTCCCACGTAGCTCTCCAAAAACTTGGAAGGGAAAGTGATGTAATGGATTGAGTCTTGTTATGAAAACTGTCAACTCAGACGGCTGTAATTGTTTTTGTTTTTTTTTGAACGCCTCTATCACACATTCTGTGTTTTTTTAGGCTGTTTGCCCGCATTGACTCAGTGTAAACGTCATGTCAACAGTATCTCTTTCCCAAACAAGAGTAATGGTGGCGACAGAAAAACCCAACTATGGCTGAACAGAGACGATAAGGATCTGATATCGCTTGTCAGAATATTTCTAACCCTCTCATCTCAACTCACATCACTTTTTCCTCTCTGCAGAGTAAAGCCAAAGAGCTCCCCCTGTCGGCCGTGCGTTTCATGGAGGAGCTCGGAGAGTGCTCCCTGGGGAAGATCTACAAGGGTCACCTGTACCTGCCGGGAATGGAGCAGGCGCAGCTGGTGGCCATAAAGACCCTGAAGGATGTCACAAGTGCTCAATACTGGAGGGACTTCCAGCAGGTACAAAAAGAGAGTCTGAAGTTCGAGGTTTACTTCAAGATCCCCACAGGGCCTGTCACTTTTAAATCCTCCCCAGTGAATAAAACGAGGATCATAAAGCCAAAGATTGGTCTCACATACTTTTAAGTTGTTGTTAATACTGAGGCAGAAAAATGCAATGCGCAACATAATGTTGTAAAGCTTTTTTTTTTTTTCCACTAAAAATGTAAAAATGTCCATTTCAATGTAGTCAGTGTCCACAAGTTTATCCTGTGAAATCTGCTTTACTTTAACTTTACTTTCTACTCATTTGTACTTAAGTCCCGCCTCTGATCAGGTAAACAACCAATCATAGATTTGAATTTTGGGATGGGCCAATCAGATTTCAAGGGGGGCCCATGCCACCCATCTGGACACACCTCTGACAACACCTGAACTTAAAACTTAAAGTAACTACCAGGAATCTTTCCTTTAAGTATTTTTCTTGGATATTTAATGTTTTTTTTTGGGGGGGGTGTGTTTCCATCTCAGGAGGCGGCAGTGCTGACAGAGCTGCAGCACCCTAACGTTGTGTGCCTGCTGGGCGTGGTGACTCAGGAGCAGCCCGTCTGTATGCTCTTTGACTTTCTGCCTCAGGGCGACCTCCACGAGTTCCTCATCATGCGCTCGCCTCACTCTGACGTCGGCTGCAGCAGCGATGAAGACGGCACGGTGAAATCCAGCCTGGACCATGGCGACTTCCTGCACATGTCCATACAGGTGGGACAGGAAACCGGTTCAAGTCATTTGTCTTTTTGGAAGAGTAGCTTTGTATTAATTTCCAAAAATCTGTCTCCTAATGATTGTTTGTGGTTGTTTTTTGTCTGACTCGTCATTCTCAGGTGACTGCAGGGATGGAGTACCTGGCCAGCCACTTTTACACCCACAAAGACCTCGCTGCTCGGAACATTCTGGTAGGTGAACATCTCCACGTAAAGATCTCGGACCTGGGTCTCTCCAGAGAGATCTACTCGTCGGACTACTTCTGCCTCCAGCCCAAAACTCTGCTGCCCATCCGCTGGATGCCCCCCGAGGCCATCACCTACGGCAAGTTCACCACGGACTCGGACATCTGGTCGTTTGGAGTCGTGCTGTGGGAGATCTTCAGCTACGGTCTGCAGCCGTACTACGGCTTCTCCAACCAGGAAGTGATGGAGATGGTGAGGAAGAGGCAGCTGCTGCCCTGCCCTGAGGACTGCCCGCCAAGGTACGCGCAACTTTTATTCTGCTAGTCAGCGTAAGGTTTGGAGGAAAGTGTTTGGGAATTGATTTAGTACATTATGCTTGTCTTAAAAAAGCTCAGAATGCGGGGCGATGGCAGCGTATCCACGTGCGGAGGCTTTAGTAGCTGCAAGCGGGCAGCCCTGGTCCTGATCCGACCGGGGCCTCCTTTCCCAAATGTTATTCCCTCCTCTCTCGCTCTCTCTCTGCCTGATTTCCGACTCTACCCAGTGTCCTGTCTCTACAATAAAGGCAGAAGACGCCCAAAAATAAATCTAAAAAAAAAAAAAAAAAAAAAAGCCCAGAACGCTTCACCTTCTTCTGAAATGTAAACAACAAACACATCATATGGAAACCAGTAATGGCAACACAATTAAACTTCATTTTCTATTTACAGACCCTCTCTTTGTGTGTCAAACATCATCTGGTAGTTTTTCTTTTTGAATTTTAACTTCAGGTATTCCTTTCACTTTCCGTGTCCATGTGTATTTAATGCGTATTTGGCGACTCATAAATAACACCTCCAAGTCTGAGGAAGAGCATGTTTGCTCCAAACGTCACTTAATAAATCCTTCAAACGGGAGCTCTTTGGCGTGCGGGTCTTGTTTTGCTTTCCTTACTTCTTTGTGATTTTTGGATCCAGCACAAATCGTTTTCACAGATTCACATTCAGTCGCCGTATCCAAACTCTATAAAAGTACAGTATGTGGAAAACATTCGGACATTTAAGCATTACAATGAATATTCAGTAATCAGAGTATGATATTTGATATATGTTTGTGTAATGTGTAGCTACATTTTTTCAACAATGTTTAAACCCTGGGGTAAAAATGCTTATATCCAATACACAGCAAGTTTTATATGGTTGCATTTATTCCAGGAAAATACAAGAAACCCTAGAATATACATCACAGTGTCGAGAAGAGAACAGTGTGTTTCATGTTAAATCATGAATAAAAACCACAAAACACGCATGAACACAAATGTCCCTTCATATGCTTCACCTGTACTTGTTGAGGGTTTTACCTTTTGAATAAATTAAACATTTTTCAGGGGCAAAAATATAAAACACAGGGAACCACTGACTTACAGTGATCTTTAACATAAAGTAAATTCTCAACGTATTGTTTTTAAGTTCATTGTTTTTGTTTGAATTCTTAATCTTAAAGGTAAACTCCTGCACACTATCTAAGGCTTTTCAGTGAGTTGCATCAGATACATTTTTATTGGGTTTTGTAAATTGTAACAATGTAGACAACAAGTCCCATGATGCAACGCTACTTCATGAAGTCATCGCATTACATTTCTCTTAACTGTTTTGATTCCTTGGCAGAGAATCTGATTTTACATTAGAAAGGCTTTACATTAAATTCTGACGGCTGATTCATCACTTACTTTGTCGTCTCTCAGGTTTTATGGTTTGATGACTGAATGCTGGCAGGAGGGACCAGCACGTCGGCCGCGCTTCAAGGACATCCACGCCCGCCTGCGAGCCTGGGAGGGGTTGTCATCCCACGCCAGCTCCAGCACGCCCTCTGGCGGCGGAGGCAACGCGACCACCCAGACCACCTCGCTCAGCGCCAGCCCGGTCAGCAACCTCAGCAACCCTCGCTACGCCGCTGCCGCCGCAGCTGCTGGGTACCTCTACCCGGCCCAGGCTATGACCTCTCCAGGCCAGATGGCTACCATTCAGGGCTGGACGCCCATGGCTGTGCCCCAGACGCACCAACGCTTCATCCCCGTCAACGGATACCCCATCCCGCCAGGTTATGCAGCTTTTCCGGCCCACTTCCCTCCTCCTGTCCCACCAACCAGGGTCATCCAGCACCACCTGCCTCCTCCCAAAAGCCGCTCCCCTAGCAGTGCCAGCGGCTCCACCAGCACGGGTCACGTCAGCGGCGTTCCCTCCACCACAGGCTCTAACCATGACGCCAACACGCCGCTGCTCTCCCATTGCATCATGCCGGGGAGCGGCGGGGGGCCGGTTCAGATGTATGGACACGTACATCAGAAAGCGATGGGACAGCTTGACCACCAAACATCGGCGCTCCTAGCTGCTGATTCTGACGTACGGATGTACAACGACTCGGTCATCACAGCAGATCTGTAGATAGAGAGACTCACACTTTCTGCACGGGGACCCAAAAAAAGAGAAGTTTAGCCTCTCACTCAGGGACCCGGTGTGACAATTCAAACAGAAACTGGCCTGTACGCACATTCACGTGTGCAACAAACACTGCCGCAGCCACACACACACACACACACACGTCCACACAGCTGTGAGACGTTTTACTGCCTTTTTGTTTAAAGCAAGTGTACTTAACTACCATGGTTTGGAAATGTTGTGCGATTATTTTAACCTCTGTGTAAATACGGTACATAAGTCCTGAATGAATGACGTACGAAGATATATATTCAAAAGAACTTTTTATTTGAAACAACGTTTTTAAAGGTGACAAAGTAGCAAAAGTCCATCCAGCGTCCTAAACATGACAGATACAAAAAAGTTCCTGTGTCAACGGACTGATTCATGCAGGATGTGAAGGAAACACTGACATTCATCTTATGACCTGTAGGGGGCCTCTCAATAGCAGTGTGCTTATTTCTGGACACATAAATACAAATATGCGGTGCAAAGTGTCTGGATGAGAGAAGAAAGTTCATTTAATCGATGAAAAAATGGGAACAGCAGTCTCAGCAGCCTTTCTAACGAGAAACAAACACACCAGTTACATGAGGCTTTACAGCCGACATGCCGCATTCTTTTAGGGTATCATGATGTCACAGCTATGGGAAACTGGCAGAAACTCAAACTGAAGAGCTGCATGTGATAAGGTACACTGATCTGGTAGAGTGCGTCTTCAGTTTCACACAGAATCTCCTCCGAAGTGACACCTGAATGTTTTTTTGTGTGCAGCCTCGACATTTCTGTTCTGCAGCATGGACACAAGGCCTCCACGTTGAAGAACGAGGAAGCTGGGAGTTCTTCTGATTGGACGATAAACTCTCTTTTTTTCTCTCCTTCACATCTGATGCTTTGTCATTTTTCCCCTCTTTCATACCTTTCAAGCAGTCATGCATTTAAGGGCACACTCACACTGGACTATCTGTACAGTGCCCAAGCACGCTTTCCCCCTCAAAGTCATGCGATGTTACGTAGGCTAAAAGAGGTAAGCGTGCTCGGGCCCGGTTAGTCCTGGAGCGGTGTGAGTGCAGGCCAACGGGGGAATGGGAAGCGGGGACAATCGTGCTTCAGCAAAGTACGAGACAATTGGGCCTATTGTGAGTGCACCCTAACATAAAAAGCTGGCTTCAGAAGTATCTACTCAACACGATCAGATTGCAGCCTCCACAGCAGCTGGACCGGTCTGTTCTCAGGGCGAACACTTCGTTTACCTAAGAGGACATGGGCCAATTTACTGTCAGCAATGTAAGCTCAAATTTCACCCTTTTTAAATCACAATTTGGACACGTTTCTTTTAACAGGAGAGGTTTTCAGTATTTACATTTTGAAGGAACTTTAAAGAAGTTTTTATTCACATCTTTATATCATCTTTTTTTTCCGAATCTGTACTGTGCAAAAAGAAAAACAAGCCTTCAAGAGACGGCGGCATGAAAACAGTCAGAGCAGGGAGAATAATGAAACGTTACAGGTAGCCTTGGTACGAGAACAAACACTGATGAATAAAATGTTTAATGTGCTTTAATTTATGCCCACTCCGTCTGAAAAGAAGAAACAAACAGGGGGCAGACAGTGTCAGTGTTTGCAGAGAGGTTTATGTTTGTTGTTTTTTTTTGTTTCTTCATTAGTGAAGTGTTTTTTTTTTAAGTATCAATGAACACCCTGACACAAACTTTCAATGACAAGGGTAAGAGCTGAAAGAGAACAAAACGAATCTGTCCATGTGTTCTTGTTTGTCTCTAAAATCACAGCTCTGTTTAAAATCTGATATGTTCAGTAATCAGTGGATTCTGGTGCATTCACTCACGTTTCCATTTTTCAAACGGTATAAAGACGTTAGTGTGTTTGGGAAAAGATTCAATCCTGATTTCACAAATGATGCCTCAGTTATAATGATGGTTAATCAGAAGCAACAGAGCCTGTGATATAAACACAGATTATTATGGTCGAGGAATGTTTCTCCGTCACTGTGTAGAAGACAATCATTGGTTGTAAAAGTGTCCCTGACTGTTTGTTTGTATTGCACTCTGCTGTTTTATTTACATAGATCATAGCGATGAGCTGTATTTGCTAAAAAATCACACATTTAGCATGGCACAGCTTTGTGTTAGCAGTGGCTGAAGCGCAGTACAAATAGCTCTTTTTCCTATCGTCCATACTGTAGCCATGTTTACGCCTACAATTTCGACAGCAATTTGCAATATCTGCAAAGCTCTTACTATTTTCTAACCGATGTTGCCTTACATCAAGAGGAGTCATCACCCTGTTGTCTTCCACAAAGTGAAGCATACTTTCCTTAAACACTAGTATCCTATCAGTACCCCGACATCTGCAATAACAGAGTCCAAGAATCATGATAAGGTCCTACACAGAATTCACAACAACATCTTTATTTACAGAGGCATATTAAGGATCCTACAACTTCAAACACTTTAATTCAGCTCCTCAAAGATCCTAGAAATGCATTGAAATATTTAAATCCTAGAGTTATGGCTTTGGTGTTATTGTGAACTGCACCATGGGCCAATTTGTCTTTTTAAAACAAAACTTTTGCAGCCATGTAGATTTTGTAACATCTACATCGATACGTGTGTTTGCAAGGAGCACATGACGATATAGTGGCATATCCATTTTTTGAGCACAGCCCTAATTGAAACCATATTAAGTCAAAAGATGATGTTAGTGGGGCGCTGGTAGCCTAGTGGTTAGTGCAGGCACCCCATTCACAGAGGTCATAGTCCTCCAAGCGGGCAGCCCTGGTTCAAATCCAACCTGTGGCTTCTGTCCTTCCCCGCTCTCTCTCTCTCTCTCTTGCCCCGATTTCTGACTCTCCTCTTTCTGAAAAAAGGTTTAAAAAGGTTAATAATAAGAAAAGGCTGAGCGTCTGCAGCTGGCAAACTGAAGGGAGATCTTTGTTCCTCATGGTTTATCATTTTGATTTCTTTTGTCTCATCGTTCCTCTGAAGCACATCGAACTACCGTAGCGTCTTCACTCTCCAGCATGAAAAGGATTTCTGTGTACTAATCCAGCAGCGCAACAAAAACCACTTCTACACAAGACTGTGAACCTGAATCAAGTCTAGGTATTTTATGTGTCTGGCTATGAAAAAAAACAAACAACTGTTGTGCCTTTTTAGTTTCATGAAAGAACCATTTTTACTAAAAGAAAAAGAAAATACAAATGTTTATTTCAGTAAGAGTGTAACCATAACAGAAGGTTTACATGCTTATCCTTTTGACCGACAGAGGCCTTGACTTTGTACTTTCTCTGGACATTTTTTGCACAGATGTATGTTTTGTATTGCAAAATCATGAATTAAATAATGTTGTTTGGTTAACTGTGCACTTCACATGGTCATCAATGTGTGAGCGTGCAGTATGTGTGTGTGTGTGGATGAATAGTCTGCGTGTCAGGCCAGCAGGTGCCTCTGGCTGCATGTCAACAGGTGAGGCAGGAAGTAAGAGGCGGTACCATCATCAGGTATCAGCTCCAGGAACTCTGCAGGGCTCATCTCCATGGCAACCACAACCAGCGTCTCTGTTGGCATGAAAATAATCTATATTAGCTCTCATTCAGGTTTAAGGTTTGACTCTAATGAAGACGCCCTCAAGTGATTCGTGAGCTCCAGTCCTTTCTTTGGATTGTGCCTGAGAGAAGGAGTCTATTGTGTAATATATTTGGAAACAAATAAAATGCTTCTACCTTTGAGAGCAGCCAATAGGATGCTGTTGTCTGCAGAAGCTCTGGTCCTGTTGCAAAGCTCCGGGAGCAGCTTCTGCCACCACAACACCTTCAGACAGACGACAAGAAGGACATGGTAACGATACTTCAGGGGGGGACACTCAGTGTATTCTTCAAAATATACTGAAACTAGATGGATTGATTAGATAGGTAGATATATTTTATATTGACCCCAAACTGGAAGTTTACAGCGTTAATGTGCAATAACAGAAATAAATGAGTTAAAAAGTTAAAGATTAGCAGCTGGTGTTGCTCAGTACGTACCATATTCTTGTCTTGCAACTGGTGGTTGGCGTATGCTATGATGGCCTGAGGACATCGGTCCAGCAGCTTTTCAATGCTGCTGCCGTACTGCCCCCTTCTGGTGGCACAGAGGAGGTGCAGGCTGAAGCCCCACAGGGTTTCCTCGGACAGACGCTCCAACAGTGGAACGACAGAGCCGACAGAGAGAGACGGACCGCACAGGAGAGACTGCAGACATGACAGAGATACAGGAGGGGTTTAAAAATCAGAGACACTAATGGAACTTCTAACAGATTAAATGTATTATCCTTTGACTTAAATAGAATTGACAAATTGTTACAAAATGACATGTAAACCAGGACAGATATATAACCGCTATCCACTCTTGTTCCTGCAATGGCCAATCTGAAGGCTTCAAATTGGTAGTCCTTACAGTAGCTACGTCCACTTTTCTACTTTTCATTTGCATCGTTCAGTATGTCCCCTGAGTTGGGACACAGCTGCAGTCTGTCATCATAAATTACCTGCAGTTTGTGCAGCGCCTCCTGGTGTTGGAAGCTGGTAGTGTGAACTGGACTGAGCACAGTGAGCCATGGATACAGAGCGCCATAATGAGAGCACGAGTTGATCTGAAACACACACACACACACACACACACACACAAAGACGCTGATTAGCTTTTGGGAGTTACGTGTAGATGAATGCATTTTTATGGCATTATATACATACATACATATTCATTATAAAACTATATTCTGCACACTTTTTTTTTTTTTAAAAGCTGATGTTTTACATAAAAATGTGTTTTGCCTGTCGGGCTTTGACCAAATATTTCAACACCTTGGAACAAAACACCAACTTCTTCTACTACTATAACTAATAATCTACAAGTATAACGTGCTGTGATGTAATGTACCAGATCATCAGCGCTCTTCAGCGGCTTTTGTCTAGAGAGATTGTGTGCAGGCTCTGGATCAGGTTCCGAGTGTGTGTTAGTCAGCCGGTCGATGTACACAGACGCCACTCTGAACAGAAGCTCCTGGATGACAGCGTCCTGTGAGGAGGCCATGAGCATCGCCTCCCAGAAATCCACCTCTAAGCTGTTCTCACAGCCCAGCTCCTACACACACACACACACACACACACACACACACACACACACACACACGTTACTCTTTTTCTGAACACCTTCTATGTGGAATCTATAAAAAACACTTAACAATTGTTGACATATAAACCTTGAATATGTGATCCGCCTGTTCCAGCTGAACTTTGTTGTTTTCATGAAGAGCCACCATAGCAGCCACCAGCAGCCCTGGGTTGGACTTTGCCAGCTGGCGAGTCAAAGCTGTGACTCGGATGGGTGTGTGCTGACCTCCGACCCCGCCGTGAACCAACATCCTTGGCTCCTCGATGAAGCTGTACACCAGCAGCATCTGAACACACAGACACAGTTCTACATCTCAGGACTTCTCCAGACTCATTGATTGATGCCCTTGAATACCCCTCTACAAACTAAATGTAAATTATTTCAGTGTTAATCATTACAATTATTCATTAATCCTGAACATTAATCCTGCATGATTGCAAATATATTGTCACTGAGATTAAGCAATGAAGTCTCAAAATGTACAATGTGCTAACTGTTTGATTTAATGTGAAAAAAAACATCAAACTGGATTGATGAACATCTGGATTTTTGTAACATTGTATTATTAAGTTTAAGTTATTAAAAACATCCAAAAATAATCCTGCCTTTGTGTGTTCGTCAAAAACAAATGTATTCCCCTTCTAACCTCTGCGTGTCTTTCCATCAGCTGCGTGTACTGCGTCAGGTCGTCCATGAGCAGCATCATGGTTGCCATGGTGATGGTGAGTGGGACCGACACGCCGGCTGTGTCCTCCAGGTTTTGTAAGATGCGCAGCGTCCGGGCAGGACTGATGTTTGTCATGGGCGGGCTTGCACATACGCTGACGAGTTCCGAGGGCTCTGATTGGCTGAAAATGTCCATGACCTCATCAGCTGCTTCCTACAAAAAGAGAGTTCTTTAACTGGTCTTGATTTTTATTCATCCTATTCAGAAAATGTTGTGAAGTTTGTACATACCTGACTGAGGCTCTGCTCGGTTTCCTCTAACAGGTAATGCTTCAGGTAAAATAGGAAGCCGGGGCCGTACGAGTGAGGGCTGCAGGGGAATGGGCGGTTCCTAGCGATGACATCCGTGACTGGCAGACCTGACATCCTGTAGTACGGCAGAGCCAGGTGACAATCCTTCTGACTGCCCCTTACGAAGAAGAAAATCTCACATAAGTACTGAGGAAAGTCAAATTTTCCAACTCAAAATGATTCACCAGCAATGGTCGGTTTCACCTGCTGAAACAGTCTCCCAGCTGAGCACAGTTCTGCCTCAGAGCCTCATCCAGCTCTCCAGTGTCCGCCTGTGTAGCCGTCTGTCTCTCCGCCGGTCCGTCTCTCTGCAGGGACACCACCAGGTAGTCCTCGCTGTCCTGCAGCTGCTCTGAGTTTTGGAGTAGAGCGGCGCGGAGGAGGAGGTGAGCTTCACTGAGGAGGTGACGGAGGCTTTGTGCCTGTGGGTTTGACTCTGCATACCTCTGGCTGTATTCAACCTGACACACAGACACACACTAACAGTTAAAGGTCACATATTATTCTCCTTTTCAACAAGTTTCAAAAAGTCTCAGAACTTAACCAAACATGTCTGTGAAGTTTCTTGTTCTAAATCCACTCTGATCCTGTATTTGATCATGCCTATAAACCCCTCTATTTCAGCCCTGCTCAGAACAGGCTGTTTCTGTGTCTGTAGCTTTAAATGTAAATGAGCTGTGTCTGACCACGCCCCCTCTCTGGAAGGGATTGGGCGTTTTGCACTATGCAATATTGTTTACAATGAGAAGGCAGAACAAACACCTAGCTGTGGGGGTGTGACCCACCTGAGGGAGGGGTTACTGCCCTTTGTGATGTCACAAAGGGAAAATCTCCAAACGGCCTGTTTGAGTACACATTTTCTGAAAGGTGGAGCAGGCAGAAAATGGAGAGGATGGACTTTTCTCATAATTTAGGGGGTTTAAAGACAGACTAGGGGCACATATTCATGTTAGGAAAATATGGTGAAGTGGATTTTTTCATAATAAGTGACCTTTAAACACTTAGTGTAGTTCATAACATAAAAACCACAATCAAGTATTTTCATATGCTTTGATAGTTTTTCCCCTTTTATACCTATGTTTTTATTCAGGTACCTCTCCTGTTCTGTAGGAATATTATCACCAAGACGCAAACAAAAGACAAATAGGTTAACTGAGTGTGTCTTCGTTACCATCTCTTGGTAAAGCGTGAGCGGGGACACGGTGTCGACCACGTAGATATTCCATCCATGTCCTGACGCGCTAATTCCTTTGGAAGAGGACAACGGCCACTTCCTGCTCCTGAGGTCAGAGGTTACACAAAGACACAAGAAAAGAAAGCAGAATTATTATAGAGATGAGCTGAATCCCAAAAATTTGATCTAATGATTCAGCAATTTGAAAACACTACAGAGTAATGAATGAATATGTGAGCATGCATCAGGTCAGATCTGGAGTCTGTGATTCAGAATGAATGTATCTGATTTAAAGTTAGTAGAGAAAACTACGACTTGGCTGTCCATTCATGGAAAGTCAATCAGGGAAGTAAATCCTTCTCTGCCGTTCATTTCGTCTACGCCTTCATTTTGAATCAACAACAAACTATATAAAATGAGTAACTGCATCACTGTAGTATTTAAAGTTAAGAAAAAACAATAAACTGTTCTACTTTGACATGATCAAACAAACAGTTAGTAAACAGTTAGTGCACAGGTTAAAATAATACAAAGGTAACCTGGAGCTGAACGGTGCTCATGGTATAAACAAAGGATATTACGATTATGTGTGTGTGTGTGTGTGTGTGTGTGTGTGTGTGTGTGTGTGTGTGTGTATACATGTGTCCAAACAATACATTTTGAGACGTTAGGGATACCACACTGAGGTCCGACGCTGAGACGCTGAGATGCTGAAAAGCAATAATTACCTGTCTGCACAGCTAGAGAAGTGATACTTAAAAACATATTTCAAGGGGAACTGAATCCTCCGATAAAACATCCTTCTTACTTTGGAAAAAAAAAGAGAAAAGAAAATAATGAAAGGTGTGTGTGTGAATGTTTTTGTGACAAGAAAGCAGGAACCTGTCAGGTCGAGGTTGGACTACAAAGTTAGAGAGTCAAATCCAAAATGTGATTAGTTGGTGAGCAAAACGTCTCACACACACACACACACACACACACACACACTAGGGGCAGTTAGGCAGGTTAGGGTTAGACCATGTTAAATCACTAAAACATGAACCGATCGATCACTAAATAAGCATAAATAATTCCATATTTCATGAACTGTCAAATAAATAAAAAGATTTGACTTCCTCTTCTCTTCTTTGAATGAAGTTTTGATAATTTAGCTTTTGCATAACTTGTGTTAGCATTCTTGCCAATAAAGCATCTTGAACTTGATTAATAATTTGACTTCCTCATCAAACAGTTAGCCTGAAGGAGATCTCTTGATTCAGGTTAAACTTTCTTTACTTCTTCATAAAGCAGCCATCATAAGAAAAGGGAAAGGCTCCATACTCCAGTTGAAGAGAGTCCCCTCTCTTAACTCTTTAATCTAGCAGTACGTTACGTTAGTTTGAACTGTTGAAAACACAAACAAGCTACCTCAGCCTCCGTATTTGACTCTGAAAGTGATGTAGAAGTGTTTCCATTAGAGCTCATCTAAAGATTTGGTTACGATCATCCTCTAATAAAAGCTTTTCGGGGGTTTACTGGTGACGGAGCTCGGGCTGGAAATGACAACAGACACTTAGAGGGAGGGGAGGGGGGGGTGGTCAGGGGGTTGGGGGGGGGGGGGGTGGTCAGGGGGTTGGGGGGGTTTGTCTTACAGGAAGGGGCGTGATAGAAGGCTCTCCAGAGCCGGCGTGGTTGCGGGATCGATTCCCACCGCCAGGAAAATACCAGTCAGCATGTTGTGTTCTTTCAACTCGCTACAACAACAACAACACACACACACAGTGAACAGGTTTATGAATGCAGGTAAGCCTGCTCAAACACATCACCTGAGTTATAAAAGGTTAGCGTAAAAAGGTGTAGGACCATTAGAGGTGTGTTTTTCACTTTGTGTTATATATGTGTGTGTGTGTGCGTGAGTGTGTGTGTGTGTGTATTTGGGTTGGACTTACAGGCCTCTGCGCTGTGTGTTGCGTTCCGTCTCCTCTGACGTCTCTGCGTCAGCGGTGGAGAGCAGGATGACATGGCGGCGGTAAACACACACCGAGCGCAGACCGATGAACAGCTGCATCCTGAGCGCACACACCTCCAGGTTGGAAGGTGGGCAGGCCTTCAAAAACACACACAGACAATATCCTCTTAATGCTAAAACAGTAAAGTATACTGTAGTAAGAGGATCTTACTGTGCTCCATTTTTCATAGGAATATAGATGTTTTATAGTTGAGACATTGTGCCAAAGAAAAGGGCCGACTGATGGCAATGTCGAGCAGTGAAAACATTAAAAACAAATGAACATGTGTTGATTCTTTTACTCTTTAAAGTGGCTGAATTTGATTTGTACACACAGTAGCTCAACGTTCATGTCTATACATCTGCAGGCTTTTTCTAAAACAGGGGTGTTGCAGACCATCATCTTCAACAGAGGATATTTAAATTGTAAGCATTCATACCTTCATGGTGGTATCGATGTAAGGGTCGTCAATTCGGGCTGCAACTGCAGCCAAGCGCACTGTGAAACACTGCAACGCATTTCTGCCAGAAAGACGAAGAAATACGATGATTTTTATTTTTTTGCGCCAAAGGAAATCTTCTAACTACAGCAGAAAACACGTTGAACCTTAAATCAGTTCATCCTATACTTATCAACTGTGTTTTTTAAGAGCTGACATTTTCAGTTAAAATGTAAAGTAGTATGTATCTCAAAGCCAACCGCAGACACACTTTGTGATGACGTGCAACAGGTGGTCAGTCAGCACCGCCTCCTGGACCTTCTCTGGATACTGATAGGCCGAGAGAAGCTCAACACCGCCCTTCAGACTGTACAGGTAGCCGGCGGTGGGGAGGGAGAAGAAGCAGAAGACGCAGGCTGGTTCCTCCAGAGTCTCGGATTGGTTACCTGAAGAGAAGGATAAAACGCAGAGAGAAAGAAACCTTCACTCACCTGATCGAGTCACAAAAAACACAATTAATTAATTGCCAAATTTAGTATAAACATACTCTATAATAACTTCATTCATATTTGCAGGTTAGTCTTTGATGGAGTCTTTAACTTCACGTTCAAGAGAAGAAGTTCAGTTTGTCTTTGAGGCTAATTAATCGTTTGTGCAAACTGATGATTCAAATGACATGTCTCCTATGTTCTTCACCTTCTGAGCTAAAAAAACAACTTTTGCAGATTTTCTGGCTTTGTGCCCTGTTCATAACCCCAAGTTTCTGCCTATGCGAGTCTTCTATCCGTCTCTGTGTCTTGTACAGTTTGCAGTACTAACTTGTGAACAGTGGGTAGAGCTGTAGGGAGTGGAGGTGAGTCTCGTCCTCGCTGCAGCCCTGAAAGTAGTCCGGACTGAAACGTCTGCGGGGCAGAAGGGACAATGGGTTAACCTTTCACATCAGTACAACAGTCTCACTGTAAAGAGCAAAAGGTTGAAAACAGACACACACCTGAAGAGAATATATGTTAGTGTGTACTGTCCTCTGTCCTCCAGCCCGGTCTTTTCAATGCTCACAGGGATGTCACAGTCTTTAGCTCGTTCACCGAGCAACTCCTGGTGTATGGAAACGACCAGGAAGTCAGCCTGGTCTTCTGGAGGTTCTACTGCTCACACACCAAAACACACACACACACAAACACAAACATTACTGAAGAGGTCAGAAGAACACATTAAAGCTTAATGACAGGAATAAAAATCATGCAAACAGGAAAAATTAAAAACATGTTTTAGTTCATTTTACAGATACAGAGCCTCCAACCTCCACGTATATTTTGCAATCATGAAAAAATTGAGACTCAAAGATTTCATTCAGAGGCCCAAACATTATGTCACTGTAAATACATGATTTCCTTTTATTAATAAAACATTAAAGTTATGTGTGCAGCAGTGTGCATCCTTTACTTGATTCTGCAGATTCATCCAGCGTTTGATTTTCTGAGGATGCGTCCAGCTTCAGGACGAGAACCTCCAGCTCCGTCCGCACCGCCACGTATCCAGCACACAGTGACACCTAGTGGGCAGAGGAGGTAACACAATCACAGAAGCTGCAGATTATTTTGCAGTAAGTAAAAAAAAAAAATGGAATTTTGAATTTTTTATGTAATGATCAAAAACTATTTGGAATCTCTTTACGTGAGTCTGACTTCCACATGATTGTTGTATTTGCTCATCACTGTTGATATTTCACTTGTTTAGACAACTGAAGTAGAAATTGTTCGCTGTTCACGCAATGCACATATAACCGGTTATTTTTGCATTTACTTATTTAGTAGTATTTTCATCTAAGTTTTTGATAAAAATGTTAAATACCGTCAATTTGTACTATAATTTTTGTAGAGAAAATATCCTCAAAAAGCAGTGTAAAAGTGGCTAAAGTATAAGAAACAACACAGCAAAGTAAGAAGAATTTGTTACAAGGAAAAGTCCTGTCTGAATGTACCTGCTTCGGCTTGATTATTGGAAGATGCAGGATGACTGAGCGCTCAAAGTCCAGGATGGAAATGTTCTGGTTTGAAGTTGAGGTCTGACCTGAGAGGAGGACGAGAGGATGGATCAGCTGGAGCAGGAAACCATGAACGAGTCAATACCTTCCTAAATTAACCAGGAACAAGGACTGCAAATTAGCCACGGCTAATATATAGGAAGTCCTCTATATACACATTGTAAGAATGCCTACATGTATTGTCCCAGACAAATAAACTGATAAATAAATACAGCTGCATTCCTAGCTAACATTGACATTCGGGCACACAATGGTTTTTATTTGGCTGATAATATTTCCACACGTTTGAGTTACCTTGACTCTGACTGGAGCTCTGCTGAGTGTTCGGCCAGGTGCTCTGAACGATCTGCTGACTCTGACTCTGCTGTTTGATTGATTGTTTTTTACAGAGAAAGAAAAAAAAAATGATGTCACTGCAACGTGTACAGTAGTGTAGTAAACACAGTCCACTTATTGTTGGTCATTTTTTGGTCATAAATCCTGACAAATCTTTATGATAGGCCTGATGAATGCAGCACAATTCCTAGTCAAATAACTTTTACTTGACTTTGTGATGTCAAGTAAAAGTCACAGCTTTCCCCTCCTTCACTATAATTGTGCTTTTCTCACACAGTGGGGGGGGGGGGGGGGGGGGGGGGATTCCTGGGTGTGTGATGTCCCACTTCATCTACTTGTTGAAGGAATAACAGGAGTCATTTCTGAATAAAAAGGAAGGAAAAAGAATAAGAAGGTCTAACGAGGAGGAAAACTCCCACAGCAGTGGTTTGGTTTGGGTTTCTTACCAGGCTCTGCTGGTTCTGCCTCCTCAAAGTGAACAGAACCAGAGTGTTCTCACAGCCGACCAGCAGGTCTCCTGTTACAGAGCAGCACGCCACAGCCACAGGACGCTCTGACAGAGGGATCTCAATGATCTCCATCTGCACCCCGCCCCGCACAGACGCCCCACGCAGCAGGTGTCCCAGCAAACGCACCCCGACACGGGCCTTCTCCTCTGCCTTTATTTTTTTTTAAAACAGAAGAAAAAAACAGATTTAAAAAGACCAAAAGAGGGAAGACTACGGTGCAGACAAAGCACTTACTTTCTTTCTTTCTTTCTTTCTTTCTTTTTTACACACATGGCAAAGAAGTATGTACCTGGTAGCGCCAGTTGGTGTAGGCTCTCAGGTAGGTGGCGCTGTTCTTTTCTTCGATGGTCACCAGGTAATCTCCTGATTGTCATTGAGGGAAGGAGAAGGAAGTGAGGACGTTCAGTTCTGTTCGTTCTGTGTTACTAATATCTCTCAGAGACATAAAAACTTACACTCTATTTGTGGATACGTGTTTAGATATTTTCAAAGGCTGGTGACAGAATAGAGGAAAGGTTTTTTTTTACCGATCTTGCTGTGTTGGATCTTCCTCACGGCGCCCATGGTGGCAAAGCGGCAGATGAGAGGGCAGCCCTCCTGCACCACGCTGTAGGCCTCCACCTTGGTTCAGTTCAACACGTCATAACACAACAAAGTCAGCGCTCCCTCTCTAGAAATCTATAGCTTCTAAAAAGTTATACTCTTCATGTTAAAATGACATTATGTACTGGATTAATAGCAAAGACTATGATTGGTAGAAGTTGTCTAGGGTTTAAAGTTGACGAGCAGGGGGGAAAACCTTTGCCATGCATTTGTCTTATTTTGACTTGATTAGTGTCACAATGTCTTTACACGTCGGCCCAAACAACTGCAGCTGAATCAGAACGATGCTGCTTTTTTTATTCTTTGTTTGAGTGATTTGTAAATGCCCCTTTTTACACGTTTGTTTTTCCCTGCGTCATGATGCTTTTAATGTCTTGTGTGAAGCAGTAAACATCTTCCTGTAGAGTTTATGGTCTGAATAAATAATTCCTTCTTCAATAAGGCATTGACACATTTTGTAATTATTGGTCCCAATTGAGTAAAGATACTCGATATATCAGAATATGTTCCCATGTGTGGCTACCTGCTTGACATGTTGCAACCACAGTGGCCTGTCAATCAGTTTAGCGACCATGTGCTACAATATGGGGTGAAGGCTCACAAAGCAATGGGTGGAAGTTACAGTGGCTCTGTCCACGTCTTAATACAGGCCGTGGTTATATTGTGTTACAAATAAATAAGAAAAACAGGACAACTATGGCTTAAAAAGTATGCATATTTCAGGTAACCTTGCATCCTCCAGTAGCAACGACAAACAGGGCTCCACCTCCACAGCAGACCAGCCCAGGCTCCTGCTCCACCTAAGACCCAGAACATGAAGGTGGATTAGTTCAGACGTGATATAAATACAGATCACTGGTGACGATCATATGAAAACAGCTTAGCTAATCGATCTTTTTACCTGTACTATCTGCTGCGAGGAGAAAGGATGGCAGTTGTAGACGTGCACCATTTTTACGTCCTGCTCTTGTCAGTGCAGAGTGGAAATGTGATCGACTGTTAACCGCCTGCCTCCTCTTCTCATGTCATCCAAGTATCAACTCCACCATTTGGTTGCTTAAGGTTCATTCAGTAGGACCCCTACCATCAATGGAAACAAAGATTAACAGACATTTAGTTACAATCTGACATCAGATCAAAGACTCTCAGAGCTGGATGGTTCAATCCAATCAAGACATGGAGGATTAATCAGCTGTCGTAATCAGCACTAACACTTGGAGTACCACAAGGGTGCGTCCTCACACCTCTGTAGTTTGTATACCAATGACTGCATTAATCATCACGATCATTCTAAATTACTTTAAATGATGGTGTTGCTCTGATAGGTCTTTGAAACGACAATGAGACCAATTACAGAGCTGAGTGTGATGGACTTTCTGTATCTCTGTAGATGCACAAACATTAAGCCCGTTCCCTGGGCCTGACAGCAGTCACAGGGTTGGCTGTGACTATGACAACCAAGGTCACTTTGTGTCTCCCCTAATATCTGGCTTGTTTGGCAGACTTAGTGACTGCTCTTGGTTATCTGAAACATAACATTGTGTCAAATCCCAAGCTTTTAGGTAAGAGTAGTAAGAGTAACATGCACCTGACTTTAGCATCATCTTGAGGATAAACACCAAGCCTATGGGACGATCTGACAGAAATGGTTTGACTAGACACTGTATTACATGTGAGCTTTTAATGTCATTTCTCCTCTGGAGTCATACACTGTATAATCAACTTCAATTTAAGCAGTCTGAGTCTCCTGAATCTATCGTGTGTTAAAGTCAAGTATCCAGTAGTAGAAAATGTTACTGGTGTAGTGAGAACTCATTGACTTTAAACACAAACAAGACCAAATAAATGGTTATTGATTTGAGAAGATAGTCATCTCTCTCCCCTGTGATAATGACCGACACAGCCATTGAAATATTGTATTGGAAGTATTAGGGCACAAATATTGACGACAAAATGACGTAAAACGCTAACATGAATGCAAGATTCTCGAAGGCTCAAAAGCGCCTCTATAGAACAGAAGTTTAAATGTTGACAGTGCTATCTTGAAATTGTTGGCATCACATCTTTTGTGCCACACAGCAATCAGCTGTTCTGACTGAACAAGCTCTGACTTTATATATATATATATATGCACTTTACACTCTGCGCTTTATTGAACTTGCTACTTGAAATCCTTTCATGTAATCATGTGACGCTTAAATAATGTATTTGAATGATTTTCAAGATTCAATTTATTGTCACTTGCATAATATACTCTTAGCAATACATGGAAGAGAATAAATGCTGTCCTCAAATCAGCCGTCCTCCTTCTAATTTGCAGTCCTGCATGGTTGTCGACGTCTTTTGTCAATTCTGTTTTCATGCTCTCAGAGAAAGACAAATACACAGAGAAGCAACGGAGACTTTTCATTCAAAGACTGGTGGATTTACAGTTTAGACACAAATACTTATGGAGTCATTGTTCATGGTAACTTTAGGAACAGCATAACTACCATATTAATCAAATATTGAATAGCCTAGATGTTGGCTGCATTCCTGTTGTAATTTCACATGTGAACCACCTTTTTATGAAATCATCCTTAAGAGAAATGAGATGAGATGTTCAGACTTTATCATGAATTTCAAAAAGCCAGAATGATGGAGGTCAATTAAATTAACTTTTTGGTTACTTTCTAATAAAAAGGGCAGCCGAGACATTAGAAAGAAACCATCTTTCCAAAGGGATTACTTCTTTGGTAGAGTTAGAAGACTTTTCCGTGGATAAATGCAACAAGAACTATCAGTATTTGTAATTTAAACTACCTGGTTTTGGGTTTTTGGTTCATTTTCATCATGAAATCCTCCCTTTTCTGTCATCACACCATACTTAAAAAAAACACTGAAAACGTAATTTATAGACTAATGTCTCCCCTCGAGTGATTTAATCTTAAAACAACATACTTTTAATGTTTTACTCAGCTTTTCATGCAGACGGTAATCCCCTGTGTTTCTTTAATCGATGTCACATGCAGCAGTCTTGTGAGCAGAGGAGGGTGTAACAATCCCATTCAGATTCACATAATGTTCCTTTTAGTGTATCAAACTAAAGTTACACACCCGCTAAAGTATTATCAAAAACAGTATTAATAATATACCTACTTTGCAGCCAGGTTTTTCGGTTTCTCCTCTCTTCCTACTTTCGCTACTGCAGGTTAGGTTATTGATTTCACGCTGTACAGCAGGAAGTGAACCGTCATCCACAACAACCGAAGACCCCGCCCACTCGTCCTTTTCATTGGCTAACACTCCTGCTCGTATCGCGTTCGACGTTTTCATTGGTTATCGAGCTGTCATAATCTGAAGGGTGGATTCAACTCTTGTTATTTTTGTTTAACCTGCATTTGACTGTAGTATCTCGTTGTTTTAATGACTGTGTGAACACTCAAGAAGTAATACTGTACAAAATGTGTTTTATCGTAGTCTTTAAATGTGGACTTGTAAAAGTGAAACGTCAAAATATTCAAAGATAAATATCATACTTAAACATGATACTACACTCTAAGGTTGCAGGTATTCAATGGTATCTGTCTGGATTATTTGTCCAGCTATAAATTGCACCACATGGTACAGTCTGTATCTCATCAATGACTGATAGGACCTCAATGACAAAACGTTACCATGAGCCTCCACGTGAAGCTCACATGTACGTTTGTGGATCTACAAAAATAATATATTGGCATATAATAAAACTGAAAATCATTTGGAAACTTTAAATAACTGTTGTAATCTTTCCTGTAAAAATCATTGGACTTATTTTGCATTACATAAACCAATACATCTAAACAGTAGTGATATTTATTTGCATGTTCTACCTATGCATTCAAAGTAAAAACCAACACATCAAAGTAAACCATCACAATTTTCATGTCACTTCTTACTGATTCCTTTTTTTCAAAGTAGCAGAAGTATCCAACCTCTCTTTGCCTAGCTGCTTTTAGTGTGTAACCTACTTTAACTCAAATCCTTCTGAAAGGTACTGATACACAATGAGAATTTACATTAAAATGCCACTTTTTGGCACACCGGATAGCCTATAGTATTCATGTAAGGAGGCTATCATCTTCCAAGGGCGGCTCATGTCCCATCCCTGTTTCAAACTCAATACACTGTTCTATCAATAAATGCACAAACGCTCCTAAGTAACAACTACATATTTATTTAAAGGAAAAGTTCATGAGAATAACAGTGTTTTATTGCTTGATGTAATAATTTCTCCTGCCCACATAATGAAAGCTGCCGTTTTTTTCCCCTCCACAATTTCAAAGTGTATGAAAGTCTTTCAATGCACACATGTGAATACAACATCTCAATCATTCATCTAAAAGATCCTGTTTTATGAAAAATCCAACACAGTAAGACGTTCCCTTAAAAAGCACACGAGGTGCATTTTCAACTCAAAACATAATTATGAGAGGAGCATTCCACTTACAATTTGTACATAGTGATTTTATTTGAGAAGAATCAGATAGAAAAGTCACAGCGAGGATGAGTCCAATCAAATGTGTGTCATTATGAGCATCTTCACTTCTATTTCCTTGTCTGGCCGTCCATGAAATCCTTCGCTTCATTTATCTTGGCTGCTAGGTAGGGAGATCCACCTGTGACACACACACACACACACACACACACACACACACACACACACACACACACACACACACACACACACACACACACACACACACACACACACACACACACACACACACACACACACACACACACACACACACACACACACACACACACACACACACACACACACACACACACACACACACACACACACACAGTGTTCATGGTGAAACGTTGGACAGTTTGGCTGACGACAGAGAAGTCTACCGTAGGATTTATCATTTTTTGATATCACGCTTCATTCATCATGTCCCCTTACAACAGACGAGGGTGGCCCTTACATTTAGTGCTGAACACGTTCCAAAGCAGATTTATGGGCTGTATTGTAGATACAATCTCTACCAATAGCTTGAGCAAAAACAGGAAGAAATCTACACTTGAAACTCCCCTTTACCTCTGTCTGGATGGTTCAGGATCATCAGCTGTCTATGAGCTTCTCTGATCTTACTCTTGTTGGCTGTGGGGCTGAAAGACAGAATATTGTTTAAAAAAGGTTAAACGGTGTTGTTAATTATTTATCTCCTCTATTGGAGAGTAATATAGCAGACACTAAATCACACAGTACAGATGTAATCCTTCAGCCTACATGTGGCCCTAGACGTACAGTAACATGTAAGAAGTTGACTCAACTGGGACTGGAAAGAGTTACTTTAAAAAGTGGGAAAAAGTGTCCAAATACCTGACACCTAAAACCAGGGAAGCTTCTCTCTTGTTCATCTTTGGTTCAAATCCCCCTTTATAGTACCCTCCTCCAAAAGCCTGCAACAACAGAAACAGTAAACCAAACATCCTGACGTGTCCTCTCACTCATTTTAAGAAAAAAATCATTTACTTTAGGTAACGTAAGCATGATTTCTTACCGTCTTGGGGAAGCTCTGAAAGGCCTGTTTCATCTGAGGCTCCATCTGCCTCATTGCCTGCATGGCATAACGGCCTAGAAGAGAAGGGAGGGGGGAGGGGGGGGGGGGGGAGCATGCAGCAGGTCAGATTTCTGCATGAAATGAAGAATACTATTGCTAGGATATGATTGTGATAAGATACACAGTAAGTTGAAATGATAATTTTAGCATCACAATTGAAATAGTCTCACAAAAAAAAAAAAATCTACAATCATGATAATTGACATTGGTAAAAGACTCATAGGCCAGGGTATCTCATGAGCACCATGGTTACTTGTTCTGCAGCTTTTTCATCACACTTTTCCCCCCTTTCTAAAAAATGAATTTGAACTCTTTGACTCTTTAACCTCTTTATATTATCTGTAAACTAGTATAGCATGCTCACTGCACCTTAATCTGTATATTATAATCCTAAGAATACACTTATATTTATAGCATTTATTTATATTTATAGCATCCCATTAATCCAGCCATCCAGATTTACCTAATAATTCACTTTTTTTAGTCTACATCTGTAAATTTTGTAATTACTGTACATAGCACAGACTCTTGCACTTTCTGCTTATTTGCACTTCTGGTGAGATGCCAAACCTCATTTTGTTACTCTATACTTGTATATGTGTAATGACAATAAAGTTGAATCTCATCTCATCTCATTAGCTTCACCTGACTGCATCAAATGGGGTGACAGAATGACCACTACACCCAGGCTTCCTTGACTTTGTGACCTTTCTGTGAAAAGTGCTATATAAATAAACTTTACTTACCCGAAACAGAAAATGACATGTGATAATACTAATTTATTGACCACCCTTCATTAAAACTATCAGACATGGATTAGAGTAATCCATCTTTTTTTTTATCTTGTTAAGAAAACACAAAGTTACTCTGCAAAGTAAGTTATCCAATAGACTTCAGAACTTGTCACAACAAGAGTCTTAACTTCAGACAGGTACTTGTGTCAGGGTGATTGCTCACCACCACGCATGCGTTATGCTCTCCCACACTCTCGAGGTTAGAGACATGTTCATCACGTTGGAGTTACATACCTGCAAAGCCAGCTGCAGCCAGAGCCAGTCCCACTGCCACCATGGAACTGGCCTGAGAGAAAACAAAAACACACGGAGCAGCTACTCAAAAGCTGTGCAGCAATGCAATGTAAACACAAGACACACGACTGAAGTTGTACTAATAACGACTCCTGAAGCTACCTTAAGCGGTAGAGACCTGTGGTGACGTCGTGGGCTATATATGTTCAAGCACTGCTAACGTTAGCTTAGCCATTTAGCAGACACATTAATTATATTTTCGGGCAGATTCCTGACGATGCAGTACAGTTTTTATGTTAATGTAAGAGGTAATAAATACAACAACAACAATAAAAAAAAGGCCGACCTACCATGTTTATGTGTTACGTTCCGTAGCTGTACAATACTAGGACCATAACTTTTGACCTCTCATGTTTTCATAGCACACAGGCGTGTGTGTGTGTGCGTGCCGGAAATGGGAAGAGAACTGTCGCAAAGCCTCAACATACTGCTGGCTGGCTCCTCCTCCCCAGGTCAAACTGTCAAACTGATGCCTGCCTAAATAGATTACATGCACACACTAGGCTGATATAACTGATCATTTACAACAACTAAATGTACACACTACATTAGTCTAAGAACATTATTTGGACAAAACACTGTTTGTATGCCTACATTAGTAACCTACCACAACATATCTTTAATTTGTAGTCAAAAAAACAAACATTTTTCAATACCTAATGGAAAGTTTTTCAATAAGTTTCCCTTTAAAACTGATTGTGGATTTGTATTAGGTAGTTCTTGTAGCCTTCCAGCAGATGGCGCTATTTTATAATTATATCATTCTGCTGAAAGACTATTTTTCTATACCTGTTTGCTAAAGAAGCTGTGGTTAATATATGACCAGCATTGTTTGTTCTCTAACAGTAGAACAGGCTGTATGTCCTTGCTTTAACTATTTCCATCTCAGCTGTTTGTAATCCTACCTGTATAGGCCTATTTTGTTGATGGATAAAAAAAAAAACAAATCAAATCACAGTTTTTATTTATGAATGGAGCTGCTTTTAAATCAGTGTCTGTACCCCTTACATTAAAGTACATATGAATCCCTTCATTCTTGAACAATTTATACTTAAACCATGAACACAAAGGAAAACTAAGGCGGCTGCATGCACTATATAACCGGTTCATTTTTTTTTTCAATAAAGGCTGCTTTTTGATTAAGCAAACACTGTTAATTGCCCTTGTTACGCTGTGCAATATTAATGAACTCCTGCCAACCAATCAGAATATTTGAATCTTTATTGAGTGAGAGCCGAGGCTAAAGTAGGATACCAGGGAGAGTAAAAATGACATGACATGTGCAAGGAGCCACGGGCAGGACTTGAACCTGGGCTGCCCACTTGGAGGACTAAAGCCTCCATACATGGGGCACGACCTAACCACTAGGTCACAATATGTTTTTTAAGCTAACATCAAGGTAATAAAAAAATACACTGCAAAACAATCAGAGTTTCTTTGTTTTTGTTTGATATAAACTGAGAGGATTTGCAAGAAATTAAGGGTGGCAAGGATCCATTCTCTGCTTCCAATGTGGGATGGATAAAAAGTAACCAGAATTCAAAAATCAAAACCTTTTGGAAAGATGAAGCTCCTCTTGGGTGTCTGAATGTAACTCTTCTACAAAAAACAAACTCTTGAAAACTCTTGAATTGGCTGTTACAGTAGATTCCCATTATTTGTGACTGCAGTAACAACAGTTCTTCCTGGGGTCCGAGCTTGTTGTTATCAGCCAACTGCAGGAACTTTAATGAATAGATTTGTGTGTTTTTTGTGTGGGTGAAAAAGTTTTGAGGCTTTGTGGTGCTCGATTAGGTCATCTAAGTCCTCCCAGGTTGTCTCTCTCTCACACCCACAGACAATCAGAGGACTGTAATCTTTCTCCATGCTGATCAATAAACCTGATAAGAACTTCATCCGGCCTGCTGGCAGTGACTAATGCTGGGGCTGACTCCTAAAGGTCCACAGCGCTGCTGCTGCGGGAAACAAAGGAAAAGTGTGTGTTGTTCATGGTGAATACATTAGTTATTTTATATACAAACTCTGCAACGTTGGCCTTTTCTTTGGAGTCTACTGTATAAATGGCTTTTACTTTAAAAACATAATTGTGACAGTCATGCTAAACAATAAAAGAAGGCTGCTTTGTATGATAGTACTAGACCCATAATTCATCAAAAATTGATTAAACTTGCACTAAATCAGTCTAAAGAGCCCCATTTTTGTTTCCAGATGAGTGAAAGGTTTTGATATTGCAAAAAATTGAACTTCCTTGACATTGAGCTCTTAAAATGTCATTGGACAGATTAATTACAGCATTTCTTCAACCATCTTACTTACTTATTGCTTTATGTCTTAATTACATTCCTTATTTTCTTCATTTTTCTATTAAATATCGCTATTCCTCTACTGCTATATGTGTGCAAGAGCAACGCAAATGATTTTCTACTGGGGATCAATAAATTAGCCTGTTTTTAATTCTGCAGTACCTGATGAATCCTATAGAAGTATAGGCCTAGATACAGATATCGTTTTTTATGGTCAACATGACACCAACATGTCGGTTAGCTTTAAGTTATATTCGTTGTGAAGATGCCTCATTCAAAACCTTTTTCATATTTACACATTAATATTAGTAGACTCAATTGTTGTAAAAGCTATTGCTGTGCTATTCTAAGATGCACTGTTTGTGTACTAAATGGACAAATTAATAGGCTAACTGCCTGGTGTAGCTGTTACCGTTGGCTAACAATACTAGCTACCTGACAGAACTACCACTACATTGCTTATATTCTAAGAAAAGCAAAAAAAAGGTAGTGTGGTAAATAATTTATCTAAATGCATTTCAGTTATGATTGTATTAACATTACATCCACAGAAAATACAATAGGCTATAACTCTCAAATATAATTCTAATGCTAATTCTTTCTCACTAACTTTTTTCCAGCATATTCATAAATCAATAAAATGTTGCACCTGACTGGATGCAAGTTGTTTTTTAAGTCGTAACTTACATGCTGGTAAATTTTATGACACAACCTCATTTAGTAGGTCTACAGTAGGTGTTTTAAGCTGTTGGAAACCTATTAAAAAAGAGGAAGAACTTTAAGCTAACAGTGCTACATCAAACGGTTTAGCCTATCTTCACTGAGAGACGATCACAGGAAGTTCCGTCTTGTTTGTATTTTTTATTTTTTTATCTGCTCCTTCCCTTCATCTGTATCTCAGACACAAACAGCATCACATTACATACACAGATGGTAATTAGACAGAGAAAAGTTCTGATTGTTATCACCGTAGGCCGACTGCTGTTCCCACTCTTTTCACCTATTTGACATTCACCTCCTAATCTGCTGAATCGCTGTGATCCACCTCGATGAGCAGACTTTGATAAACCTTTGATTTGTCTGGGAAACAAAAGTACCGGGGGACAAGGTTGCAATGATGGCCGTGTCTTTTAATTTGAATTTATAGTATAGGCTACATGATATGAATGTTACAACCAAATTCAAGTATGGGACCTTTACAATCAGAGTAGCCTACAGCTAATCATTTTTTTCATTTCTCTCTGCTCTACAAATCAAACTGTGATATAAACACAAGGAGAACCTCTCTGATACAAGATACCTTTAAAAGACAGCTGCATAAAAGTGCAGCTAACAATGTCTTCTTATATGTATGTTGTTTCTCAACTCCTACTCCATTCTTACTTCTTTAACAGTCTTGAGGACTGTTGAATTGGCAACACACGGAAACACAAGTCTTGGCAGGAAGTCCTTTATTTCTGACGGCTGGCAACGGTGGATGCCCCAAAAAGTAAACTGTCGCTTCCAGAGACTAATTTATCATCAGATGATGGTTGATAGGTTCCAAGACGGCATTATGGTAAATACAAGGGCCTTGATTTTGGAGCTTGACCCATCGTTTGGGCTGTACTACCCTAGTTTAATTCTGTTCTGTCCAGGTGATCCGGCTTCCTCCCACAGTCCCAAGACATGCTTGTTAACTTAATTGGTGTCTCTAAATTGCCCGAAAATGTGACAGTGTGTTGGTTGTCAATCTCTATATGTCAGCCCTGTGATTGACTGGTCAACAGTCCAGAATGTAACCCGCCTCTTGCCCAATGACAGCTGGGATCGGCTCCAGCCCCCCCGTGACCCCCGGACGGGAAAAGCAGTATAGAGATTGGATATGGGATAGTTTGATTTCAACAACTATTTTTGAAAATTCTGCCTCTTCCAAACTTCCAATACTTTCAGAAGTCCAGTGCTAGAGTCACTGGAGTATTCCTGTAAGCATCATGTCCAACTTGTTTAACCGTTATTAGCTTTTACAGCAAAGAGTTGCAAAAGTATTTCCAAGAATTAGTCAAAAAACTCATGTAAGTACCTGCTAATATGATGTTTTGGCTGTGCAGACTTCATGGAGATTGCAAAGTGTCCCCAACACTTGACGATTCATTATATGCATAGAGGCCTAGATTCCTTTGTAGAGGATGAATAAATGCATTATGTTTGAATTATTTAACAGCGACATGACCTGTGTTTCTGAGCTGATGAGCTGTTTACACCACTAATGTGGATGTTAGGTAAATAAACCGGCTCATTCTGCAGTCGTATCCATCCTCAGTCGTGTTCCTGACGGGCTTTAACTCGTCTCGACGCGACAACAAACACGATGCCACTGACACACACACAGAGCCGACGAGGGAAGGGTTTCCAAGATTTAGGACAAACACGGATGAATTAAACATCAGAGCAGCTTCCCACTCCTGAATTCCTTCCACTGCCGTCTCCATAAACAGACCACCCATCAATCAGAGAGAAGATACACGAGAGCCTGTTTGTATCAAAGGACTGACACAGATACAGACCAGGAGGAAAGAAAAGTGCTAAAACTGACGAGGACGTCGGCTCCGTCAAAACAGGAAGTGTTGTGTCAGAGCTGAGCGGGAGGCAGGATATGCCCAAAATAAACATAAGGGAAAAAAGTCACATTATTCTTCTCAAAGACAAACAACACAGACGTCATGATAAGAGTCTATATCCATTTTTTTTTCTTCTTTTTTTTTTAAAAAGATTACAATCAGTACAGGAGTCATTACATTGCCATTAAAAAGATAGATGAGAAAATCTAACAAATCCAAAAATCATCCATTTTGATTTTTGTAGCATATTTGCATTACATCATATTAAAAAAAATCATTTTATTTGCAAGTTTTCAAATATAATCCGTAAAAAATACATCCCAGGGTTTGCTTTAGATAGTCCATATAAGCTCTGTTTCATGCAGCATTTAAATTCCTTCATTCATCGTAATTGAAAATTAAGTCGACCAGCTTTACAAGAACAAAAGATTCGACAAAATATATATATATATATATATACCTGCATAAAACAAAGCCAGATTATTTTATCTTTAATCAAACTCTAACTAACTAATATCTGAATATATCAAAATACAATCACTTTCCTTCATTTGTTAGAGAAACAGATGTGTATATTCACAGGTATTGTAAAAAGAGTGATAAAATAACTTTATATAAAATGTACACCACTGCACCTTCATCAGAAAATACCAAATAAATCAACTGTAGTGGTTTCAGAAGATGTATTTTAGTGGGATAGATTTACTCTGATTGACTTAAAATGGTATTAGCTTCCTTTAGCATGAGCTACAATTCTCTAAAATAAAATAAAAAGCAGCGTTTAAGATTGCTGTTAGCTTCAGACTCATTACAAGCAGCCGCTGTCAGTCTGATGTGATATGAAAGATTCCCTCTCTAAAAACAGGGTTCATTCAGGCGTGCAGCATTTCTCCGTGTGCTGAGGGAAAGATCCTACATCAGTGACGCAGAGGACTCAAAGATTTCAACGCTTCCTTTACGTTTTGAGGCCATGGAGACGCGCCCTTTTTAATATACATGACCACAACATTTTCTTTCTTCCCCTCATTGAATGATGTGTGTGTTTTTGTTTTTTCTCTCCGTGCCTTCTCATTGTGCAACATTTGAATCAAAATGTGATGACAGGTGTGAGTTTGAAGTTTTTTTGCTTATGTTGTCAGCCCCGTCAGTCAGACTCGATCAAACAAGCAGCCGCAGAGACCTGACGAAGCAGGTTAGCTGAAAGCTGACTGTTAAAACACGTTTTTTATCCACCACCATCAAACTTTAATTTTGGCTGCACATCTACTCACTTGTGTTTTTACTGCTTACAGGGACTTTAAAATGTTAAGATTAAAGGTCTGAATTGCAAGATATCTACTGAATTAAATCACACAATGACCTTACTACATCATCAGACGTTAAGGAAACTATGTTGAAGTGCCGGCTTCTCTGTCAATGCAGCAGCGGAGTATGTCCTCCTTCTAAGTTTAGATTCAGGTCCTGATGGTTAGTTTTTGTTTTTAACCAGAGAAGGGAGACGGTTTTAAGGACGGCCTCACGGCTGATTTGCCCCTTGACCTTGGTTTGACAGGCAAACGACAAACCAACAGGTGCTGCAGCGATGAATGGAACTGGTTCAGATATAACTTATTCTTAATCATTTTAAATGCAGACGCTCTAATAAGCTCCATAAGCAGAAACTTGGTAAAACTAGAATAAATATTGAAGATGGTTTTGGAAAATGGTGCAGAGCTGGCTAAACACTGAAGCTCTCTCCAATGTTTTGAGTTTGGACTGCAGTTCCCATTTTTAAACACTAGGTGTCAGAGATACATATTGGCCCTTTAAAGAACTTAAGGCAAAATCGTCAAAGCTTTAACAAATTTTCAAACCTTTTATGTCAACGTTTAGTCAAATACTCGTGTTCAAACTGCTGGGATGTTGTCGTCTGTTTCCGCACACCTTCACAACCTTTTTTCTCTTTTGCCAATTGTCCCTTCTGCTCTTTTCCCTCCAGACTTATGTCACCCAGATGTCCAAACATACTCCCATGTTCGTGTTAATGTTTCTAGGAATGGGAATCGCTTTCAGATATCCACTTGCTGAAACATCTGCCCACCTATCACATGGGACATAATCAGTGTGCCTCTAAAAGCACTAAAAACACGACATCTGAAGTGCTTAAGAGCAGCATTTGTTTCCACAAACTCCTGACTGCACACTGTTTTATTCTGTATATTTGAACTGTCCAAAGTCCAGATGTTTCAGTGGATTGTGTTTGTAATTTGAACATCAGCTGTTCTGTAACAGTCTTAAAATAAATTGGGGATATTTTAGGACAAGACAGAGTCAGGGAGACAAAGCGTCCTTTCTCTACCAGAGTCCAGCTCCACATTCCTCAGGGCACGACCTGACCGCAGCTACATCTGAATCTGTGTCTGTCTGAGTGTCAGGCGGGAATTTGTTGCCCTTTTTTTTTTTTAGGTTCAGGAAATCTCTGCAAGGACACAGCGGTCACTCACAGAGGCGCACTGTGGGAACTCACAGGAGATTGGGACATTTTATAGTGCCTGTGTAAAATTATTTTTCCATCTTCCTACAGTCACACAAAATGTCAGACATTCACTTTGATTGTGCCAAAACAAACATCACTGCTTGTTTGATTATACTCCTCCAGCAGCTAGACACAGGAGGTGGAAGCAGAGTGATTATTCCAACAGCAGGATATTTTCTCTCTCTTAATGTCAGCTCACCTTCAACCAGCTGAACACACCTGACTCTGTCACTTCTTATGATGTTATTTCTTTCCATGATTCATGACGATTTAAAAATATTTAAGACAAATGTATAAACAGCTACTTAAACTTCTGTGACTTTGGTTTTTAAAGTTTTCTTTAGTCGATTAAAAAAATCTTCTGAAAGAATTATTGCTTCTTTTTTTCTCAGACAGCTCCCAGCTTTAAATCTGAAAGAGGAGAAACTATCAGAGCCATTTCACAACACGATAAAAGCAACATGTCTGTCTGAGACGTTAACTTGTGTCTTTGGTGCGTCGCTTAATTATTCACTTGAATCGTCTTCCATCTCTCTCGGTTGACGGCTCATTATCTCGGCATGTCTTTTCTCTAAAAACAACTTTCAGCAGCCCACCCGCCGCATACCGCCCATCTGCTCGTCCCTCCATCCATCTACAGGTCTGATCTGGGTTTTTGACAAAGTCCACTTTCAGTTCAGGAGGAGGAATATTAAAACAGACAGTTTTCAGTCTCATAGAGACTTTCAGGCTTCAGTGGCACAAAAAGTAGAGTTTTGTTTCTGATAGCGTCGATGTATTGAAGGTGAATTTTTTTTTTTTTTTAAGTGAAGAGTGCAAACAAATCATTTGGTCGTCTGTGAATAATAAGTCTTGAAATGTTTGGAGAGTAAAAAAGTCAAAATGTTTAAAATAATGAGAAGGGATGCACCACAGTTCACATTGAGTGTTGGGCTGAAATATATTTACAATTAAGAATCAGCCCAACATGAACATTTCTGCATATATGACATGCAAAAAAAAGATGATGCTAGCTGGTTGTCTATCATTCATGTTGCATAGAAATTATAGATTTTTTTTAATTTAACAATTTAAAAATAGTTTTCTTATTTCCCAGTATGAGGAATGTAGTATGTACACTGTGGAAATCGTTGTAACTTCTCTCTGCATCTCACCCAGGGTCAATACAGTAAAAGATGCCAAACTATTTCTTAATTTCACTCAAGCAGAGACTTGATGGTCTTTGCATCTAGGGTGCAAAAAAAGGGTAATTGGCTTTGGGCTAAAACTAACTGCAAAACAACCGCAATATTGTTGATGCAAAAAATAATAATAATCAGAAAAACATGCATAAATGTAAAGAGGAGCTGATTAACTTCTTATTTAGTGGATTTTATGTCCTCCGGACACCAAAAGAAGTTTGTCTGATTCTTTCTATCACACACTGTGCAAAACTTCAAAAGGGTCTTTCTGTGGAAGAAGTTCAGAATGTGCTTCCAGTAACAGAAAAGGAAGAAGAACATCAATTCAAATGGCCAAACAGTTGTTTAGATTTCTGCAATTCCAAAAAAAAATAATCTTAGAAACCGGGAGCTTCAAAAGGTCACTCTCAGGGTCACAGTCGGTGCCACAAGCGAGTGTAGGAGGGGACAAGTTATGTTAGCCTTGCTACAAAAAGCCCTGGACCAAAAGAAGAAAGGTCAGATGTTTTTTGACTGAGGGTCAAAAGGTCTCTGGTTACTGATGAGACTCGGGCAGAAACCGCTGCTCAACAATTTGTACCAACTGAATGAAAAGTGAACTCTGCCAAAAAAAAACCTGTATCCTTGACACCTCCACATTCTTTCAGCTTCTGTCTCCATCTTTTATATCCTCTGACTCCTCCTTCACTTACTTCTCAAAACCTTTCTTAGCTCTAACTTGAATTATACTGAAAGTTATAGCTGCTATGAGACTTGTATTAACTGGTTAATGATTGCATTGTAGCAGCTTATGTGTAAAATGGACTTACAGTATGACTTCAATAACAAATGTCCCTTTAAATGGTTCTTAAAATGTCAAAACCAGATTAATAATATGATGCCAGCATATAATAATTATCAGACCATAATATACATACGGGCAAGCAATTGTAGAACAATCACAATTTATCAAATATTTTACGTAGCTGAGTTGTAAAGGTCACATATTATGTAACATACTCTTTACCATTTGTTTCTAACATTAATATGTGTCTCTAGCATGTCTAAGAAAATATGTGCTAAAAACAGGCCGTTTGGAGATTTTCCCATTTGTGACATCACAAAGGGCAGTAACCCCTCCCCCAGGTGGGTGACACTCCCACAGTTAGGTGTTTGTTCTGCCCTCTCACCATAAACAATAGGACATGGAGCGTGAAAGCCCAAGCCACCCAAGCCCTTCCAGAGAGGGGCATGGTCAGACACAGCTCATTTACATTTAAAGGTACAGACACAGAAACAGCCTGTTCTGAGCAGGGCTGAAATAGAGGGGTTTATAGACATGATGAAATACAGGATCAGAGTGGATTTAGAACAAGAAACTTCACAGACATGTTTTGGGGAGCTCTGAAAATGATTTAAAATTGTTGAAAAGGAGAATATGTGACCTTTTAATGTTCAGCTCTGGCCTGTTTTATACAAACTAACAGGGTTTCACATTTTGAGACTATTTAAAGGGACATTTTATGACATTCATGATCACGTGATCTGATTATATTGCATTCCCACGGCAAAATGGACTGTTAAAAAGCTGTTTAAAAAGTTAAAACATTGTTAGCATACAATGATAGTCCTTTTTTCTTTGCACCATATTCAACCTCAGACCTTCTTCTTCTCTTGCTACTTGCGTCTGTTCGTCTTTTTGGAAGGGAGCTAGCAGTGTCTGAACTTAAAGCAGCCATAACTTTTACTATCCACACGTATAAAATATTTTAAAAAGAGACACAGATCAGGTCCCTGCCCTCGTTCCTGGAAGCCCTTGTTCCCTTTTCCTCGAAAAAACCCCGGAGCAGGATGCGATTAAGAAAAAAAGTGGTGGTAAATACTTGATCAGCAGTCTTATGAGTTGAAAATTAAAATGTTTAACCACTAAACTTAAATCTGACCCCGGCTCTGCGTGTCACTCAAAGGACAGCAGGTCAGGGTGATGCTCTGAGTCTTCAGCGCTCACTCCTGTTACTTTACTGCAGGGGGCGCCATTCCCCAGTAGGACCTCTTCTCCCAGGCTGATGCGGCAGGGAGTTTTCCCCGAGCGGGGGGTGGAGGCCAGGCGGGAGTCTGGTCCCGGAGCCTTCTGCCAGACGTCGCAGGGTTTGGCTCGGGTCTCCAGCTGGGGTGGATCTTTATTGATGAGGTCTGGAACAGAGAGCTGGAGCTGCGTCTGATGCTCCTCCGCGCCTTCTTTTGTGCTTTCCACATCCTCCTCTCCTCCATCTACCACTCCATCAGCTGGACTTTCAGTGGCGACTTTCTCCTCCGCTTTCACGATCTCCTCTGACCCCTCTCCTTCCGCCTCGCCCCACTGCTGCTGCTGCTGCTCCTCTTCGGCGATGAGCGGCGTCTTCTCTGGAGAGGAGAGGAAGGAGGAAGTGTCAGCGGCGTCTGGAGAGGAGACCACGGGATCAGAGGAGATCATCATGTCCTGGGTGGTCTTCAGAGCCCGAGGCAGACGCTTCTTCCCTGACGGGGGCGGAGGGTCCAGCCGAGGGAAGGAGTCGAAGGAGGAGATGTGACTGGAAGAGAGAGTCAAAAAACAGAAAGGCTAAGATAAGACATACATAAGTCACAAAGAAAACAAAGCAATAATTAGTAAAAAAAAGTAAGTCCAACAACATTTAGAGGTTTCCTACATGAACACACACTGCCATTGTATTTCTGGGATTGGAAGACAAATAAACAGTCAGTAACATGCACATTGAAGTCGAGCTACAGTTACAGCTCGAGTACGCCATTTGATTGGAATACCGTCCTTGTCTCAGTACGCATGAAATATACGTGATGTGATGCTTTAATGTTTTTTATGTGCTGTGCTTTAAGTTTTTTGGGATAGTGTTTCAACGCTCTCGGTGCAAGGCAAATTCCCCTAGGGGCAATAAAGGTCTCATTCATTCATTCATTCATACATGATGTAAACATGTCAGACTCACACTACAGTAGGTGGCGATATTCCCCTTTCAGCCAGTTACTATTGGACTTTCTTCTGTTCGTTCCGTCCAACTTGGCAAATAAGCAAACGGCAAAGCTATAATAAAGACAATATTTGCCTTCATATACATGCCATGTTTAGTTTGACAGAATCGCAAACAGAAAGCGTAATGGCAGGTTTAATTAGCCTGCGTTCACAAAGATGGTAGCGGTAGCGTGAATACAGTGTTTGGGCGTGCACCGATTGCAGGGAATAAACATCACCACCCACTCCCACTCGCTCAAGGTGAATTCTACTGATAATATCCTGCAGCGTTCTCACTTTCAGCTCACTCGGACTTTCTGCGGGAAAAAAATACTCGGGGGGGAGTGAAAATGTTTGCCACTGCTAATTGTGTGTCAGTAAAATGTCCCTTCAGAATACAGCTCTACAATAAAGTACTTCATCCTTGCAGGAAATTAAGAAATGAGACGGTTTTATCATGATTATCTCCTTAACACGACGCTGGAGGCGGATGTTAGTTAGCCTCACTTAGCATAAACGCTGCAGTCAGTACAACAGGAAGCCTCGCCCAACAGATGGGAGAGTTGAATTGATGGTTGCCAACAAAGCCAAAAAGTGTAACTAAGAATGTGATAATCTAGAAACTCTTGGGGCATAGTGTAACATTTCTGATTGTCTGAAACTCAGTTGTAGCTATACACAATTATAGAGAGGTGAAACTGCATCAAATTAGAGTGTGTTGCTTTAAGTGATGGAGCCTGCATGTGTTTATTTGTGTGTGTGTGTGTGTGTGTGTGAGAAACGGGGCTGAGAGGAACAGCCAGAATTTAAATCTACTTTCACTCGCTGTGTTTAAAAAAAACATTCCAATTTCTCAAGCTGTTCCCCTACACAGGCAGACAATGAATACGGTGTATACATCCCATGGTGATAAGACTGTGTGATCGTTCCCCAGAGCCGACAGGAACGCACACAAAGATGATTAAGTTCACCGAGCACGGCTGTGCTGTTCCTGAATGCAAAGAGCACAGATACCGGCGTGTTGTTGATGGATTGTAATGACTCAGAGTCAGCTTTATTAGTATTCTGTGTTCGCTTGTTATCAGAATGAGTGTTTTGTTTTTAAAGCTGCTGTTTCCCTCTCTGCCTGAGGGTGGGGCTGTTTACCACCTCTGAGATATGAGATGTTCCCATACACTGCATGACTGCGATTCCTAGCTGTTTTGATTAAGCCACACTGTGATTGGATATTTTTACTTAATTAAAGTAAATCAATTATTTGCTCACTTTATGTAAAATACGTCTTAGTAAAATCTAAATCAGACGTACCATGGCAAGAAGCTGCGCTGCATCAGGACTAAAACCTCACGACACAAGAACACTTTCTTTCCCCTGCTGTCAGCCTCATGAATAATGAGGCTGACATAACACACATTCACATCCAGCCCCACAGTCAGATAACATTTCAGTGATGTGAAGGCTGAAACTTTATGCTTTAAATCAGTTTTGATACATATTAGTAAATCTTTCCCATCCTGGTCTACAGATAATGACATCAACGATCCAAATGCTGGACAGAGAATGACACATATTCATAAGGTCATGCTCTTTTCATTTCCAGACACGTAATTAATAATACAAATACAGAGTTCTGCTAAAAAGATCTGAGCTTCAGTCCCCTCTCATACTTTCAAGATTCAACAATGATGAGTCACTTTATTAATACAAAAGCTGTCAGCTCCACTCTGCAGGATCAGTCGGTGGGCCGTAAAAACTTTTACAGATCATCACAGGTACTGTCGACTGAATCTATTCGCAGCTCACTGAATGGAGATGAACGGGAGCAGAGCGGCAGAAAAAAATGACTTTTGCTTGACTGATCTTCAGTTGAAGAGACAACAGATCAATGCTTCTGGAACAAATCCTCGAGTACACACTCAGAGCCACTTATGTGTGTGTGTGTGTGTGTGTGTGTGTGTGTGTGTGTGTGTGTGTGTGTGTGTGTGTGTGTGTGTGTGTGTGTGTGTGTGTGTGTGTGTGTGTGTGTGTATACACAGAATACAGCCCTTAAAAAAAGGAGATTTCTTTTGTTTTCTGATTGTAGAAGAAACTAAAAAAGTTCAATTTCAGACGTCTCATGGCGTTCTTTGATGTGCCGTTATTAATTTAAAACCACTTTTCAAAAGTAAGTCTTCTATCATTCTATCTGATATTCTATCTATCATTCACCTTTTCTAACCCGGCACCTTATTAAAAGAGACAGACGCTTCATTCAGCACAGGTAATTTCATATTTCTGCCAACAATAAGGCTCCAAGAGGCTTTGTCATTAAATTGAATGTGAGTAGACTTGGACTGCATACAGTGCAAAAGCAGCACTGAAAAAAAGGCTTCATCTAATTAGAGAACTGGAAGATATTGATCTGCACCAGTCAGTTTGTGTCATCAAACCAGCAACCTTCACGACACCAGACACCAGACACCAGCCCGAAAGATTCATTATGTTTTTGTTTCAGGGTTCAGGGACAAAAAAATTAGATTAGGGTTACATTTATGAATGGAATTAGATTTCATATGTCACAAAGGACAAACATGTGTGTGTGTGTGTGTGTGTGTGTGTGTGTGTGTGTGTGTGTGTGTGTGTGTGTGTGTGTGTGTGTGTGTGTGTGTGTGTGTGTGTACCTGTTAGCGGTGGTGTGGTTGAGTTCGTCCATTCGGCTCCATACAGCACCAACGCTCTTGTTAACCTCAGTTACCCCGATGTCCCCGAGGTGACTGGGCTCCTTTCTTCTTAACAAGTCGTTGACCTGAAGAAAGAAAGAAAGAAAGATGAACAAAGAACGATAGAAAGAGAGAGAGAGAAACAACACAAGAACAAACAAAAGAAAGACAGACAGACAAAAAAGATTGAGAGTAAAGAAGGAAAGAAAGATGGAACGAAAGGAAGGAAAACAGAAAGAAAGACAGAATAAAAAGAAAGAAAGAAAGAAAGAAAAATGGACAAAACACAGACAGGAATAATGAGCGGGTTAAAAAAGGAAATAAATAAAAATAAAGCAAATATCAAAGTAAAGAAAAGGAAAAGGACAAGGAAATGGATAGAAATAAGGAAAGAGGAGGACAATCAGGGAAAGACAGGCGGACAGAACGGAAACAAAAGAAAGGACCAAAACAAAAAAAAGAAATACAGAAATGAGGAAACAGGAGACACAAGTTGAGAGAAAAGGGGAAAGAAAAGAGAAATGGAATGATTGGAAAAAAGATAAGAACAAAAGGTACTTTGATTCAAATGAAAATGAACAGAAAAAAAGGCAATGAAATCCTCTCTACAGCTCGCACATCCAGAATAAAAAGAATGAATCCTTATGCTTTGTGGATGCTGGCGTTTACCTTCGCGCCGACAGCCTTGCCCAGATTAATGGCATTTTTAAGCCTCTGTTGTCCTCCTGAGGATGGAGAGTCCGCGGAGCCTGACCCCAGGTTGGGATTAGCAGATGCTGGGGAGCGTCTGGCCGAGGGCAGGCCCGGCCTCGAGGTCTGAGGACTCTGCTGCTGGGCGACGGAGTTCTCAAACATACCTTGATCGACTGTGAGGAAGAGAGAGAGAGAGAGCAGACAGAGGAGAGAAAGGCAGAGAGGTGAATACACGGCAGGATGTAGCAGAAGATTTGTATCAGCTTTAACGGCACAAGCTGTTGCAAAGCTGCAGAGCCTTCAAGCATGAGTCGGCACATATGGGATGTTTGCTTTGAAAATGAGATGCACAAACTCAGTGATCCAAAGAGGAATACCCTACTTAAGTCCTGAAAATCCCCACAGCATTTTACAGATTCCTCTTGTATCTCTCAAGCTTTGCTGGAAATACAAAGTCAGCAATATTTGGCAGAGGAGAGATCTTTTTTTTTTTGAGGAGGAACCAACTCTACAGAAGTTGTTCGGATATCTTCTTTGGGACTTTTTTGGGTCTCAATAGTAATCCATTTGAACTGCTTTGAATTCAGGCTCACTAAAAGGAGCACAAGTATAAATATACATTTTCCTTTGTAAATATAAGTAATACCATTTATTTTTGAGGTCGTATGGTCACTAATAGAACAATGCTCTTTTTCTGAGTTGCTTCAGCTGCTGGTTGAAAAGAGTATTGCAACTTACATTTTTGTTTAATCGATTGAAATTGTCCACATTTGTATCGGTTTTGTAGCGCGAGTAATCGTTACATCCTTTCCTGCAGGAGTTCACATTTAAACAAAACAAAATGTTATTTCCATCTGTATTCTCAACATCACATGGAGGCTCACAGCTTTGTTTATTTCATTGCCTTCACCAGGGACAGTGATTGCATTAACTTCACTCACACTTCCTACTCTTCTTCATATCTTTTCAGCTGCACAATAACTACTAGCATTCATTTTCATTTTAGTTTCAGCTTGAATGGGTGTATTAAAAAAAATAAATCTTAATGCTAGCACATCAGGATTTTCTCAAGTTTTTATCTAATGCTGCATGAAGTATACAACTTTGTATGCGATTGCACCAATTTACAGATTTCTTAAAATTTGGTTGGAACACATCTTAGGGAAAGAGAGTTTCAGATATTCAAACAGATCATTTTTAGTGGAGTATGAGAAACCTCCTCCTTGGTAACTCTGCAGCTTTGCACAAAACAAACAGATGTTGCATCATTAGAGCAAAAGCCAAATGTATTTTATGAGAATGCTCACAACATTTGAGGGCCAGATGGCAGTGCTGTAACACTTTATGCAAGGACCATGAAATAATATATAGAACACAAGACTTCAGGCAATTGCATGCACTGTAAAAGTAAAATGAGGCAGAAATGGAACAAAATGCAGGATCAGAAACAGCAAAAAGTAAAAAGGAAGTTGAGGATGTTGCCAATCCACTTACGACGAAGGATCTTACCTGGGGAGAAATGTTTCTCGGCAAGCATTTAATGAGACATAAAAGTATCAGATTTCAGGTCATTTTACCTTTTAAGAAGCAGAGTATTGAGCTGTTTCTGCTTATTCAATTAAAAAAAAGTTTCTACGAGAGGACAAGGGGTGGGAGTTAATGGCTAAAAGTTCAGTCAAGAGCTGCATAAACATGTCTGAAAGGTGGAACATCTCAGACAGATAAATGGAGAAAATGTTGCCATTTGGATTCAGATGGAGCGCCAAAAAATCGGGTAACCTTGACTTCACTGTCCACACACAATTATTTCACTTACCGACCCAAGCAAGAAATCTACAACAGTGCATTAGCCAGAGGCAGGAGGAAATGTGATCCAATAATATGAATCAACGTGAAACAGAGGGCATGAAAAGTAACTTCAAGGAGACAGAGAGAAAGAGAGCGAGATATGAGAAGAACAGAGAGACACATACACAACAGAGGAGCATGTAAGATGTCTACTGTTCAAACTTATGTTATAGACAAATCCAAAAAGTTATTTGTTGGCGCTTCCATCTTATGTTGGCTGTCTCTTAAAGAAGACTCTTATACAGTAAGGTTGCAGGTTAGCGCTGTAAGCTAAGGCTGGCTTCCATGGCTAATCAGCTTTTTTCAGGTTGGGGGGGGGGCACAGCCAGATTCGAGGCATGTCACAACCAATTATTTGGCCAAATAATCCCCAAGTGTTTGGTGTCAAAACAATTATGTTACTGCTCCCAATGGAGTTGGAGCCATCCCAACCTCGAATTGTAAATATCAAACACGTTTGATATCTACCATTATCGGGCAACTTCTGACGGAATACGTGCAACAATAACAAATGGGAGAGGGCAAACCGGGAAGCGTCACCATCCAGGCGTTGTGTACTTTTACAGCTCGCAAACATGGCATGCAGCGAACATTAACACAACCGTGTTCCGAGCCAAGTGGATTATCGGGAAAGAAGACCAGGTTGTGGAAATCTGGCAACAGCTCGAGAGCCTTTGTAACGTCTCATGCGAGAACTATCACAACAGGACAGCCAGTTGACGACGTTGATTTTCCTCCATATTTGCTTTTCTTCCGAAGCTGCGTTTGATCATGCAAGTTCCCGTGAGATCTCGCCTCTGCCTAACCGCCATTGTGAAACGTTACTACAAATGGCAGGTGAGTGGTCTCGTGGTCTGGCCAAATCGTCTAGTGGTTGAATTCAGAGGATTCTAATGTTAAAGATTATGTATGTGATCTCCCCCATTTTAAAAAATTGGTTAAGATATGAAAATAATCTAGTGTGTAGCCAGCCTTACAGTATGAACTTTAATCAAATAGCTAAAAGCCCAATATTTTTTACTGTCAGCTAGAGGTTGAGCTCACTGATTTCTCAGTATAAGATCTATGGAAACACCTTCTTGCCCATTTGTTACCGTGACACAAAGCGTGCCTAATTTACATGATCTGGGTCTTTATTCAATGTCCCTGTTGAGTGTGAAGGTTATTCAGAGAGTACTGACTGTATATCAAGGTCATGAAGTGAGCTCAGGATCAATAGTGACACACTGCACAGGCTATTTAACATCCACATTGATCTCACCAGAGAACAAGGCCTCTGTCTTTAACTCCTAATGGAGATGTAATGGATGGACTTTGTAATGTGAGAAGGCTCCTTGGAGGACTTTATGAAGGACACGAGAAAGGCAAGATGTTCGTGCATCATGCCTAACCAAACTGCTGCTCATTTGTTTGTGTGATTTAAAGATCGAATGTTTTGTACTTATTCTCCACACTTGTCTTCAAAAAGCCATGCGGCTGAAAAGGTGAAACCTGCTGTTTGGAAACAAGCCCAGGTGTCTCAGTCTGTCTCATTTACACACAGATGTGATTTATTAGTAGTATTTATGACCATTTTCCCTGCCGCACTGTCCCCGAGCCAGCTTTAAAAACTCTGTGCTCTCGGGGGCTCCTGTGGACTCTAAACGAATGCAAATTTGGTCATTTCTCAAAGGCTGTCAAATAAAGTGATGCGTTCACATGCGCCGGTATACCCACAGCGGGTGGAGGTCAGACCGTCCTCAATAACGCAGGTTATAATAACTGCAATGACCTGGGAAATATAGAGTTTGAGAAATCCGAGACGTAATTAATAAAGGCAACATCATTAATATAGAAGTACGGCTAATTATACAGGAGGGAGATTATGATTTTAGAGTTGCGTTTTCAGAAAAAGAAAAAGGAGACTTCAACCAAGGTCCTCAGCCCAGAGTCAAACTGAGAAGAATTAGGTCTAAAAGGAGTAGGTCTTTCAAATCTGGCTAATGGGACGGGTTTGTGGCTCCAACCTTCAAAAACCGTCAACCATCATAAAACAAACAAAAAAATAAAATAGGGAATTTATCTAAGTGAGCCTGTGTTCTTTACACATGATGCTCATTCACTGCTTACACAAGAGACTTCATTCAGTGTGTCACTTCCTGTACTGACATTTCCCCAGCAGCGTTCCCACCTCACAACTGAGGATTTCATCTGTGCAAACAGTTAATCTCTGTCCCCCTGTGCTGCAGCCCTGCTGTGATTTTGGCTGATGAAACAGGTGGACATTTTTTTTTCTTCTCTTCTTCTACAAACCTTGCCGACTGAAGCATTAAAATGAGAGGATTAATTGTTGAGTCAGTCTGCACCGCAGCTTCGTCAGAGGTGGTGCATCAGTGAAGGCTTCTCTCAATCATATAACGCAGTGAAATATCTCGGCTGTGTCTTTAAACACTCAGTGTCAAACTCAGCAACCAGTGAGAATATCTGAGTTCAGACCTGATAAGAACTTGTTAAAACAGCAGTGTCCTTGTTTGAGAACAAACAGAAGGTACCCATGGTTTGAGTGAGCAGGAAGTCTTTTAAAACAACGGGCACAATTTAGTATTCAGTGTTGTTCATGGCAACATGCATAAAAAAAAAAAAAAGATTAGTAGAGTTTAAAACAAGCTTTGCAAGTTGGTGACAAAGCTTCAATGACAGCCTAAAAAAACGAAATTATAGGATTAAAAACATCCTCTTTAAACCCAAAGGAAGTGGCATAAAAACATCAGAATATGACTGTTGTTGCATGTCTGAGTTCAGCATTGACTGGAGTATAACTCAGTCAAGAGGTTAGCATGACTCAGCTAAAAAAAAAAAACATAGCCTAGTGGTTTGTGCATGCGCCCCAGCTGACAAACTTTAAACCACAGCAGTGGTTTAAAAATTGTGCACATTTTGCCATGACTGTAGGTAACCTCCCTAAGGGGGGGCCCCATCTGACAGCACTTCCTCGCCATGCCCTGCAAAGCATCGCATGCATTTACTGCTGTGAAATTGTTTGTCAATAAAAAGTTACCGAAGGAAATGAAGAGGAATTATCTGTGTGGGAGTGAAAAAAAGAAAGAGGGAAAAAGGAGGAAGGCATTGTTTGGAGGGTCCCGCAATGAATTTTTGCTTGGGGCCCTGACAGACTGTAGACTGTAGAATTGCACGCTCCATGTTCAGAGGCTACAGTCCTCAAAAGCAGGCAGCCCGGGTTCGAATCTGATTGGGCTCCTTTCCTGCATGTCATTCCTCTCTCTCTCTCTCTCTCTCTCTCTCTCTCTCTCTCTCTCCCTTATGCAATGTCTGACCCCGTCCACCGTCCTTTCCCTCAGATAAAGGCCCAAAAATGAATAAAATCTTAAAACATATGCACAGTTATTCGACTGCAAAAAGTGGGAGTTGGCTCGAGGGCTTCTCGGTTGTTTATTCAAATGTAATTTCAGTATGGCAGCTCTACGCTGACCTCATGCAGAGTTTTTGCTTTATTTCTCCTTCTCCACAAACCCTCCTTCCTTTTGTAATCACAGTAAAACATTAAAAAAAAAAGCTATGGAGACTTCACCAGCAGAGAACTCCTGCAGCCTGTTTGTTTATCTCTGGAGGACTGTGTAACTCTGTCAGATTACTGTGTGGGTTCTGTTTGTCAAATTCTCTTTTAATTACAAACCGGCCTGAAGGATTTCAACTGCTGTAATTATCCTTCATTAACCACCAAAATGAGCAATTCTTCATTCATCTCCAGGAGCGTCTGTGGATTAACAGCGTTCTTCAAACAGTCCGATTAGAAACAAACACACATACAGAACCTTTATGTTGTCATAAAAGCAAAGCTGAACGCTGCTTTTTCAGTGTGTAATCCCTCTTATACTCTCAGGTGCTTTGTTGTTAAACTGCAGTCATTTCATCGCATGTAATCTGTCACTTGCACACCCTGCAGAATAAACAGGATAGAGAGGAAGAAAGAAACAAAGTGGTGCACAAATCTGAAGCAGAGAGCTCTCACTCCCACTCATGTTCCAAATGGGCTGAAAAAAAAAAAAAAAAAAACTGAAGCCATAACGCAATCCTGCGCAACATGAGCGAAAGGAAAATGTATGTTAATCAAAAAGTAGAATGAAACTTTAAGTGAACAAAGTCTGGTGTCATAAAAAGAAGCAGGAGCAGTGTTAAAGGTGAACAAGGTGAGACTGCCTCTATACAACATTTAAATACTCCACATTATCATCATAGGTATTGACTGACACATAGAAGTTTATGTTCAATGGGGATTTTTCCAGAAGTTGGTGCAGCCAGATTGGAATCTTTAATCGAATATAATGGGCAAAAAAATAAATAATAATAATTTAATTGCTTCCCAAATCAGGTCCAAAGCATTTAACAGGAAGCACTGCAAAGACTATTCCCAAGAAGTAAAGACAACTCAATCTACATCCATGCATCTTAAGATGTTAGGCTGATGGTAAACAAAGACCAATTGTTCAAACAACAAATACATGAAAATATTCACCAGATATCATACTACAAAAAGAAGAAGTGGTGTAAGCAGCTCTGTGTGTGCTGCTGTGACATAAGTGGGTTAGCTTTGGATAATAAATTGGAGAGACATGAAGACAAATCAGGATTTTGTGGACGTGTGAGAGTTAATATGTTGTCTGTGGCTTACATGACATGATGACACTAGCATGATTTTCTCTGTTTGTGTGTGGACTGTTGTTTGTTTCTACTTGTTTTATTAATTCATTTTGCTTTAAAAGGCAGCTAACTGTGTGCAGCACTGGAGTCAAAGACAAACTTCACCCCAAGGGGAAAAATAACTTCCATCTTATTGCACTGTAACATATCGTAAGGTATCATAATGTATTGTCTGTGTCGTATCGTAGCACATTGCATCTGATGTTGACTGATCAACAATGACAACCATTGCTCGTACCATGTGATTTCAAATGCTGCTTCTCACAGTGCGGGGAACATCCTGTCGAACATGACTGCAAAACAAAAGCAGCTGACCGGCTGTTTTTGGGGGCTTTTAGGACCAAGCAGGAACAAGCAAACAGCAGTTTTACAGAGAGAGAAAGATATTTATCTCTGAGAGGGAGTGCAGAGCCTCAGCTGACCTTTAGATAAATGAACTGAAAAGCAAGTGCAATATGTGATTAAGACATTTGTTTTCCTGGTGTTAAGCTGCTTATTAACGAGTCGTTTGAGCAGACAAAGTCCCGACCCCACGCACGTTCTATTAATGGTGTCATGTTTGATTTTCTCAGGGTCGTTTTGAGAGTCGTTACAGAACCTGTTGGTTTTTGTAATACAGAGAACTCAGCTCCATCCACTTTGTTTCTAAATGTTTTCTCTACAACAATGTTATCCTGCAGCGTCATCCTTTATCCTAATGAGCAGTAAAGATGAATCATGATGTAATTACGATGATAGGTCCAATCATGAACGGACCAATCAGCTCTCATCATCGTCCTCTGACTGACTGACTCCTCTCTCTCTCTCTCTCTCTCTCTCTCTCTCTCTCTCAGTGTCTTTGGCTCAGAGCAGGCAGACAGTGAGAGGCTGTAATTAGCTCGACTCGGCTTTGGCATCGCCGTTCAAAGTGCCAAACTGTGAGCTTTGTTCTAAGCTGAGGGTAACCCACTTCTGTCAGCGAGACGCAGCACACACACACACACACGCACACACACACACGCACACACACACACACACACACACACACACTCATGATATCTAGCGAAAAGTGTCATTTCTATGTTGCTGAACAATCGTGACGAAGAGGTTCAAATTATTTCAGATTTCTATCAAAACTGGAATGACTATAAGAAAGGTTTTCAAGAAGTCAAAAAGTCTGATATGACTCTCCTATGACTGACTGATTGATTTAATTTGATTATTGTGTCATCCATGAACATTAAGCACATCCCTAAACGGGCTTACAACACACCATCATGAATACAACAAGACCAGGAAACAAAATCACACATGACATAACCCCTTCCTGATGTTTCTTCCAGGCTTGATGTTTGATTTCTATTCAAATAATTGAGAGCTCTGAAGATAGATTTCACTAATTTACAATCCAAAGTCCTGTCGCTTCAAACGTTTAACTCAGTCTGCTCATGAGCGAAGAGAAGTCCAGAAGGAACAAGTGAAGGAAGGAGATTGAACGATCAAGCTCCAGACTGCAATATGAAACTTGACATTTAAATCAACTTTCCAATGAGAAATGAACGCATGACTTCAGATTTTATTTCCATTAAAAAAAGAGGGCAATGACAGTAATTGTCTTGATGGTTAATTCACAATTAAACGTTTTACATAGAAAGCTGCACCCAAATAAATTTTGATCAATTCGATAAGACTGGTGAAACTTTTTTGAGGACCCATTTGGAGACTTATACATACATTTATAAAAGTGACAATATGTCACTTTTCCACCTTATAATCTTAGTTTCAAAGTTGATCTAGCAGCACAATACATTTCACATTTCTACAGAGAGCCCAAATCACCTGCTTTTAGCTCTGTGTAACTTTAGCAGCGGTCAGCGGAGCTCCTGTAAGGAATTTGTACGTCTTTACAGCACTAGTTCACACACCAGCCTTCAGCTAAAAAGAAGACAGTTAGCTCGTCTTGATAATGTTTGATACAGTTTTCTAAGGCTGAGACACGGAAGAGGACGGTGACGGATGAAGCTGAGAAGAGAAAAAGAGAGAATGATATACCAAATATTGGACAGGCTTTTACATGCAGGCAAGAGCTTCACAAAACAGTCTGACACGTCACAGCCATCAACGTGAACCAAATCAAATTGCTCCATAAGCTTGCTTTAAAGAAAATGACCCCAGTGAATATTAACCGGTGTAAAACCTGGATATATATACATTTCAGGCTGAGGACCATTGGGGAGATAAAAATGTTCATCAGGAATAACAGCTTTGGATAATCCTCTTCTCTTAAAAAAAATAAGAATAAGTTGGAGATATGTGAAGGGAAATCAGGATTTTGTCACTTTACTCCAAAACTGATACAAATACAAAACATGTTTTCCTGTATGTCATGACTGTCAACATTTTTGCAGCATGGATTGAAATGTTTGGTGAAAGTTGCTCCTCTGTTTTATTTCCCTTGACATGCTGAATTGATCGAGCCCCGCATGTTGACCGGGGAGAGCAGGGTGCTCTAATATTAAGGGCAAAGCTGCTTCAGAGCGAGAGACGCTGTGAGGGACCTGAAACGCTCCCACTTGAAGACGCAAAAAAAACACACTAATCTTCAGGGCAGATGGGGTCATTATCAGTGATGTATTAAATTAGAGCTCCTCATTCTGCTACATTAACATGTGCACGTGTGTGTGTGTATGTTGATGTGTGAGAGGAAAACTACTAGAGCGAGTGAGGCCCGATCACGCCTGAGGTTTGAGAGTGTGGAAGAAAAATAGCTCCTGCTCTCACACAGACGAGAGGTGAAGCTGCTCATCTATTTTTTACCTGGCTTCATTAGAACATGAATGATTAAAGTGGGGTGGGGGGGTGGGGGGGGGGGGTCTGTCTCAGACTGATGAGGGATCGTATTTATGGGAAGGATTAATGGAGGAAGTTTCTGGTTTTTCCGACTGACACCCCCAACTTTCATATCATCTCTCTCTCTCTCCCTGGAAATTAAAGCCCATCTTGATTTCACTTTCAGTGTGAGGAGGACAGAACGAAACATGTTTGGCTTCCTCTTCATACAAAATGTACATTTACTAAAAAGCATATCATTTTTTTTGGAGAGGTTGTTGTAGGATTTTTTAAAGGCTCTATTTAGAACAAGTCATCAAGAGCACATTTTTTCTTTTTTATCATTACTCCCTGTCATCCGAACATTGACAGGCTTCAAAACTCCTCTTCAGAAAACCACTGGATGATGTGCAGCTTTTTTCTCTGTTTACATCATTTGTTACTGAATATTTATGGAGAAAACAAGACATGTCTTGAGTTGTGGAAAGCTTGATTGACATGTTGTGAACATTTTCTGATATTTTATGAAGGGAACAAGTACAAGCTTTGGGTTTGGATAAAAAAAATTGAGGTCATTGTGAAAAGAAATACAAAAAACAAAAAACACACATATTGACATCAGACATATTGACAGTCACGATGTTCTCTGAATAAGGTTGTTATACGGTTTCTATTTCAAACTACATCTGCACTAGTATTTTACTTTTCGGTGGCTGCTTGTATGGCTAAAAGAGAATACATTCATCAAATATTAATTAAAAACATGATAAACAGAATTCTTGATAAATTGAGCACATCTTGAAATTAAGTTGCCATAATCTGATAATTTGTATCCCCTAACATCTGAGTTTTAATTAAGCTGAATTATCTCCAGTACTCTGTGTTTCCATCATGTCTAAATCAGATCCTCCACAAGAATTATGGCACTAGAAAATCATCTCGGCGTTATCTAATAACACAAATATCTCCTGCTTCCAGTCCCCATCATAAAGAAACGCCATCACAGCTGTAAACTGTGCAGATGTCTCAGGCTCCTTCTACAAAGCTGACCTGCCCTGTCATGTCACACCCTCCTCTTCTTGAACAGAGCCTGACTTATCGTAAACAAAAGCCAGGCAGCTAACTTTGAATTCCATCCCACGAGAAAACATCTTTCAGCATCTATCTCGTGGTGACGGGCCGAGCCTCCCGGTCTTGACCCCCTCCGTCTCAGGGGGAAAACAGAAGCTCCGTTGCTAAAACACACACAGTCTTCTCCTCTTCCTCCACCCACTCCTCTTCATCTTCTTCTTCTACCTTTCCTTCCACTACCTGAGGTAACCTTTCCAAACACTGCACCTCTGTTTTCCCTTTGGGTGAAAACACAGCATTTAGGCGACCTGACACCGAAACTTCTGTGAAGTACTTGAACTATGACTTTTGACTGTGCAGATCTCAAATTCTCCATTGCAACTCATACGAATAAAACTCCAGTTTAGTCATGCAATGATAAATCCTGGACAATCTACACTGAATCCAATACTACTGATTGCATTTTAGTCAACATGGTTGAGCTGAAGACGAGGTGGGCCGTCCCTCTCTGGCTGTTCAATCGAAAAACCATCTGAGCTGACCACAGCTCGGTCTCAGCTTTTTGCCTCCAAATCATCTTAAAAACACTTCAAACAGACAAAGAGGCTGCAGGGTTCAACACACTCTATACGCTCTACTTTAAAAAACGTGTTTCTTTTTAATAATTGTTGGTGGATCATGGGGCTTGGGGCCACATCACGCCTCGAACAGGGTGCATGAGAGGATTCAGTAATGTGCAAAGTCTCAGGTCATTGTTGTTAAGGTAAACCCAGAAAATACAAGAAGTATATACAGCATATAAAAATTGATTCATTCCAAAATACGATGCCATCTATGGGCAAAAGTCAATAAATTTGAGCTCTTTTGGTAAGACTGTCCTGAAGCTTTCTCACCTTCTAGTATTTTATACCAGACTTCTTCCAGCACTTCACACATTTATTTGTTAGATTTAGGATGTCTTTCAATTATTTTTCTGTCCATACTGACTCGTTAATGTTCAGGTCTAGACTCTGTATAAGAAAGTCCATGACTGTTTTTCTCTCAAAGTTTAAATTAACTGCAATAGCAGTGTGGGTGGGATAGTTATGCTGCAAAATAAAAATGTACCAAATCAGCCCTTGGCAATATGAATCTTAATATTGTTGATTAAACAATAAATCTATGCCGGCCTAAGACTTGTGCAGAGAACTGTATACAGGGTTTTTGGTGATGCACCCATTTGTTGTTGAGATACTTCAGTTTTTTTTTTTTTTACCAAAGATGAGGACTAACTAACCATCCATCCATTATCTATACCACTTTTCCCATTCAGGGTCAAACCAACTCCAGCTGCCATTGGGCAAAGGCACCCTGGACGGGTCGCCAGTCCATCACAGAGATGACATATAGAGACAGACAACCCGCCACACTCACATTCACACCTACCGGCAATTTAGAGTCACCAATTAACCTTACAAATTTGCCTTTGAACTGTGGGAGGAAGCCGGAGTACAGGGAGAGAACCCAGGGATGCACCAACGAGGAGAACATGCAATCTCATTCTAACCGGGAACCTCCTCGCTATGAGGCAACAGCGCTAACCACTGCACCACTGTCCAGCCCAGTGACTAACCAACACTGCAATTGAAAACATAATTTTCATTTTCAATCCATGTTTTATTCAGAGTTGCGTCTCTTATATATGTATGATATGCTGTCAACACATTTCCCATGCAGGAAGTCTTTGTGCAAAAGCATCAACAGTAAACGTCTGTCATGTTTCCAGACTGCATTATGCATTGGGAGAAACCCATCGTAAAAGGTGGTTTGATCCTTTTCCAGCCTCTCTAATTACTGCAGCCTCATCAGACCACAATGCATTGCAGCCACAGCGGCTGTAATTAAAGGGAACACGTACGTTATTCCAAGCTGGGTGAAACATGTTCTCTTTTAACTTGCTTTACTGTTACCGTAATCTCACGCTTTAACCTCTACACATGCATGTAGAAATCCACAGAACGAGTTCACTCCACTTTCTGGCACTTGTTCATGAACATTCTGGGAAATTACTGATGCAGTCAAGGCGGTTATTTACAAAACGTTATCGGGAAACTATTCCTGAGACATTTTCATATGTGGTTTTAAAGACAGTTGTATGATAACCTTGCTGCTGAAATATGTTTAAGTTTACATGGGGTAAGCTTTTGAAATTGAGAAATGTGTACTCTGTACAAACTGACATTATCTTACATTTTGGTGATATTGAGGGCGCTGCCTTTGGGAGGAAGAATTGGGCAGGGGGAGGAGGAGGAGGAGGCCAAAAATGAGACACCATTTAAAAAAAGAAAAAGCAGGCTTCAGGTCTGAAGGTTGGAGCCAGACATGTTTGGGTGCTCTCACTCTCGTCTCTGTCCACAGTCATCAGATCAATAATTCATTTAGCCATTTGCCTCATCACTGTCTGTCTGACCCCGAAGCTCCCTGGAGTGTGAGCGTCTGAGGGAAAGATCGTATAAGTGTAGCCGTGGATGGAGGTGAAAAAGAAAAACCAGGCGGGGATAGTTGTCAGTTGTTTGAGCATTGGGTTTCTCTTTTGGGGTTTTTGGCCTTGTTCTTTTATTCTTTGTTTCCAACATCCTCCTCTCTTCTGGTTCCAGTTTGCTGCAATATTTCAGAATGGTTCAGCATGCTTTTGCTCCCATTCAGTGACTAAATAATGAAATGGAGGATATTGGATTATAATGTCTGGCTCCCAGTCGGCGTTCCAGTTCAGCTCCAAAGGTTTTGGAAAATGAAGTCTTTTTAATTCAACTGGGAAAACATTTTCATTAAGTCGCTGGCTCTGCATCGGAGAGCTCTGTATGAAAAGATGTCCCAGTTGTGATAAAAGATCTTAACCAGTAAGGAAACTTAAAAGTGAGCCTGCGACCACATCCTTCACAACTTTTTTTATTGCACACGTCTCCAATGTTAACCATGATTAACCTGTGATGTCGCTTCACTTTGTCTGTTTTATTGTGAAGAGGTTGTGCTTTTATAAGAATGTTTAAAGGTGTTATAATTGTTTACACTACAATATCTAAATGGACTAAATGGGTGAGTAGCAGAGAGAGTCACTCCCATGATTTCCCGCCAGCCTCCACGTCATATTTTGTTATTGTTTTGATTGCGAGCCCCCTGGTGGTGGAATTTACATACTGTATGATTAAAATGTGGTTTAACATTTGTCACCTTGAGTAAAAGTGTTACTTGGCATGTATTTGCACACACAACAACGCCAAGACACATTTCTTCCTTTTGCTAGATATCCATTCATAGGGGTACACAGTGAAAGTCAAACTATTCAAAGATTATCTCCAGACCTCTTATTTTTGTCCACATTGTAATATAAACACAAAAGGCCTAAAAACAAGTCAGCCCAACCAGCAGCTCATTTTTTCTCTTAACAAGAAAGTGTGAATAAAAGGGGGGGGGGGGGGGGGGCTTCCACATATCTGAGTGTGTCTTATCTTTAGTCTTCACATCAAAAGAAAAGATCCAATTTAACAGACTAAAAGCTCAAAATGATCAAAGGTGTCGCTTGTCTTCCTCATCAGTTCTCGCTTGTTCTCTGAGCTCGACATCCATCCCTTTTAATACAGGCTGCGTGTCAAACATCCGTCAACCGTCTTTGGTCAGCGTTAAAATGAAACAACACAAAGGAAGCTTGAAAAGTAAAAAAAAAAAAAAAACAGAAATGGGACATGACAGAAAGATGTGGCTGAGACAGACCTGAAGCTGCGCTGATATCCAAGATCACTTTTGCTCTTTCAGCCTTTTACATCTGGAGCTCCACACGTTACAGATTATAAACCTCCCCTGAGCCGACACTGAGTATGGCCTGCAGCTATGCATCATGGGAACATCAAAGCAAATCGCCACCACATCCAGATGTTGGTGCACAGCTCAAACGTAATCAGAACATGCGGGCGGCTAAAGTCCCCATACTGTCTCTGTATGTGTAGGCACATGTGTATGAAAGGTGAAGTGAATGCACAAAAAAATCAGCCCCAATGGAAGTTAAATGTGAAGATGGAGGGAATTGAAGAGTTTAGGGACATCAGTCACTATGTTTTCACTAATAAAACCCAGTGTCACAGTCAAAGTAGACTGAGGAGCAGAACATGCTTGTCACAATCTTTGTGAGAACTCAGCTGTTTGTCTCCGATCATTCAACTCTGAGCTCAGAGGATTAATTGCTCTTCTTTAAAAGTCCCTTTATTCCCTCGGCTCTGCTGCTGCAGACATGGTCATTATTAGCTTGCAGAGCTGTGATGGTTCTGCTGTGAGTGTTTGTTTATACGTGACCCGCTAACCCTCTTGTGTCTCTGTCAGCACTGCTACACATCAACAAACAACCCACGCAAACACCTCACAAGCACAGTGAATGCTCTTCTTTGTTTGTGCACGTGTGTCCAATAAGAACACAACACTCAGATATACGGATAACGTTATTGAAAAGTTGTGTGTATGGACAACTGAACAACTTCCATGGAAACCCATATATTACATCCATATCTCATGTTTAAACCACTGGCATTTATCTGCTGCTATAACAGCCTTGACTCATCTAGTTTCATTCAGGCTTTTCATTTGATTTTAGCTCTGTCCTGGTGGATTTTGGTCCCATTCAGCCATAAGCCTTATAGTGTAGTCAGCCGCTGATGATCTCAAAGTAAGAGCAACCACTCATAATACGAGGTGTTGACCTTATTGGGTTAACATTGGTATCTTTGATATGAATGTGGTACAAAAAACATGGTTGCTTTTGAGAAAAATGAAAAAATGAAAGGTGCAAAGGGACTCTGAAGATCAAATGGAGTTTGGATGTTCGTTCCACCACCGGGGGTCAACGGGTCATTGAGCCAATGTTTTCATCCAAGATGTTAATTTGTCAATTGATTCCATTGATTCCATGTGTTGCTGTAAGTTTTAGGTCAAAAAAACTCCTTGATATATTGTTATCCGGTTTTTATTCTTTGTTTTCTGTCTGTTTAATTTGAGCTCTGTGAAGCACTTTGGGATGCATGATTGTGTGAGAGGTGCTTAATAAATGAAGTTGAGCTGAGTTGAAATGTCTCTTTAAAGTCGTGAATGTGTTGGACCATTGGGAGTTTATCTTTGAAAAGCAAGTAACACAGCTGCTTTACTGCACTGTTGGATTTTTAATATGACTTTTACATCCTTCGCTTCATCGTAAAGATGAAATCCAATTTGCTGTATAACTGAACCAATGTAATAAAAATGTTCACTCTTCTTGTCTTCACATAGTAAACGGTAAATGTCATAGCCAAACAAATTTCCGATGCAGAGTACAGTGCAGGTTTGTGTGTGTGTGTGTGGTACAGTGAATCCCTGCAGGTGACAGACTGAGCTTGTAAAAGAAGAGTATTGATTGGAGCTGCTCCCTTGCTGTCCGAGCAGTTAACCCCAGTTTCAAACAACACATGCATGTGTCGGGGAAATCGATATACAAGTCACCAAAGCTTGCTCTGGGGTGTTGGTTGGCCACTTGGCCCCGTGATGGCACCGACAAGCCCCATCGAACATTTAATTAATTCTGAGAGGAAGAAGGAAACTGCAGAGTGTGTGAGAGAGACGAACAGACAGAGAGAAAGATTTAAGCTCCACTCAGCAATTAATCTTCTTAAACACAGTGCCTGATAGAACAGTGATTTTAATTCTTTAGAATTCTGTTTGAGGGCCTGATATGAACATAAATTTATAGAGATCTTAGTCAACATGTAACACAATAAAGGACACTAGGATTGCTTTTTTTAAATGGAGCTCTCTGGAGAGACTAGTTTGTTGATGTGAGTCTATTTAAAAGGCTGAAATGTGAAACACATCAGCCGAGTCTGAGAGTATCATGTCATTCAATGAGCATCAATTGATACCTGTAGCTAACAAAAAAAGCACATCCAAAAAGGCAAACAAGTATGAAAGACAGAGCAGCTATGTGATTACGTGCTCATCTGGTGCTCATTCATGGAGCAAATGAGATCAAATTGCTACTTTCTGAAGCGAGTTGTCATCATGTCGCTTTGTACAGGGATTTGTTTTTGATTAGTCTCTGCAGGAATGTTAAAAAAACACAGCTGGATTCAAATTCAATAGCCAATAAAGAGACACATCACTGTAGAAGTTTGCTGGAAAAAAGGATTGAGATTTGTAGATGACTTGAAATGGCTTACTGTAGACGTGCAAAAATGAATTTTAAGTCTCTTCTAGGGCCTACAGTCGGCCTGTCACTCCACACTGAGGGTGGTTTTACACCTGAAAGTCGAGTTAAGAATCATAAAAAACTCTGGAGAGTTTAGGCTGATGTGAAAGTATTCCAAGCTAAACCCTAATGAAGCATTTTTGCATTAGTATGTAGACACAGCGGACCATAAAACAGGTTTGATTTGAGAGGCCATATTAGACTTGTTTAAGTTTTATATCTTCCACTGTGAAATCTCTGTAGTAGCGTTGCATGATTTACATTCCTTTGGTCTGCAGTTTATTTTCATCATTCCAAAAGGGAAACAGGAGGACCAAGGTTGCAGATACACAAACCATTGTTATGATAAATAAGCACTTTCCTACCATCACTCAGAAGGTTTCAAACTTTTCTTCTAAGAGTGTGAAAATGGCACTGTGTCTGTCCTTGGTGTTCACAATGATTTCTCTCACAGACAGGCACAGCTGCAGATTCAACATGTTTAATCAGCTGAAGAACGAGGCAGAAAAGGGCAGACTGGTGCTAGCATGTTCATGAAAAACTGCAAAAAACAAGAGCTATAGATGCTAAACAAAGGCCTGTCATCTGCTTTTATTTTTATTTTATTTTACATACTATTAATCCCTGAGGGAAATTCTGGTTTACACTGTGTTACTGAGGGACATGCTTCTCACACACATACAGTAGGCCTGAAATGCACACATGCAAGAAACAAGACCTGTGGACATGTATTGGTGGAGCGGCGTCAGAGTGGGGATGCTACACAGGGAGCAACCCAGGGCATGTTGGGGGGGTCAGTGCCTTACTCAGGGGGACCTCAGCAGTACTCCAGATAACAGACCAACTTCCATATTTTGGTCTGCACCCGGATTTGAGCCTACTACCCTCTAGTCCCCAACCCAAGTCCCTTTTGGGTACATTGAAGTGTATACATGCAAGAGTGAATTAACCCCCAACTGCATTATGTGTTACTCTGACTTTGAGAAATTCAACCTAGTACAATTGCAGTTGGTTTAACATGTTCACGTGTATTTTAAAAGTCCAGTTTACCCGCACTAACAAAATAAATGTACTTTTTGTAAAGTCATGTAGACATATTGAATGCTGCTTTGTGTTTCCTCTAGAGCCCTTGGACTACAAATATGTCTGCCGGATTTCTTCTATAGATGCTTAAAGCACATTAAAATGTACAGATTGGTGTCAAATGCCCCAATCATCAGCTGACGCTGAAGTATAGCGATTGAACAATATAGATCTCACATTTGCACTCCAGCAAACACAAACACACACCTTCTTCTTGGCAGAAGTCGACTGTATCACAGAAATTCATCAGCGTTCAAATCAATACCTTGTTAAGAACGTAGGAATGAGTTCAAACTTTTTAACATTACCCAATGTGCCACGCAAAGAAAATCAAAAAAGAGAATTAATCTTCCCTTTCTCCAGCATGTGAGCTCACTGCAAACCCCTGAATGGAGGGTTAATTACAGTCGATCATTTCAGAAAGCGGCTCTTCATAATCCTTTCTCCACAACAAGTCCTTCCCTGACCTCCAGCATGTCTGCTCAGGTAGAAGGCCAAGTGTTGTTTCTATGTAAGCATATTACCAGCAGATAAACCAGCACCAAGAGACTGTTAAAAAAAAAACCCACACATCATGTCTGACATTTAAGAGAGGTGGGAGGAAGAGCTGGGTTCAAATGATGACAGGAGAATACGGTTAAGGTTGAACACTTGTGAGAGAAATATAGATTATGTGGAAGGAAAGAGAGAGAACCTGGAGTATTTACCTAAGAGGCTAGAGAAGAGAAAAGTGTCAAAAGCAGGCTGGAAACAGAAAAAACAGGGTTAGAATAAAGAAATTCAAGTTAAGAAATATGAGAAAATTGATTCTTTTTCAAACTTGTGTGTATAATTTGATTTGTATTGAGAAATTCCTTACAGAGACTGAAAAATTGACACACTCAAAAGGACCTTTTTAGGGTTAGGACAAATCGCAGGTTCCATTCAAATATGACAAAAGGCACAAAAAATGTGCTTAGTCAAAAGCCAACCCCATCCTGACTTAAAAAAGAACCACTATATGGTCAGGCAAATGGCTCACTGATAAAAGCCATTGCAACATCCTCAAAAGAATTTGGTGTCCAAGGCAACATTCAGTACAAATCTATATTTGACTCTCATGTAAAGGCAAACATCGTCGGCGTAAAGAGTTACCTGCTATTACCTTTTCTTACCATAGGTGGTGCCAATGAGAACAAAATGAAAATCTTAGGGATAGGGTATGTAAACAGTTGAAGATGCAGCAATTACAGCTACATTTCAAACCCCTTTTTCTGTGTGTTTAGAATGAGTTACTGCTGCTTTGAGATCTCCTAATCCTCTGTATAGATTACAACAAATCCAGGGCAATGATAGCTGAATTGCATGGACACAGACTTTTTCTCAGTTTACTTAGTTTTTTATTTGAAGTGTTCCTTGGTTGAAGAAAATCTGTGGAGGACATTACTTTTTAATAGGGCCCGACCGACATGAGATTACAATACAGTGATAGAAGTCCGATAATGATATTAGGGAGAGAAAAAATCAGATCCTGATATATAGGCAGATATCTTTCGAAAGATTTTCATTCGATCTGTAGAGATAGATATACATATAGACATTTATTGCATTGATCCATCAAATGCAGTTTTCAAACACTTGTGGAAAAGATGTACTGTTTATGAAGACAAGATGTTCACTCAACTGGTAAGTAACTGCATGAGAGCAATAATGCTTGTTGTAATCCATATAGCGCCCTCTGCTGGTGACAAAGAGCCGCTAGTTTAAAAAAAAAAAACTCAAATGAAAGGCTATTTCACTGGTGAATATATATAGTTAAATCGGAGCATATCTGTGATAAAATTATCCGATACCAATAGTCACTGGATATGCTAATATTGGCCGATATTATCGGCTGGCTGATTAATGGGTCGGGCTCTACTTTTTAAATGTAAAAACTTACTGATATTTCCTTTATGTGACGACTTTCACACTTCCTAATCACGCACGGCCTTGTCTCCAGGCCGCCAGTTAACCTATCTTTACAAAGGTCAAAAATGGGGCTAAGCCTGATATTGAAGGCATTTCCTACATGATAATGTAAAAGTTAATCTTTGATTAAATTAGATTATTTCATCTTGAGATGGGGGACACCTTTTTAAAATCGAATCTCAGGGTGGAGATGTGTTTAATGGATGATTTATTGCACTGAATTAATTTGTTCGATTTCAAAGGGCTGTTTCATTACATTTGAAATGACCATATTATCTGATGTTGATTGCATCACTTTTTAAATTGTGTTTTTATGGTTCATAGATCCCATCTGTAATTTAAATCTCCAAGTCATGAGCTGCTTTATTGTGTTTTGCCCTGATGATGAGCACGTCTGATCCTCGTACATATTTACCTTCAAAGGTGCACATGTTGGATTTAAAATAGTTATGACTATACACGCAATAAAACACAGTATAGAAAAAGAGACATAAGAAGAGAAGTAGAAAAACGGCCAAATAATTAGAATAGGAAAAGAATAGAAAGGGAAGATCGAGGAGGAGGAGAGTGTGTTAAAGAAAGGACATACTTCACAATTTTTGCCAGTTTCACCAACACTGACAGTGAAAGAAAGAAAGAAAGCTAAGAGAACAGTGTATGTTAATGTAGGATCAGGGATTATTTGAGTGTGTTCGAGGACATTCTGGAAACTTTTTTATTAGTTTCATTAGATTGAAGTCAATGTGGAAGATGTAATGACAGAGCACGTGTTGTCTTTAAAGCAAGAATGTGCAACATTTTACACATAAATACAGCAGAAATCAAGTATATTCTGTGTAAATGTCTCTCTGAAGCTCGAGTCCCTACAGCTGTGCTGTTGTCAGAGCTGTGTTAACATCATGTTAACATGGACTGGACGGCCTTGTGTATAAATCTGTTTTAGTCAAGGACTAGAGAATAGAAGAATAACATACTCACTGCTTATTTGGATGTCATGTAAGTATCTTTAGATCACGCTCATTCTGTGTCTATTTATCTGCAATGTGAAGCTACGAGTTAACCAAAGTGTGCTGACATTAGTGTGTTAACACAAAAAGGCAGGCCACAATTGCAGCCTGAGCAAAGGACAACTTTGTCTGCTGCTTGCTCTAAATGGTGCTTAAATATGGAGACTCCTAATTGATAACTCCTTCGTGTGAGCGCGAGTGGAGAGGGGTTGGAGATGTGCCGCTGGAGGAGAGCGGAGGCTTCAGAATAGCGGAGTTGCACATTATTCCTTTAAGAATCCAAACATAAACCTTAATGTCCACAGGGCATGCTCTTTATGTAATGCTGCAGGTTTCTGTCTGACTCAAGTGTAACCCTGATCAGATCCTGCATTACCACAGATGCAAGATATTTCTTTAAGGTTAGACTAATTAGCCTCAGGTCCATCAAGATGAGATCTGTTTTTCTTTACCCTATGCATGCTGGGGCGGGTTTGCAACTCCACAATTTGGACCCTGAACACATCAACCTGGCACTAAATGTGACCTTCTGACCAGTTTTTCTAGAAGCACTGGACCTTTACAGAAGCTGATTCAAATCAAAATTGGCACACAATCCCAAACAAACCCATCTCTGATAGAATCTCTGTTATCCTTTATTAGGGAAACTCCCTCAGAGAGCGAGAGGTTAACTGGGAGCTGGTTTACTGCACTCTCACTGGATTGTTGATTGTATCAGGCCAAAGCTCTTTGCAGAAGATAGCAAGCACATTGAGGATTGGCCTGGATCCCTCCTTTTAAATCTCTGCAGCATCCACCTCTGCCAAATGCTGGCCTGTCTGCACAGAAGGGGACACAGTATATGGAAAGAAAACTCTGTGGCTTTCCTGGTGAAACAAAATGAACACTTTAATACGGCATTGTGCTTGGAGGCCATACACAGAGCTGGGGTTTAACAAATGAGACCACTTTCCATTGCCATCCGTGAGCTGCTGTTCTGGCATGAGGGAAGAGGTTTTTGTTTATGGGATGAATAAAAAAAAACGAACAAAAAAAAAACAGCGGTTCCTAGAGGTCCAACTAATCCCGGCTTTACATAAATTAAAAAGTGAGAAAATGTGCGGACAAGTGAAGTGCAAACATGCTCCGACTAACAAGTCAACAAATCTTGAGGAGACAAAAAGAGGGCAGCCGGCAGAAGTCGAGGGCGGTTCAACAGTTCAAGAGTTCAGTAGGATGATGTAGAAAATAAAGTTTACATACATACAGAGTTCTGTCTGAAAATCGTCTTTCAGCCATTATGTGCAGAGCAAGAAAGGACTTGTCCATTCCAAACATGGAGAAGGTAATAAAGTTCCTCCTCAAGTGTTCATCTCATCAGAAGAGCCACTCCAGCGAAGACAAGAGCCCATCAGTCCCCCTGTCCAAATCTGTTCTTTCTGCCAGTGTGTTTGGCAGCTCTGCATCCAATCCAATCTAATCATTAACCCCTTACTTTTGTTTTCACTTCATGCGACATCCTAAAAAATCTTTATGGGAAATACAGACGCACATAAAAGTTTAAACCGTTGAAGGAAAATGACTTTCAGCATAAATTCAAAACAGGGTGGTAGGGGTACATTTTGGGAGTCTGTGTTGTATGCATATACGAGGTCAGTGTGTGAAATAAAGAAAAAAAAGGCAAGAGAATGGGAAGGAAACAAGCGACAGGTTTGGAGGAATAAGGGAAAATGCATCAGTTTGCATATAGATAAGAAATCAGATTCAGATATCTGTTTTACAGGTGCAAAGGTGTGTTCAGACCATAGACAGTTTTTAAGAAGTGGACATAGCTTCTTGCTTTTAAAGTGAAGATGTTGTCGAAGTACCTTAAACCTGCATTCTTACCAACAGCCAGCAGAAGGCGACTCTGTGTTTTTAACAGAAATAAGACAGACTGTACAGGGGAGTCTATCAGAAGTCCATTTTTCCAATGGTTTCATGGCTTAATTGTTAGTTTCTTATGCTCAGACGATTAGAATAATGTTCATCTTGTTTCCAGCTTCCAGAGTAAAGAGAGTAATATATAGATTAAGAAATATCAGAAAGCAAAGTGTGCTATAAATCGGTCTACTTGTGTTTGGCAAGTTGCGTTCAGGGCAAGTGAGACAGAGAGAGGTTAAGCAATCCAACCCTTATGTCTAAATACGTTAACTTTTATATCTGGAAAAACAAGATGGTGATGGCCCGAGAGCCAAAACTCGAGGCTTTCAAAACTATCATCTGCCAACCAGAGGGTCCCATTGTCCACTTCTGACATACAGTCTATGGTCGGGACTGAATTGGAATGAACTTGTAATCTTACTTTACTCACAGGATTTTTAAACAAGCTAACCATTTACTAGCAGCGATTAGACAACGAATGTGGAAAACGTATGCCGTAGTTGACAACTTCCATGACTGGACAAGAACCTGACATATATTCACATTACTTGTTGAACTCAAGCTCCCTGATCCACAGCTGTCTGTCAGTCTGTAAACTTAAAAGAACATATAAATAACAGTAAATAAATAATCTGAATAATACAATATACAAATATATATATATTTTGTACGAGAAATTGTTAAACTGTCCCACTGGGAAGAGGAAAATGGTTTCTATAGCAACTTATCTACTCAATGAAATCAATCAATTAACATCAATAGTGTCATTTTGCCACTAGTGGCAGCATTGAGAACACAGCACATCCGTCAGTGAGAAAAGAAGAAAAATGTGATTTTCAACTGATCTCACACGAAGCTGTGACAACAACCTCTTGGCATCTTTCGGGTACCTCTATGAGACCACACTATTATAGTTTAAATTGTTGGTACTTTGCATGAAGCCAACCCATTTCTAATAAAGTCGCTCCTGTTCTTTGCAGTTGGCATCCATGGATGTCAGATTTATTTGATAAGTTTGACCTAACCGAAAGATATGTTCAGGTTCCCTCTGATCACCAACCAAGACCTTGATATGTACTTCAATAAGATCAGGACTTTTCCAGCTGCCTCTACCTCCTACCTACCAAAGATCAACGTTGGTTCATCTATTTCAGCCCTTCCTTTTCTCCCACTATACTGATGTAAGCCTGGTATGCATACAGTAACTGTACACGTCTGACAGAGGTTAGTTTGCTACATGGTTATTCTTTCAAAACAGACAAAAACAGATCAAGGTAATTGTGTTTTCTCCGACAGGATTTTTCAGGGGTGCAGGTTAGTTTGTTACACCGCTATTTCATCCCCCAGACAGTCAGGAGTCCCCTGTCTGTTGAGAACATTGAGAAGCCTTACTGTCTCCTCGTCCGCCCCCCAGCCAAAGATCTCCATCGCCTCCTCATCGTCCTCCCCCTCACTGTCATCGCTGTCATCCGTATTCGACTCGTACTCCGAGGCGATACCTGACTCACGAAACCTGGCAAAGTCCAGGCTGCCCAAAGATTTGACATCACGGGACAACAAAGACGTGTCCTCGGATACCTCTCGACCTTTGATCTCTGGCCTGTTGGCTTTGAGCGGAGGGGGAGGCGAGGGGAGTCGAGGAGGCGGAGGCCCCTGGAGGAAACGGAAACACTCCAGTTTGAGTAGACACTGGTCCCTACCTAGAGGACTTCCCAGGGTCCCGTTGGAGGATGAGAAGGCGTTACTTGTCCCGTCGTTGGTGCCCAGTGCGGGGAAGTTAAGAGAAGAGACATCTGGTTTTGGTGTGGTTGGATCGCAGATCACAGGAGGTATCGTAGACCTGAAGGTGATCTCCAGCAAACTGTCCTGAGATCCCACTAAAGAGAGACGAGGAAAAAAGAGGGCGAAAATATGATGAACGATCAAAGGGAGGGATCTGCTAAAGAATAGATCAAACATAGCATATTCAAACTGTGCCTTGATTTAAATTCATCTGCTGTCCTCTCTAATCTAAAGGATAATGGCAGAAAAATAATATAAAAGACATAGATCTCTTTGAACCGTCTGGTGGGTAGGATTCTAACAGAATCAGTCACACAGTGACCAATAAATCAATTTGTGTTTTGTATTGGGTACGTGAAAAAAACAAACATGTTTCAAAGCATTTCATCATCATCATGGAGGCAGCTCTGTGACATGTTTTGCTTCCTCTTAAATAAGCAAACGGTTCAAAACAGAGAAATGTGCATTACAAGAATACTCCATCTTTTAACTGTCAAATGCGAACTCCTGGTCAGCATGAAACATGAAGAACGTTGTGTTTTTCACGCTGTTAAGCTACAGTCAAGTTGGAAACGATAGTTACAAGTCACAAACAGCATCTAATGAAACATCCACAGTAAAGAGAAAAGAGCTGAAAGATGCATAAGAGAGTTGATGGGGAGTACGGTTGTAAGCTGTTCAAGAGAAACAAAAGCCCCGTTTCCACCAAGTAGTCCGGTTTGGATCAGTACAGTTTGGTACAGTTCGGTACGTTAAACCCTTAACTTGCTTGTGTTTCCACACTCAACCGTACCCTTATTTGGTAAGCGGAGTGTAAGCCAGATGGAGATAGCCGAGTCAGCAATGTAATACATCTACATAGCAGCCCAACACATTGTAGCCCGTTATTACAGGGACAAAGTAAACAAGGGACCCTTTAGGGATTCGACCCTTGGCACCCCAACAGGAGGGTACCAAAAAAAAGTAGGATGTATGGATCCTTTATTTTGGGACCATTCCCAACTTTTGACAGTGGAAACGCCAATATATGAGTACCGTACTGAACCAAACTGAACCGGGCCGCTTGGTGGAAACGTTGCTAAATTTAGGACCCTGAGTTTATTCAAATAAATTGCAGAGTAGGTTCCAAATCAAGGCCAATGGGAAGTCTGCAGAGGGCACATACTGTACATACATATCTACATTCAATTAGTGGTTTTAGACATTTCTGTGAACCTCGTTGTGGTCCATGGTTTTGCCATGTTGACATAGCTGTGACATAGCTGGGCCTCAAAGCTGCTCTTTGAGGAGAAATGTAACTGTGGGTACTGAAAGTAAACTCCACATAAAAATAAAAAATAAATCATCAGAGCCTCCTTTAAACATACTTGTCATGTCTGATATTTAAAAAATATGCCTGGATGAGTGTTCCTCCAAAGAATGTCAACCTCGAGCATGGGATCCCTGCCATTTCTCTTCTAGCCAGACAGACCTCGTTTCATGCTGTAAAATTGAAGAGGATGCTGTAAAAAAAAAAAAGGCTGTGAAATAGACCTTGCTCATGCTGGATACTTTCTTTTGTGAGAGCAGGAAAAGGACAGGAACTAATAAACCAATGACTACTCCTTCCTATTCAGGGTTTTCAATAAGCCAAGCTAGTGAGCTCGCAGGCACAATCCCACGACTCTGAAACTGACACCTCAGTCACAGACGAAATGCTGCTGTGATGATTTCATTGTGTGTGTGTGTGTCTCGAGAAAGGTATAGTGTAGAAATGTGTTGGAAAGCATTGAGCCTTTGGAGGGTATTAGGCCATATAGTAGCTAATAATGCTATAATTACCTAAATAAGTGAAAAGAAAAGAAACTTTGGATCTAAAGAACACTATTCCCGACCTTATGCAAAATGAAGTTCATTCAAAACAACCAACATTCAAAGGTGGCAATGACACAACTACTCCCTCTGCATCCCTGAAATGTTGGCAGATGAGATAAAAGACAGCTTTTTGCAGGGTGACAATTGGAGGGCACGCAGGCCGGACTGCGACTGTCTGTCTGAATATGTGATGAACAGGTTGCGCAGCGTGTAGAGCTGAGAGGAAAGTGACAGAGGGGACAGGGGAGGTGGTGGAACGGAAGAACGCCGACGGAGTGGTGGTGAATGCTAAACAGAGTGTTGAGCGGTTGATGTAACATCAGAAACTAGTCTCATTTTGCTGCTTTGGAGGTTTTCCATTTAGAAGGGTATATAGATCTGAAGTACCCTCTGTCTAAAGTGTACACTTTATGTCTGCTCCTTATCGCTGTAGGTCGGGGCGCGCTGGTGGCGCAATGGTTAGGGCCATGTATTGAGACTCTCGTCTCGAGCGGTAGGCCCGGATTCGCTTCCACCCGTGGCCCCCTTCCGCATGTCATTCCCCGCTCTCTCTCCCTGGTTTCCGACTCTATCCACTGTCCTCTCTCTGCATTAAAGGCACGAAAAGCCCAAAATAAATCCTAAAAAATAAATAAATAAATAAATCTTATCGCTGTAGGTCATTGTTAAGTATGGCTGTGTGAGTGTATAGAGTGGATGTTCCCTAACAATGGTCATGTGTACTTACCGGAATAAGGCAATTCAAGATGCCTATTGCCATCTTTGTCCTTCTTCCATGTCTATCTTTTATGTCTGTTATTGCTATGTTACCTCCACAAATAAGTCCATTTTGTCTGCACTGTTGGTTTGCTTTTGAGACAGTTATTCAGTTCTGCTGCTATGTTCACCTGAGAAATACTAAGAAGAAGAAAAAGGCTTGCCTGTACAATTGCTCAATGCCACGAAAACTTTATGAAATCACATTGCTGGATACGCTGTCGTCGACTTCAGCTTTCTGCTCGACGTACCCGCTGCAAAATATCGTATCGAGCCAACAAATACCAAAAAAAAAAAAATCTAACCGTCATATTTGCTTCCTCCCCTTCCTGCCATCCCAGCTTTGCTTGTCAACCATTTGATTTGTACATCTTTATTCAAAAAGTAAAAACAATCAGACACTTCTAGAGTCCCTCAAGAGGGATCCTGCGTAGCACTAGTGGTACTTGTACCACAGCTTGAGAATGAATGTTTCAGTGCACAATGATTTGGTGGATCACTCCTCCTGAGTGTTTCTTCATGTTTTCGTTTTTGAATTGGGTCAAGTTGCTTTGACAAAAACCTGTTGCCCGTTCCACATTTCCCCTTTGAGGATACTTGCTTTTTCTTATTTCCTTGTTGAAGCTAACAAACGTCTCATACACAAAATTCTCTTCATTCATATCATGACTTTTTTTCTTCTTCCTGTTTATGAACATCTTACATGTTGACAGGAGTGCATAATGTGTTTCTAAACTCACTGGAGTGTGGTCCGGACATCTTGGTCTCCAGCTCCTGGATCTGTTTAACCAGCAGGGAGATGTGCTGCAGCAGGTCTTTGTTCTGCAGCAGCAGCTGGTGGACTCGAGCCTGAGCCTCCAGGCGAGCAGTGGCCTCTGCACTGAGCTGGTCCTTCAACAGATGGACCTGAGTTCAGAAGAGAAAGACAGAAGCGGAGGTGAAACATGGGGGGTTAGGAAGCGGTGCAGAGTGGAGTGTATTCAAACTTTTTTTGTCCTCAGGTACGGCTCTTAAATCAGCACCGCTGTCCCTTATCTGAATTCTACAAACAAATATTGCTGTGTGATGTACACAGCAATATTTAAAGGTGAGGGTCAAACTGTGTTTGCTCTTCAAACATCCTTTGCTTGTCGAGGAAATAAAGAAGTGAGTTCTGTTTGCTTTAAATATTTGAGTAAAGATAAACAGGTGAAATAGAATACACGCTTTTATTCAGCTCATGTTTTCCTACATGGCAAACATTAAAAACCGGTGCTCTGAGGGGAGCTTTTTATTCATCTGTCATCTTTAGACAAAACCCTGATTTAAACCAAAGGCCTGCTGTGGAAGCCTCTTCATCAACTGTAATCTTTTCTATCACAAACTGAGTGTTAAGTTGACATTTGGGGAAAGTACCACAAGCAGCAGTGAAAAATAATTGAACGACAGGATGAAAACAAACATTAACTGTTGTTAAGTATGATGCTTGTTTGTGTGTTTTTTTTTTTTTTAAACCAGGTAAATCATCTGTAATTACAGCTTTTCACCACAGACGTCACCAAATGTACCAGTTAGTGTGCTTATTACCATAATATGTTAAAGGTCACATTTTTAGCCAGTTTAAATAAGTCTCAGAGCTCCAGAAAACATTTCTAAGAAGGGCTCGAGCCGATCCCAGCTGTCATTGGGCGAGAGGCGGGGTACACCCTGGACTGGTCGCCAGCCAATCACAGGGCTGACATATAGACAACCAGCCACACTCCCATTTAGAGTCACCAATTAACCTAACAAGCATGTCTTTGGACTGTGGGAGGAAGCCTGAGTACCCTGAGAGAGCTCATGAGCAGGCACGGGGAGAGCATGCAAACTCCACACAGAGGCTCTATCTGATGGGGGATTCGAACCAAGAACCTTCACACTGTGAGGCAACAGCACTAACCACTTGCCATTTCTGCAATCACGTCATTACAAATGACGAACAAGCCCAATCCACTGTATGTGTAATGTAAGAGTTATTTATTTTATTTTTTTGCTGTAATGAGGAAACAGGGAAGAAAAGTTGAAACACTGATCAATGAGGATTCAGATGAGCCGAAAATGAGAAGTATAAAATCTTAGATTACAGAGAAGAAAATCAAAAACACACAGTATGACAGGCTGAATTAACGCTCACATGAAAAAAAACTTGTGTTTTAATTAGTCTCCTAAAGAGCTCATATCTATGAAATATGAAAGAGGCACATGGATAGATCTCTAAAGGGATAAATAAGTACACTCTTTTTAAATAAAATATTATCTTTAATGGGAAACACATCAAAAAGCATGTATTTTAAAATGTAACTCGTTTCATCTATTATCTAAATAAATAATGAGGCGAGAGGCTGCGGGACGCTGCTGACTCAGCTCAGCAGGTGGCAGTGATTGATCAAGCTCACAGTGTTTTTACCGCGAGTCATTTATCAAAGCTCTGTCAAGAACATTCAGACAACACCTGAGTGTTTATACAGTCAGAGCAAAACAGATCAATCAGTGACAACGCGGCCAATATGTGTGAAAAGGCACCTCATAAACATATGCATGAGGCTGAAGTCTGATGATCAATAGACTTGGACGAGTTTAATTTACAGCACTGAGGATGAGGCAGTTATCAGTTAGATGCTGAGTGATGAGATGTGAGTTTAAACATGTTTGGACTCAGACTCAGTCTTGACATATGGATGGTTGATTTACAGAACCTAAAGGCAGAGCTGGTCGTTCTGGAAAGCTAGCGAGGTTTGAATTGTAACATCTCCTCAAGGCTCCATCTGAACCCACCCTCTCCCCCGGGGGCTCCTTCAAACGCAATGGTTATCACAGCTACGTTTTTTGGACATCACTCGTTAGACATTTTTTACACATTTGCACTCCTGAAAATGTCTAGGAACTAGAACATACTGGTGAGCAGATAAGAGAATGAAGCAGCTTCACCAACATGATGCCGGATGCCCATCAGTCGCATGATGTAAAAGTCATCCCCCTGCCTGCTCACTCAAGGTGAAGACACCTGAACATTTCCTGCTGCGTTCACACATCGGTCAAACCAAACTTTTAACTAGGAGGATGGCGGGAAAAATCCAGGTAAAGTTAGGCGAAAAAATGTGCCCGTTGTTTTTTCACCCAACAGTCAAATTCGTATTTAAAAAAAATCGATTTAAACTTTTTTTTTTTAGTTTTTTTTTTAGTTTTTTTACTCGCATCAAACACAATCTGAGGAAGACATAACCCCTTTCAGCCGACTGATTCTGGCAGACCAAACACTGCTAAAGGATGTCACTTGTGATTCCTTTTTTTTTTAGGGCAATGTGCATCTATACACTAAGTTTCTATTTTTCAGCTCCATCATTTTCTGCTTTATCTGCATCATCGTGAGAATTTATTGCATTTTTTTCTGCATGTTCAGCACCTTCTTTATCATTTAAAAAAATCTCAATCATCTTCAAGAGTATCTTCATCATCTTCATTTTCATCATCTTGATCATTCAACAACAAAAAAAATGCAAACTGCTCACATCACAGCTTTCATCAGTCAGTTGTAAGCTCAATTAGGCATCAAGTTAACTCATGATGCAACAGATAATGACTTGACATTTATTTACCTGGAGTCCTGAAGATGATAACGTTGGCTGTCTTATGTAAAATGTCGATTTCTTTACGCAACTATTCCTTCAGCCAAAGGCAGTTTTCCCTTTCAGACAATAAAACAACCATGACTGCTCTTAGGAGTATTCTCTACTTTGTCTGTTATGTCATTAGACAACTCAACCCCTCTGGTATTATAATCAGCAGACTTAATGATGATTAAAGTTCTAATATTGGATATGTGATCTCTTTATATGACGCACACTTTCAAGCAGTCAAGCTGAAGGTAATGGAAAGAAACACGAGCCTACTCGATCCTGTAATGACTTTGCCTTTTGTAGGTGTCAATAACATTTTTATGACACAGTAGCAGAGCTCAAGTTGCTGCTGTGATCCTCATGCAACCTCAATGCCTCCGTCTGCAGCTGTGGGCAATAAAACACAGACTCTATTTCAATTAAACACTGAAAGGTGTAAAACTTCCATTACTTTCTTTTTATACGAGGGGGTGCAGGAAAAAGACACCATTCATTTAGGGCACACGTCCAAATACACACACTCGCTGCTCCCCCACAGTCTTTCCAGCAGCAATGACTCTCTACTCTTCTTCCTCTCTGTATCAAATGTTAGAGTCCCCACCTCCCAACTTTTTCTCACGCCTCCTACCCTGAGATCATAATCACTTTCATCAGTTTCAAAAGGAGACATTTTCAAGGTATCAAATGAAAGCCCGTTTATTAATGATATTCTGATATGAAGCGATGGATTTCATTGCATTAATGACCCTCGACTTCAAACATGGTCATGCAGGATTTCATAGGTCAGCTGTTGAAGAGTGTTGAAGATGATTTAATCCTTATACAACATAAGTTGTGGAGAGTATTAATATATTAATTGATAAGCAACTGTCTACAATACTGTCGCTGGTGGTCGAGCGGTTAGTTAGCACGCCCCATATGCAGGGGTTGTAGTCCCCGAAGCGGAATAGCCCAGGTTCAAATCTGACACACTTGTTCTCACAAAAAGACCTTTACATCAGCTATCTTGTAAGTAACATGGTTTTAATTCATATTTGCAAATCTAATTTTGACAAGCTAAAAGTAGACAAAGCCTCACGCCCCCTGGTGGTGGTCTGGTGGCTTTAAAAAAAATAAAAAATTTGGGAAACCTTATTTTAACAAAAAGGCTTATCTATGTAGCTTTCCATTATGAGCATTAAGCAGAAAAACAAACAGACAGGCAAGCAATGCACCACACTTCAAACACAACAACTGTAGACCAGGGTTTAACACTTCTGAAGCCGTCACAACGTTTCCTTCTCTTTCTTTAGCTGCTGCTTTAATTTCAGTTAAAACGTTATGATTCCTGATTGAACATAAAAATAGATCACAATCACCAGAGTGCGTCTGAACAGGTGCACACCAGCTACCCGGGACATTAGTGGGCCGCAAGAGTAAAGCAGAGAGCCGGGAGGAACGAGGCCTCACGTGGAGGAGCATGTCATAACTCCTAACGGCCCCCCGGTCTCTCGTTTCAGTCTGATGTGGTAACACAGAACTCGTTACCGTGGCAGCACAGAGGCTCTCGGCTCTTGACGTCAATGGAGACACAAATCAAAGGACAAACTACAAAACAAAGCGTAATTGGTAATTGAACAAAAGCCCAAGGTCACCTCAGGATTCCCTTTAGAAAACGTTCCAGAGAGTCCTTCAGCGGTTTTATATTAATGATTTAAAGCAAATATTTATATGGATGTCGTCTGTTGCTGTGCATGTTGTTGGTTGTGTGCCTCTAAGTAGCATATTTATGACGAGGGTTAATGATGTACTCGCTAAAACGTCTAACCTTAGTGTATTTTCTTCTGATAATTATTGCTCTGCATGCTTTTATACCTTTTCAATTTCATTTTTTAATCAAAATTTCTTTTTTCTTTTTGAGTGACTGTGTTCAACAGTCAAGGTAGTACAAATCAGAACAACACAGTCTACAGAAAAGCTGGAGTAGACCATTTTTTTGGAAAGCAATATATATATTTTTTTTTACAGCTACAGCTACATTTTTAAAGCGCTCGTTCGGATAAATTTTAACCGCTCACCACCACGTGTGAATGTGTTCTGATGATAAACTTTTGAATTGCTGTGGACAAGCAAACATGAAATCAAACACTGACTTGTCGACAGCTTTTCTAAACATTCTGGATTGTTGCCATATTGTTTGTAGGTGATCATAGGTGACCCTGTTTTAGAGTGTGGGTAACTTATCATCAGTCAAACCCATATTTTGACATAAGGGGGGGGGGGGCAGATGAAAGGAGCAAAGGGGTGGAAAAAAACAAAATGACCACAGCTGAAAAATGTGTGCCCAGTACATCCTGATCGTGTTTTTAAAAGAGAATGATTTTCTGTTTGTGGTGGTGGCTGACCAGTCTAGAGAAGCTAAGCCAACTTGCTGCTACCGTTTCATAATCTCTGCTAGTTTCCTCCCCAAAGCATTTAATTCATTATAAGGAAAAAGGATGAATGATAATCATCAAACTTCTTTTTTTTTTCAGCCAGAAAAATGAGTAAATATTTGTAAATTTAGTGGACTAATGATTATTTCAGCATTACAGAAGAATGTTACTCTACCTTTAAAAAAAACAAGTTCATGAGTTGAGTTCCAAGTTTATATTGATTGAACTTAACATAAAGAACGGGTTGTTTTGGGGGAATTTCTCCTCCTCTTGACTTTCGTTTTCTGTTTTAAAAACATGGTGTCCATTCGTATAAAGTTGAGGCGACTGTGGGTCAGCGGTTGAGTTGATGTTCTTCACTGGAAGTCTGAGAGTTCGATCCCCAGCCCTTGCAGTCACATGTCAAAAGCTGTTTTCACACACACACTCCTGAAACTTTCAGACAGACTGCCCCTGTAATCCATGCACCTCACAGTGGGAGACTACTTCGGCTGGACAGGAGGGGGCGTGGCAAGGCATGACTTAAGAAGGAATGACGTGAAAGGGACAGACAAAAAGCATATATGAGGGTGTAGTGAGAATCGTTGCCTTCATATCAATGCTGCCACATCCGCTCCAACCAACTTCCTGCGAGAAAATCTACCAGAGGGCTACGAGGAGAAAGGCCGGGCAAGATCAGAGGGGGGAAATCTGGCTGTTTGCGGTTCACACATGAAGCTCATGACGAAAACTTCAGAAAGTTTTCCGGAGTTCAGAGACTGAAGCCCAGATTGCTCCTGCTGCATAGCCAGCGCCAATGGCGGTTAAATGCGTGTGAATGGAGTATAACTGACAGGCCGGTGTTTATGTAGCACCCTCTGCCATCAGTGTGTGAATGTGGTGTGAATGAGTGCATTCATTATTTTCATGCCTCTGTCTCTTCCCTTTAGCCTCTCCCTCTGGTTCTCTGTTTTCTGTCTTGGACTTGTTTTCAGCATTTAGTCCCCGCTGTAATCAGAAGACAGTGGTGCAGAAAGAGGCTGAAGATGAAGTCAAAATTCAAAACCTTCCGTCTCAAGACCGGCCTCCTCCCGTCTGTCCGATCGCCAAGCCAAAAAAAGTGTGGAGGAAGACATCCATCTGCTTCCATTATCCTTGCACTTAAGAGCAAATGGAGGTGATTCCAGACTGTGCTGGGGCCAGGCCTCCTCTGCAGACCTCATTTGTTAAGACTGTCACGCTGATGATGACTTTGGCGGTGTAATTTACAGCTGACACGATCTCTTCTCCCCGCTACAGAAAAAAAGCAGAGCTTAGCTTGGACACATGCTGCCCCCGCTCACTCCTCTAATAGCACATCAGACACTCCTGCAGGGTTTATACCGAGGCTTTGGGAGCAAGTGGCACCATTTGTCCCGATGCTGTCCGTGATAAGTGTCTCACGGAGCTGCACTGAAAAGGCACTGAGTAATTTCATGCACACACACAGCAGTGAACAAAGCAAAAACAAGCACAATATAAAAGAGCGAAGTCATTCTAAAACTCAACAGAGCTTGACTTTGTCGTCTGGATATTTGACCAGTAAGCAGCAGACTGTGTTATTGTGGTGCCAAACAAAAAGGGACATTTCTGATCTTGACTCTCTCTGAAGTAAAACATTTGTATCTGTATAAATCAAACGAAAAAATTACACATTTACTTCCTTACTATCCTGTGTTGGTTCATATTGTGTCTGATTGTTCTCTTACTAAACCATTAGTCAAGCTGTTGAACAGGTCTTGGCAAAAAAACACAGGGTTAAACAGTAATCACCACCTACACAGTTCTGTTGAGAACAGTCGTGGTCACTGCAGCGTCTTGGCTTTCTCTGTGATTGTAAACATCTATTTTATTTGACAGTCTATGCAGTCCTCAAATAGGAGGGTCAGTAACTTTTGACCATTGCAGTATCCACATTTTGTGAACTATTAACACCAACCATGACTTCTAAACGACTGCAAGAAGAAATACAGGAATTCCTTCAAATACTACGGAAGCCCTAAGAGGACATGGAACCATCCGTTTTATTTTACTTCGTTTTCCTGTGATTAGGAGTAAATTTCCGTCGTTCTCTCATTATCACAGAATTTATTCATCTCGTTATCTCGGGATTACAAAGCGTGTTTTCTTATGAATCAAGTAGATTTAAGTAGTTTTCTTGAAATCTCAAGATACTGACTTTAAGATCATGGGAATAACTAGTATTGGTATACCGAGATGACGAGACAAAATAAACTGGCAGCTTGAGAAGAAAACCGAAATGTGGCTTCTGGTTTTCTCGTCCTGTCGGCAGGAGATCATTAGGAGGCCTAATTAACTGTTCTTTCATGGACTAAAAGGCAGGAATAGACTGCCATAAAGATAAAGATTTCAGTGTAAATCCACATAAAGGAGACAGGACACCAGGCAAAACCAGACTCTCGACAGTATAACAATCCCCTTGTAGGTCACAAGTCAAAGAATTAGGGGCGAAATTGTTGACACTCCTTTGAAAAGTTGAAGAGAGCAGCCCTAACCCTTCCTAACTAAAGTAGCGCCCAGACAAAGAGCCAATTAAAAAGGTGCTCCCCTTGCGTTTTAGCCGAGTTGGTCCCTCGACAGTTCACCTGCAGCTTTCCAGTGTTCTCTGCCTTCTTATCGGAGCGTCACCAAATTGAAGGAGCTTCAAGCAACTCAAACAACTCCTTCAAGCTTTAATTAGGCGGCAGCGTCGCTCTTCCATTTTCATTGCTTTCTTTGTTCTAAACTGTTCCCCAGAACAGCCCAAGGACACATTTTCATCTTCCAAACTCCTTCTCTTAAAGCAGTTTAACGTTCCCCCCCCGCCCCGAACCCCATCTCCTCAGTTCTTTTCAGAGCAAAAAGCATCTCTTGTCAACTCTTTTGAACATTAAAAACGGGGATTGCTCCATCTTCCTACTTGGTTTCACACAAAAGTGATTCAGCCTACGACTAGAACATACAAACTTTAACTGTATGTCTGTTACTCAAAGCAACTGAATCCTCATGTTTTAAGACTTACTGGAAAACGCTTTGCAACTACCACTCAAAGAGCACTTGGTACTTCATATGGAGACCAAATTGGAGCGTAAAAGAAAAAAAAACCTCAGGATCTTGTGGATCATCTTCTAATCTTGTCAAATTGCAGAACTCCCAGCAAGTGGAAATAAAGCAGTTCAAATGATTCCTCCATCAGACATGACTGTAAACAGTGACTCCCTCTTTCTGTGTAAGGGGATTAGGACCGTCGCTGGTGCGTTGTGCGACTCCACAGGCCTTGTTGCTGAGGATGTACTCTTCACACAGGATTACCATCATCGCATTCCCGGCCCACGCCAGGCCCCTTTTGATGTGGCGGTGTTTGAAACCCCTCCAACACTGTGATGTCTCTGTTCTCGCCTCAATTTTTTTGGAAGGGTAAAAAGAAGGGGTGAATGATCGTTGTGGTGGTGAGACGATAAGGAAACTCTTAGAAAAGCACTTAACGCTTAGTATTGGGGGATGAGAGAGCGCTGAATGTTTCAAGAGAGAAACAGAAAAGTCCAAGAAAACGGCATGTGAGAGAGAGAGAGGGCGGGAGCAGTATGTGCAAAGCAAAAAGATTGACGTGACTGGCGAATGAAAAGGGAAGTGAAAGAGAAAAGGCAGGTGTAGGAGGCAGGAGAACTGGTTGGAGGGAAGACAGGAATGAGAAGGAGAGGAAAATATTACAAGTTCAAAAGTAGGGGAAGTAATGTAGGATTTAAGGAAGACAAAATAAGGACTGAAGGAAAGATGATTAAACAAGGTAGACGAAGAGATGGCAAATGTTATTAAGCAATGATAGAGCTTATTTATCTTCATTAACCATCGCCACCTCCACTCAGCCCTGAATGAGACGTGTTGGCAAGCTCGCTAAATTACCACCATATTAACTCTGACCTCTGCTCGGGCTCTGCAGCAGAGTTCAGCATCCAGAGTTTATATCCTCTTGCTGGGTTTGGTCACAGAGTCTCTGGAGGTTGTTTGATTTTCAATGGTTCCAAGTTGGCCACTTTTGTCTCTTAAGCCTGGAAGAAATGTCAGGACTGAAGGTTTGTTTGGTTAACATTATTAATGTCCAGTGTATACTTTTGGCTTCTGGCCTCAGAGATCCTAGAAATAAATTCAAATATTGAAATCCCAGATCTGTGGCGATGGTGTTATAGTGAACTCCACCGCAGGTCAATTGTCTTTCAAAACTGTCATCACAGCTTTGCAGCCGTATCGATTCTGTAACACCTGCGATCAATACATGTATTGGCAAGGCCCACATGACGATGTATTGCCATTTGGATTTTTTGAGCACAGCGCCATCTCCTGCAGCCATATGTTGATGGTCCTCCAGCAAGACACTTAACCCTACATTTCTGATGGACATAGAACACAGCAGCCTCTGTGTGAATGGGTAGGTGTGACCTGCAGTGTAAAAAGCGCTTTGAGTAGTCAGAAGACTAGAAAAGTGCAAGCTCCAGTCCATATTTCATATCCACCTTGTGACATCAAACATTTTTACAGTCCGCTTTAGCTCTTTCCATTTCAGATCCGTAGGGAGTTCCTGATTCTGTGGAACCAGAAGTTTCTTATTTCACTTCAAAATAAATCCTGTAGTTACAAGAAAAACAAGATAGCAATGGCAAAAATACCAAACCTCCAAATGGAAATGCACAAACCACTGTGTCACAATGTCTAGGTCCATTTCTTATTTACAGTCTTTCATTGAGAGCTAACTCAGTAGCCCCGTAAACGCGCCACTAAGCCCTTCCTTAGTAGCCCAGTAAACACTGCTATCAGATGTTTATGACTGACAATCATTTGGATGATGCACCTGATCTGAGTTTGTGAAAATCTAAAAGGTCTTTTACTTGATGTTCAAACAGCTCAGTATAGCTGGTTTGTTCCACTTATCTTTGCTTCTAACTTGTTGTTTTGTTTTGGTGGCGTTGTTCAACAACTTGGGACAGAGCTGCCCTCCAATCTGTAAAAGCACTTGGGGGGGGGGGGCCTGGTGTTCGAATTTAATCAAATCATGACTGAGCTGGAGAGTTTGTGATCCTGTGAAATGATGTCAACACACAGTCGAGACACTTTAAAAGCCAGAAGAGTGAAAACAAAACAACGTCAGCCTATTTTCTGGAGTGAAACTGAGGCAAAGTCACCGGGGAACATGTTCTCTCCCCCCCCCCCCCCGCCCCACACACACAAAAAAAACATTATGAGCTCTCAATAACACAAACACAGACATACACACGCCCGAACACAACAATATCATAGAAGCACAGATGAAAAGCCAAACATTATCCTTGTGTGTCAGCCAAGTAATCACTGATTCAGCCTGTTACTTTCTACTGTTTGACCTTCAGTGGTGAAGGACAATTCCCCCCCCCCCCCCCTCATTACAGCTGGTTAGAAGCAGCCTCAGGCAAGTTTAGTCCGACCTGTTTGAGCAACTTTTTATTTGGGAGAATGAGGGAGGACTCACAAACAGTCGAAACAGTCACTTTCCTCTCATAATAAACTCTTGGTCTTAACAGCTGGTGGATTTGCCTGGAAGTAGCCTGTGCCACGTTTAAAATCGGAGGAGCCACCACAGATGCCGCCTCAAAATCCCAAATTGTAATTGGCTATTTTCCTCGTCAGAGGCAGAACTTGGGATGATTAAATATTTGGGCTGTGTCGCATAAGGCTGCTGGTAGCTTTCTTTGCATTTCAGTGTAGGACAATATCTTCTCGTCAGTATTTTAAATTGCGGCTTTGAACATATATCTTATTTTTGGGTCCTTTAAGAATTAAGCTATGAGCGGTGCCAGGTAGCCTGGGCCGTTATGTTGTGCGCCCTCATGTATGGGGGCTATAGTCCTCATCGATCAGCCCTTGGTTTGATTCCAACTTCCTGTCTCTCTTCCGCTGTCCTATCTAATAAAAACAAAAAATGCCCCAAACAAAAAAAAAGACTTTGAATAGTCATGTTTTTTTTGTGTTTTTTATTTTGTGGAGGTGTTCATGCATTTACTGTAGAGATAGGACAGTGGATAAAAAGCCAAAAATCACAGACAGAGAGATTTGGGAATGACATGTGGGAAAAAGGAGCCACGGGTCATATTTGAACCCGGACCGCCCGCTGCGAGGACTACAGCCTCTATGGGGCATGAGCACTAACCACTTGGACACTGGCGCCCTATTTTAGTTTCCTTTTTTATTCACTGGAGTGTTACATCTTCTAGATATTTTTATGTTTATCAATTGAAGATCTAAGATTAGTGGAGATAAAAATGCTAAAAAAAAATTTAAAAAAAATGCTATTCATTCCTGTGTGTGTACAAACTTCTTGCCACCCCTGCATAAGTCAGTGGCTCAGTTGGGCCAGCCCAGTCAGAAAAATCTGGATCCGCCTCTGCTTCCCATTACATTCACTTAACAGAAAGGTGTGTCTTTGTGCGTTCCTTAATTGAAACATGTGAATCGTCTTTGTGTGTGAGATTGTGGGTGTTTTCACAGACGTCAATCATCATGGAGGTTCATAGCTGTCCAGTAAAAAATAATGTTTTAATTAGTTTTGGTTTAAATGCTTTTAAATATACTTGATTCAAGAGATATAACTGAGAGCTACAACTGCATAAAGCATTATAACTTTCTAAACTAATTGAGATGCAGAGTGGTCCCTCTTTAAAAGCAGCTCAGGTCAACCCCACTGTGGAAACCTTTACTAAATGGCAAAGGAGCCAAGGTCACACAAAAGCACCCTCAGGGTAGAACAAAATCATGTGAAATATTCCACTTTAGGTGAAATACTTCCAGAGCAGTTTTTTAGATCTACAGCAGAGCAGCCACTGACCGCTGGCCTTATCAAAAGTATAATTAATGATATTTATGTCTGGGCACGATCAATCCAAAATGTGAGAGCTGTCAGTCGGAGCCGCAGTCTGCCCATCGTGGTTCGAGGTTAAGACAGAGGCAGAGGCTGCTTCAGTGTGACAGCCGGTTTCATCAGGACCCCCGTGTCTGTCTGAGGAAGCTGTGAGACGTCTCTGTTTAACTGTCTGGGACACTTCTGGGTCAGAAGTTTGCGTGAGAAAAAGTGTTGTGAAATTGCAGTTTCACATCTCGAGGCCTTTTTTGCAAGCAGCAGGCTGACGAACTGCATATGGGTGTATGCGTGTGTTTGTTGATTAAGCTCATACCGCCTGAAGCCATCGCTGTCACACGCCACCTCTCCCTCTGCAGCCGCTCAGGCTCCGTGATAGCAGGCTTTATATACTGGGTTGAACTTGCAAATAACTTTTTAAATGAATTCACTTTGTAAATGATTCCTGAGTTTTTCCAATTGATCTTGTTTCATTATTTTTTTTTTTGTTCAATGCAGTGTGGTCATGGTTGCTAAGTTTCTCATTTAATACAAAACTTTGAGAATAATTTCTTGTGTTGGGATAAAGTCCCGCCTGTATCCTGTTCAAGTATAGATAGAAGTAGAATTGATTTAACAGATGGGTGACGTCACTCAGGCTTCGTCCATTAACATTTACAGTGTATGGTTACCAAAAAGACCTTTGGGTGCAAAAGCAGCAAACGATGCATCACTGACTCAGGCGTGATGCAGCTCGTCTGTATTCACGCGGACTCAACTGAAGCCGTGCAGCTTCATAAAAGAAACACAGCGGCCGGTCTAACGGTTCCCACAGCAACACACAGTGAAGTCAAGGTTAAAGTACCACTTATTATGGTAATGCCCGTCACATTATCAGCAGGCATTGAAGGAATCTGGGTTGCAATCTCTCTGCAAACAGGATAAATGCAAAGTGTGAAATGCAAAACCTAAATTACCACACAGTCAGATTTATAGCTGCAGTGGAAGGTTGCAAAACAAATTCATAAGACGTATAATCAGATTTTTTAAATTAACTGTGCATGCTCCATCACAGATACTCTGTTACTGCCTAAAACCCTTCCCGCTGCCACTTGGTAAACGCAGCAGAAATCTCAGGCAGAATCTATAAAATATGTAAGACTCAAATTTGATTTACTCTCCTTCGACTTTGGTCATTTGTCAATGATAAAAAAAAGTTATCATGTGAAAAGTGTGCTTTTGTGTTTTTGTGTGTGAGATGCACCTGTGCCACAGCCACTTGTGTCTGCTGCTGCTGCTGCTGGAGCTGCTGTTGGAGCAGCTGGATCTGGTGGTGGACAGAGAGAGGGGCAGGTGGTGGTGGCAGCGCACCCGACGCAGGGAGCAGCATCCTGGGGCTGGAGATCAGCAGCGAGGCCTCCTCTGAAGACTGACACTGGGGAGAGGAGAGAGAGAGAGAGAGAGAGACAGAGAGAGAGACAGAGAGAGAGACAGAGAGAGAGAGAGAGAGAGAGAGACAGAGACAGAGAGAGAGAGAGAGAGAGAGAGACAGAGAGAGAGAGAGAGAGAGAGAGAGAGAGAGAATTTATGTGAATATTCGGAGCAAATCAAACATTTTACAAAGAGCCACAAAAAAGACGTCAATTTTGGAGCAGTTTGTCAGAAGATAATTGCCACCTTGAAAGAACTTTAATTGCACAATCCAATAAATTATTATTATTATTCATTTTTGCCCATTTTCTGCTGCTGGCTGAAATAATTCCACTGTAATTTAAATCTCCATTATTCATTCAGGCTCATAATTTGCTAAATTTGGGCAGAAAGTTTTACCACACACAGTTCCCCTTAAAGTAAGAAAAAAAAACAAACAGTTTTTCCAAACTTGTGTTGACAAAAAAGAAGTTACAAGTGTGATGGTGATAAACAGAAAAATAGAGAGAAGAAACGACTGATGAATAAATAAACATAATCAGGACAAGAAACAGCATCGACAAAAAGCCTTTGAGAACAAGACATCGTCAACAGAAGCATCTGAATCTGAAATGTGGACTCGTTGATGAGTTGAACCAGTGTGAAACGAGCGGCGCTGAGAATGCAGATCGGCAGCACTGAAACTCTCCACTCAGACTATAATGAGCTCTGGGACTCAGTTTCTCCGTCATCTAACGCCATCAGGCATCCTAATTGTTTCATGGCTCGAGTAGCCGGTCGCACGCACTGTGCTCTCTCCATCTTTCAACCAGGAGAAAACATGCTTTGATTATGCAGATATGGCGCCTTTATCGTGGCTGAAATAAAGCATTAGCACCTTTTTTTTTAATGACGTGAAATTGAAGAATCAAACCTATATCTGCCTATACATCTGAAGGAACCCGTTTTAAATAAAAGTAGAAAATATGATGATATATTATACTACTTCCTGTTGTTTGTTTTTGATGGATATAGGATTAAAGCACTCCTTATTCACTGAGAATGACCAATCACAAAAGAAATGAGTGCAACAGTGGGGTTCAATCCACACTGGAGCTTGGCAAAAAAACAAAAACAGGTGTCCAACAACTTGTCCTGCTGTTTTATAACGCCTCTTGATGTGAAGGCAGAGCGGGTCAAAGGCATTTCCAATGTTGACGCATGTTTAAGGCTGTGCGTGCATAATATGCAGCGGTAGAAGATCTTGGGTTCAATTGTGAATTAAAAGTGCTCAAGCCTCGTTACAATGTGCGCTTAAGCCAGCCTGTAGTCCTTTACTAGCATACACAAGAGGTGAGCACGAATAACCACTGCTGCAGATGGATAGACCTCCCGCTAAACACATAGCAATCTCACATTGACCGCACATGTCATAAATCACAAATGATACATCGCTCCTAAAGGCATCAATTTCATTTGATTTGGTCTTATAGTCTACATTGCATTTTTCAAGTTTTCAAATCAGGATCTGTTTATTAATTTCTTTGTTGGCTTTTATTTTTGCATCATATTATTTTGTTTCCCTCTTTATTTGTTCAGTGTTATAAACACTACATGCTCACAGGAAGTTTCTTAATGACACAAGATGGAACAACCTGTAGCCTGCACATACTGCCAGTTCTAAATAAATGACAGAAAGTTGAACTATTAATCCAGGACCTTTTTGTTGATGTTCCCGGTTGAACCCAACCCGTACTGAAACCCTAATCCCTAACCGTGACCTCTGAGAAACCGTTACACCCCCCCCCATCACTAAACTGAAGTGAACGGAATTTAGCAGGAAGCAATGAGATTTAAGTCAATTGGGGAGAGATAAGAGGAATAAGCTGTGGTTTTGTTTCAGTGATTCCCCCCCCCCTCTCATTAGAAACAAAGCAAACCTTGAAACTAATTCCGACAACAAATTGCAATTTGTTGCAATCCCACAGAGACCATCAGCTCTGGTGCAAAAACAAGGATAATGAAGATGAGACAAGGAGTGAGTGCTTTCTTGCTTGCTTTAAGAATGATATCCAGTCAAACTTTAACTGCTCGTGTAACATTTGGCTCTTGTTTTTCCAGCTATTACTTGGATCCATAGCAACAGGTTGCCGGACATCTAAAAATGTTCAAGACGTCAGAGTCTGAACAATGAGCTTTCTGACTGAGCTCGGGGTAAAGGTGCTTAAAAGTTCCGACGCAGGATGTGGTATACAAACAAGTCGACACCTGATTAAATTGAACCTGAACCCGCTTTAAGGAACTGATGCCAGAACGCCTGGCCATCTGTCGCTCCTTCTGGTGACACGCTGACAATGTCAACACACACTCAAACACAGACTACACAAGAGGATGAATGACTGATGGCCTGTCTGAGCTGGATCCTTTAGGTTAATTAAAGGAAATCATCCAAGTCGACAGGTTGTTTGGTGCTTTTTCACATAATGACATAATAGCAAGGCAGGAGTCTCTTCAAGCTGTGTGTGTGTGTGTGTGTGTGTGTGTGTGTGTGTGTGTGTGTGTGTGTGTGTGTGTGTGTGTGGCATGCATTTACGATCACATTAAATGAGCTCACTTTCTTTTGAAGTGTCTCTTTAAAGGGACACATTATTCACAGTTTTTAACATAGAAGCTCCTTTCTGACACCTTCAATGACACTCAGCCTGCTCAGTAAAGGATAATTAACAGGATTGCTGTCTTTGCTTTGAAACAGTGGAACATTTTCAGGCAACAGAGGAAGCTTCTTTAAATGGAGGAGTGACTGATATGATTCAGCGCTAACTGAGAGGAACACTTTAAGCGCTGTGGACACAGAAAACATCCTCAGCTTTGGCAGAATAGAAAATATTGACAGACGTAAACAGACTGTCAGCAGCACCAGCCGAATAAGATACAAAAAAAGACTCATGAATCCTTTCACAAACATTTAAACATCATCCCAAAGAAAATCTGTATTTTACCACCAATTTTTAAGAGACTTGCTCAACAAATCTTTAACAAGACAATCAATCCACAATTGTTGTTGAAAATTGGCTGGTGCAAGAAGCATTTAGGACTGCACTGACTGTAGCTCTACTAAAGTCTACATCAGGCCCTTTCACACATGAACTCCTGACATTTTCTAGATTATTTTCAAGAGATCCAGGGCCAGATATTTTACAGAATTGTTTTAATAATGGTGACTGTTTTTGGATAAACAACACCACAACATTCACAAAAATGTTTCTGAAATACAGACAGAGCCATAGAAAACATCATAGGGGCCACCAAAGTGAGCGGTGAAAGGTTTAAAGCAGCAGAACTCCGCTAAATGTGAATGATGCCAACATGCTTGCGGTAGGTAGAGGCTGGTAGGTACAGACTGCATATATTGTGGGTGAAAAAAGATCAGTTTCTGATGACACATGCAGCCTGCCGGGAAAATGTCTGGACATTTTGAATTGTAGAATTTTCAGGAGTGCAAGTGCAAGTGTGAAAGGGGCTAAAGAGTCTGGAAGTATACCCTTAAAAAGCCCAGTAACAAAAACATTAGATGTGGGGAAAAAAATGATTTATGTAAAAATCAAGATTCTTCTCTTCTAAGATATAAAATTGATTCATAACTTCCAAAAATCAATTTAATATATATATTTTTTTTTTGGGGGGGGGGGGGGGGTGAGGGGGCTAATCAGTTACTCCCTGCTAAGCGCCAAGGCTAGCTCTTTAACCCATTCAGCCAGTCTCACAGATGACTGGTGTACATCCTGAAGTATGAACTAATTCATGAATAGACTGAATCCACGGATCAATGAATCCAGAATCGATTCTGAATCAAATCGTGACCACAAGAATCGAAATCAAATCGCGAGACACCCACAGATTCCCAGCCCTAACAAACATCCACTTTACCTGAAAATGATATGATTTATTCTCATGAAAAATTAAGCCAATGCTAAAGTGCAAAATCCACTAGTTAAACTAAATGTTATGTGCACCACCAGACAACACCTCCTGGGTCAAACCTCTTTTCTTTTTTAACAAAGATATTTGGCCTTGGTCTGACCTGACAGCAATTTGATGGCAAATGACTCTTAGGAGCTGCATGATACAGAGAGTGTTTTAGTGTATATGAATGTCATGTTGGATGTTAAATAAGGCAAACAATGCTGTTGTTTGATGCCTTAAATGGATAAAGATAATGGAGGACACCACATTTGTAATCTTTCTGTGTCGCATGTTGAAAAATCCATTCATAAGAAATGCCTCAGTGCTGATGAGATCCATCGTTCAAAGACGGTTAACTTGTAGATTTGATGCAGGATGGATGACTGCGTTAATTAACTAAAATGATTGATGGAAGCAGGAAAAATGATCCAAAGTGATCCATTTTCATTTTGTGAGACCAAAACTCAAGACAAGCGAGAAATCCAATTTGGTTTTATCTTCAAAAATATGCCCACACACACACTCTCACAAACACTCGGTAAGCAGTTTGTTTGGTGAGGGTTGAATATTCAAACACTTTGAGCTGTTCCCGAGCTTTGTTTACTATACAGAATGAGAAACAACAAACCATTTACTATGAATTCTTAACTTGTTTACTGCAGTCAAATCCAATTACCAAAGACAGCGGAGAAGAATATTCATACTGAGTTAAAGAGGGCGAAGAAATGTTCCACCACTGAAATTCCTCTCGATAACTGCTCGAGTCTGGCATGCCAGAGGGAAGTTTTTACTTTTACTATTCAAGTCCCACATTAATGCAGGTTCTCAGCAGACAGCTGGAGTCCTCCTTTATCCTTTTAGCCTTTAGTTATACCCAATGAGGGACAAAAAGGGGTGGGAAAGACACCAGAGCACCTTTCACACACGAACTCCTGACATTTTCAAGATAGTTTAAGGACATTCAGGCCTTGATATTTTCAGGAATTGTCCTTTTGCTCATGCACCACCCAGCAGGAGATTATCTGGGTCAGACCTAAAGTTCTCAGTTTTTTTTTTGGCGAGGGATGGTGGTTTGTTATAATGCATGCAGGAGGATGAGTTTTCTGTAGTGATGTTTCTTTTGTGTTCATCTCTACAACATCAAACAGATTGATAACTGAGGTGAGCAGTAAAAAGTATTAGAAACTTGGCTCAACATGAATGAAATCACCTCCCGGCCCAGTTCGCTCATGGTCAATGTGTCTATATGCTAGCCCCTTTTAAATTGCCTGTTCAAGGTGGGACTTTTCCACCATTGTTAAGCCTCACAGTCAATGTAAATGTGATGTTCCACTGCTGTCATGGCATCGGAGGTATCACAGGTGAAACAGCATGTCGGTAAATGTTAGATCCGGCATGGCAGAACAGTTTTGAGTCTATTTGCTTGTGTCTAAGTGTTTGCGTATTTGAAGCTCACACTGTTTGATTACACTCCACGCCTAGCAATGTAAAATCACACACTGGGACAGCAAAATACCCCGTTGCAGATTCAGTGTAAATGTACAAAGGTGTAGTGATGGCAGAGTGATGGTGGAGTTTTGTAAGAGCACTGTTACAGTAAAATACCGTAAAAGGACCATCTTCTGCATTCAAACATCGGCTAACCCAGAATGTACACAGACATGTAACTAAAATCTAACTAATATAAAATCTGATCTGTTGGAAATGTTTTAGAAGTGCAGTGCGTGTTTGAAAGGGGCCCAGGGAAGAAACAGAGTGCAATAGAGTAGTGCAAACAGAGTACTGGTCTAGCCTCAGGACCAACCACTACCTCTGTCATGCGAAATGGCAACTCACTGGAATTAGCTCTGCAAACCTCTTTTGGGTCCCAACCCACCAGTTGAGAAACACGAGTATAGATAAGGAAAGGGTAACGGGAGACAAGAATGAAAAGCAAGATAGATGTCACAGGAAGAAGGAAGTTTTTCATTTCTCCTCCTCCAGCTCTGATTACATTCGCTGCTTTCTGTCTGTCAAACAGATTATTCCCTCCCACACGGAGACAGACTCACCAACACAGAGGCAATAAAACACCCAGAGGTTAGACAGGTTCTGGCTCCTCTTGCAGCCAAAAGCCTCGGCTGCAGAGTTACAACTTTTATCAAGAGCTCTTATGAAACAGCAGATCACACCATCAACTGTAAAAGTCATTATAAAGTAGTCAGAGCAGCGGAGAGAGGGTCTTATGAGGATGAATGTTGGCATCTTAAGCTTTAATATCCTCGAGTTAAGATTCCCTACGTATGAATGAATGAGGCAGAGCATTCCCTCACCATGTTGGACTCTGTAACAGTATGTCACATTTAAGTCAGGGGAGAAAAAATAATATTCCGATACAGCTGCCAAATTAAGATATGTGACTTTCACCTGTGCCTGAACGGTACAATGTCTAACATAAAGAGGAGTTCAGGCATGTTGGGACAGTTTTCCATATAGACAAAGCATTGCAGGAATAGTCTACATCAGCAATTTAATTCCTTAATCTCTGTTTCCATTTTAACAACAGACCAGTTGACTACTAACAGTATGTGAAAAGTCCCAATGGTTTTTGGGAACATATTTTAGAGACCAACACCAGTTTTAGAGAGGATACAAGATCAATGATGTCAAAAACAGGGTCTGAAAATGTAATTGGGTTCTTATATATCATTAAAGAACAAGAAGATCTCCTGGAGATGGAAAAAGTACATGATGCCTCCATTACTTAAGTAACTCAGGCAAAGGTTTCTCTATTATCAGTTCTATCATTTCTATTCCTGCCAATGTCTGAAAACATACATACCGGGATACCAGTGCAGTAGAATTTCTGTCTCCCCTAGAGTAAGATAACATTGAAGCTCACAAGGTCAGAATTAAGGACACAGACTCTTAAAAAGCAGAGTAACTCTTCACTCTTTTCATTACAATTCAGTTATTGGTAAATGCAGATTCCACAGCTCTGGTATGCATTTCTAAAACACCCCCAAGGCTGTTTGAAGCAAACTTTCTTTGAAGCTAACAAGGCGCCAAAGTCTCACAAATATTCAATCACACATGCCCCTTCTTTCTTGTAAGAGCAGAGGTGAGTATGCTTACAGTATAGACATAAGTTTAGCCTATACAGCATGCTTCCGTATATGGTAGAGTGATGTTACCCTCATCTGAGATAATCAGTGGCAACACAAAGAAGTGGCAGAACTCATTCAGCATTACTGTGCACTCAAAATGCACTGTTGATGTAATTTCTTCTCAATCGAGTTCAATAAAATAGTTACTCGTGACTCATTTCAAAGTTGATTAAACACTCATTTAAAATCAGAATAGTCGACAAGTCCAAAGAAAACACTCAGAAAACAGTTGAAATTAAGAACATTTATTTAAGTCCCTGAACCACAGTGTTTGCAGGTAAACAAAAGTGTGGTTAGCCGAGTGTGGCCAACCTCAGCAGCGCTACCACCACCAGTCTTCGGTCCTATGAACGTGCACATGCATGTGCTAAATATGGTTACCCATTGCTCCTGTCGAGTGGTTATATGGTAGTTTAACCTGACATAGTCTAAATTGAATTTTAGCTTAATTTTTCTACATCAAAATACTGCCATGCTCAGCGCTACGAGACGCCATCTGTCCACTGTGCTGGTTTACATACTGGCAAAAGAGTAAGGTAAGAAGGCCAGATAACCAGGCCTACAGTTGGTCCATCGCAACAGCCCCAACTAGTGGCAGGTGGCTGCGTCACAGCTTTGACACAATATTTACTTGGCATCTCGGCCCGACATAGAAAAATAGTTTACCGACCACATATTCTGCTGCCCACTAGACATTTGTGTTGTGCCTAAGTTGTGTTCTGACCAATATCGATACCAATATTTCATGACAGGTCGATATCAAGCCAAAAATATCATCCAAAAGTGATATCAATCCAGCTCTTTCCATGCATCCATCTTTTTCCAGAATTCAATTACTGATATTTCTGCTCAGGTCAACTTTCAGCAAAGGCTTTCAAATAATGTGAAACCAGAATATCAAAGTGTGTCTCAGGCTTTGGACCCCTCAGAGGGAAAAATCTTTCTGGTCAAATGATGCACAATTTTCATCATACCTACCTAGCCACGGTCACTAACAATCTCCTGGAATCCAAAATATTATGTTTCCTTTGAGATAAGGCTTCCAATTTCCTTGGCAATTTCCATTTTTGCTGTTTCTAATTTATCACCAACCTGAGGTGGGGGCTTTTGAAAGTCAAGGTCCAGAGGCCTGACACACAGAGCTTGTTAAAAATGTCTGCACCTGAGGAACCCTGTGTCCTTACATATCTCTACAGCCTTTATTGCTTTTTCACCACAGTCATTGTTGTTAATGTCCAAGTAGTTCTAAATGCCAGTCCTGTTTCCTTGGCTAATGGTTATCTTGTTATTTTTTAATGATGCCGTTCCGCCGCTCTGTTGCTGGCATTCATTTGCATGTCTATGTGATTAAAGCTATGGTTCTCATCAGCCCAGAGCCCGGTTGGTTATAATGCCATGTTTCTAATGAGTGAGTCAGGAATGCTGGGTGAAGGTAATTAACTACCTGCTAAAGGAGGAAAACAGCCGGGTTGTGGATTAGGACTGTGGTTATTTTCAGGTTCGATGGCTGAGTCTTCTTTGACTCGAGTTAGAGTGAGTGTGTATTAGGAGGTAAAGTAAACACTCTTTCAGAACCCTATCTTACATTTCAGACTCATGCATGGACATCTTCCCATATGTCCTCACAAAAGTCATTTTATGAACAATATTTCTTGTGAATAGCATTGTTAAAAAAGAAATATTTCTTCCCCACCCAATTATCCATTTACAAAAATAATTAAGCACAACAAACCTTAAGTATCCCGAGGGCACCTGTATGTGATTACTACAAAATCCAATATGAACAAATGTGGAAATGCACACTCATTGGGTCTCTTCTTACAAGTAACCCAGATAAGACAATGCAAGGAGGCTTTAAGAGTAAATAGGAAATCTATATAGTATATATAAATACTTTTCAATCAATAGCCCGGGCTTTCATTTCCTGCATTTTATTAAAATGACCCTGCCTTTACTTTTTATATAAGAATGATTGATGCTGAAACAGAAAGGTCTTAAACTATCTTGTTAAAGTCAATGCAAACTTTGTTTCTCTGCTTCACAGTGATGAATACAGTTGAGTAAACGCTTGATTTGGCAACATTTTGGTCTCACAGCTTGAACTGACTTCTAAAGTTTTTACTTATTGCAACAACAAAAAGTGATTTCAATCATAAAATTCACCAACGGGTCAAAGCATTGTGGTTAAATCATCTTTTTGGTGGCTTTGAGGAAGTGGGCGAGGTTAATTTTTTTGCCTCACTCTCAAGTGATAAACCAGTATTTCTGAATGTGTATGTTAAGATTTGATGTAGCTGCATGCCGAATACTTTGCCATCCCCTATTTTCAATAGGCTCAAACTGTCCATGTTACGCCTCCTCCAAAAAAATCTTCTTCAGAGTTTTAACAGCTGAACAGATTTGATGGGTCATACGCTAAAAGATGTTCAAAAACACTGGATTTCAGCAGAGAAATGAAGTACCACATAATGAATATTCAAACATTCCCGGTATGAAGATGGTCCAGATTGAGAAAAAAAAAAGGAATTGAATGTCAGCACAAATTGTTGCCTAATGGAGCGGAAAGTCAAGTGATGGCATTGAGAAAGAAAAGCGGGAGGGGGACTATAAAACTGATGTGTGGGAGGAAGTCCTAGTGTTGGTGATAATATGAGAAAGTTATCTTAAAGGCCCCTTCACAAAACACTCGAGTGAAATTCATTGTGAACTAAGTCAGCTCTGCTTAAGGTGAAAAGGTCACGGTTTGATATTAGTATTGATATGTCTGTCTGTATTTATGAAAGCAGCCAAGGCAGATCTAGAACAAGGGAGTGACAGGATTTTGACTATTTCAGACTTAAGACGCCTTCTTGTAGGTAGTTTCCAAATGTCATAACTTTACCAATCCACTAATACAAACACCGGCTGAGAAAATCAAACTATCAGACCAAAGGCTTCCAGAAGAAGCGACCTCAACTCAAAACCAATATACTCACAACCCCACTGAGTTTACAGTGGATGGAAAGTTTAGAGGCTGCAGTCATGATGCCTGCCTGTTTTCAAGACTATTGAAAAGATAAGACTCTGTCCTGTCGTGATTTAAGGCAGAGAAGAAGAAGGTGTTAGTGTTGTCTGTGAGTTAAAGACTACAGAGGAGCGCTCATGCCACTCCTCAAACAGAGACAGAGTGGAATGAAAACCCGCCCACAACTAAGGGGAAAGCAATTCATCACACTCCTGTGACTTTGCCGCTGCATGAAGGTGCCCTCTTGAAACTTTTATCTACTCGTTAAAGTAAGACAAATATTTCCTTAAAGCTGTGGTGAGTTGGGATGAACTTCTAACATGATTAAGAACCCCAAAATCAAGAGAAAAGTGCAACCGAAAGGACTTTCAGTAGATACAGACAAGAAGTAAGGAATCATTCAGAAATCATTAACCAACTCTGCAAATTTAGAGGCCGAAGCCGACCAACGCATAGCCTGGATTTGTTGAATCAGTTGAAACACTGTAAACAAACAAGTAAAAAACGGGCACACTCAAAATGTACTTGGCTCTATCTTTTACTTTTTTCTCTGTGATAGCCAATGAATGCCTTCTTCATGATTACAATTCAATCCAAACTTTTTGCAGACTCAAGGACTAGACAAAATAAGGAACATGATGTATGAATGAATTACATACAAAAGTACAAATATCATACATTAATGTTTTACATGCATGGAAATGTACACATGTATCCAGAAGTGGGATTAGTGTAGTGTAGTGTTTACAGCTAAATATTTCATTTTCAGAGGAATCAGGCTGGACATCAATATGTACTCAAGATTTCTTCTAACAGCTAGAACATATTGACTTGTGCAGAAACAAACGAACTCTCCAAGCATCATCACATGACGTGCTACTTTTAGTCTCCTGAATACCAATAAGTCAGAGTCATGACGTTTGGACACTCCACTCCTCTTTCACATGCCATTTATATCTTAAGCTAGACATTTCACATTTTGCTTTTCATTGTTTTTGTTTTTTTTTACATTTTCCAACAACTAGCCCTAACTCTTTAAGTTTGACTTCATTCTCAACATTGATATGAATAAAGCAACGCCTGAAAGCTGGTTCAGGCAGGCAGCTTTTAGCATCACTTTTACACACTTGTGAACCGTCATTCTCCATAATCACCGGACGAACACATCCTTCCAATTAAAGCTGCAATACTTCAGGTGTCTCTCTCTGCTCTGTCTTCACCTCCGCTGCCCTGGCCTGCACCACTAACTGCGCTCATACTTTCAACTCCAACATCACCAGCAGCAGCAGCAGCAGCATCCACCTGCAGGCTCCAGCTCAAATCTCTGCATGTATAACAATCTGTGAGCAGTGGTGAGGTTGGAGCATGGAGGCCAAACACACACAAAGTTCTGCTGCTGCAATGAAAACATTTTAAACCAGTACAACGTCTGACTGAAATGCAAAACTCAAAGAATCTACCTCTTCTTCAAACTTTTTACCGTCATGCCGGGCACTAATCCTCTTCTGTAAAATCCTTCGAACTGACAAAGATCAAGAGCCAAAAGATAACGTGGAAAATCAGGACACTCTCGTGCTGACTTCAACACAAGAAACAGTCAAATGTGAGCTCCTTCTCAGCCCCCCCGACCCGCTGGGCCCCTAAGCCATGTGCTTCCTGGTCTCTTTAAGTAATCCTTCCATGTAAGGTACTGGTGGTGATTTCAAGTCTAAAACGACCGAGGCGCACTAATGACAGCAGGAGGAAAAAAAAAAAAAAAAAGAGAAAGAAAGTGCTGCAAGTGGAGTGCTGCCTTCAGTGTTTCACTCAGCAGAGTGTTTACACCTGCCTGGCAGCATCTGAGAGCCGACCAGAGGCAAGAAAAAAAAAAAAAGCAGCCTATCAGAGCGTGTTGAACCACCTCACTTTAAAACAAAAGGTCCATTTGAACACACTCAGGCACACACTAGTCCTTCTCTTTATCTAATTGAGGCACAAAGGAAACAGCAGCTTATACCATGACACTGACTTCCTTCTTTTGAGCTTAAAACCACAAATAAATAGAAGAAAGGTTTGAAATGACTTTATGTTTCATGCACTGATCCTTTGTTTTGCACAGCACTCTAGACGAACATCTGTTCCTTCTGTCAAACAAACAAAACAAACGCATCGTCTAGAAATGAGTTAAAGCGCAGTTATCTCCAAACTGTGACGTTTGTCTTTCTAATTCCCTTAGTGGTTTGACTCCGGGCTGATACCAGAGGGAGCCTTTCAAAATTAAACGTCCCGAGTCAACCTCGTGGACAGAGGTGGGATTGATGCGTGCTCTCGTGAGCACCTCTGGGATCTTTTGAACGCGGGCCGCCGAGGGATTTGTCAGTCTAACGGGAGCTGACAGGAAGAGAATGAACTTTAACACCGGCAGGCTGCTTTCCCTTTCATGAGCTTCCAGAGAAAAACCCCCTGTAGTGAAATCTCACTACACACACACACACACACACACACACACACACACACACACACACACACACACACACACACACACACACACACACACACACACACACACACACACACACACACACACACACACACACACACACACACACACACACACACACACACACACACACACACACACACACACACACACACACACACACACACACGGTTGCTTGATAAAAATGCACACACGTGGGTGGTAACATGGAGGCACCCAGACAGACACACACACACACACACACACACACACACTTAGTCAATGTTACCTTCACTCTCTTGTCTCTGCACATTCCTGTTTAATCTGTCAGGCTGCTAAGGAAGACAAATGTGCTGGAGGAGAAGCTGCACGTTCGGGGGCAGAAGAAGCTCCACCAACTTCCTCCGGTGACCTGAGAATGGAGGTCGTCGCCGAGAGCTCGTTGTTTCAGTGATTTCACGCCGTGTTGCTTTCAATCACCCGCTGCAATGAAAGGTCTCATAACTCTAAAGTTAATGGGACCCGAGGACTGTTGAACAGCTGAATAAGTTGGTTTTTGTGACTCTGATTTAGCAGCAAAAGTCCTGCACAGTGGAGTATTAATGTGTGTGTGAGTGTGTGTGTGTGTGTGTGTGTGTGTGTGGAGGGGGTAGGCAGGAATGTTTTAGCAAGCCCGGAGCGAAAGATGACATAACATCCTCATTTGGATCCTAATGAAAAGTTTGATAAACTTTTGCCTGGAGTGTAGCCTCACAGCTTGTCCGTTTAATTATTTACCATTAATCGAGACTGCCTGAGGAACTACCTCATTACCCAGCCTTAGCTACAGATCAGGGCTTTTCCTGCGGGGGGGGGGGGGGGGGAGAGTTTGACACTTTTACTGGCAAGGTGAAAAATACCCATAAAGACCAGAAAATAACATCCCTTGAATTAGTGTTTGTGCCTGTGACCATCTGACCATGCAGCAGAGATCATACATTAAGCAGCTCTGTAATTGGCTCTGGAAATCACATTATTATGTTGGTGTGCTGGCAGACCTTCATTCTGAAACAATTGCTGAATAAACAGACTTTGTGGTGACTTGAATACCCCCGGGGGTTAAAAACAAGCAGGAATGTTTTAATCATTACAAAAAGGGAAAAATGAAGGGGCACTTTTGGCCTAGTGGGTTAGGCTGGCAACCAATGTACAGAGGCTGCCGTCCTCCAAGCAGGGGGGGGGGGGGGCGGCCCAAGGTTCCAAGTCTGTCATGTAACTCCTTCCCCTGCATGTCACTCCCCAAATCTCTCTCACTGTCCTATCAAAAACAAACTGAAATAAATTCAAAAAGAAGAAAAAGGAGAACCTCGAAAACAAATCACTTGATAAATCTAAAGGCTTGTGTAAACTCTAAATATGTCGTGTCACAGCGAGGGGGTCAGCCTGACCTGGGGTTGGCTGAACAGATGTTTGATTTCCTGCCAGGTATCCAAGCTTTAACCTGAGCTGACTCAACATTTCTTAGAGTCATAAAACATATTTCTATCCCTTTCCTTGGTTTGATTTTTTCTTTCCACACATACCAAACCACAAACTCTTAACACCAATGAATATACTGTGCGAACCTGAGGCTAAACGACAGGCCAAACACATTGTTCACTCGCACTGAAGTGACAGTAAAGTAATTGTCAGCGTGCCACGGTTTGTTTGTTTGTTTGTTTGTTCATTGAATGTTCCTGCAACCAAACCACCACCTGAGAACGTAGGTTGGCTGTGCACGGTGGACCCTGTTGGTCTTTCATATCTATAAATATGTTTACACAAAACAGCTCGTAAATGTGATTGTAGTCTCTTGGTAAAGTTCAGAGAACACCTCCCTCGGTTAAATAAAAAAAGAATCCCCTGCATGGACACAGCGGAGGCTCTGTAAACAAGAAAGAAATGAAAAAAGGCTAAAGAAGAAGATTCAGGCCAGCAACAGGTTTTAACCTCTGCCTCTGCACACACCTCTCTCTCTATTGTAAGTTCTTCTCTACGGGGAACAGAGCTACACCATATTAAAAAGATCCTTTCCCCTTCAGCCAGCAGATGCTCAGATTCTGCTTTTTCATTTGTAGGAGTGTTTTCCCTGTCGCGCACATTGATGATAAGGGAGGTAGCTTTTGAAGGTGCACTGAAGGGAGGGTACGTGTTTGACTGTTGAGGTTAGATATCAGTGTTGCCAAGCTTTTAAACAGGATTTGTATCTAGAATCTACAAAATAAACGTTGCAGGCATTCATTTGATCTTAAAGTGACGAGATTTATGCACTTTACCTTGAAAAAGTTACGCAATGAAAGAGCAAGGTCCAAATAAAGTTGGAGTATTGGACTTCTTTGTGCAAAAGATAAAATCATCTAAGTAACAACTAGAAATCATTGCCCAAAGGCAAAAATATATAGAACCCTTTTTTAATCTTCACACACAGATATTGGGTGCAAAAAATGCGACACATAAACCACTGCTAGTCAAAAATACAAAAACGATCGTCTCATATGTAAGTTTGACTCTGTTCGGGGAACTTCTTCTGATTATTTGTGTGCGTAGTTTTAAAATGCCTAAATGTTTTTATGGTCAGTGTTGGATGTGGTGTGTTGAATGTGGATGTACCAGCTGTGACGTTGTCATTTCCTGTAAAGGATAAATGAAGTGCCTAACAACAAAAACACACAGACATGTAAAATCATGATGACGATTTTACCTGGCTCTCTGTGTGGTTCAGGTCAATCGTCTTGACCGTGGCGGTTGCCGTTGCCGTGGCGTCCAGATCCGTCACTCCTCTGTCGGGACTTGACTCCTCGGCCGCCGGCAACTGGACGGTCTCCTCTGCGTCGATGTCCGTCTCCTCGGTCACCGTGGGCGTCTTCTCTGCGCCTGTAAGCTCCCGGGCTGAGCCCATGAAAGTACACACACACACAGGTGGTGGATAAGCACGCACGCCTGCATACACACATGAAGGCATGAGCATGTACACACGCACACATGGGCAGACACACATGGATGCACTCAAGTCAGAAACGTTATTCATAAAGACACAGTATACATTGTGTGATTATGTGTTTCAACGGTGCAGCAGCGAGTGTTGAAGTACTCCAGATCTGTACTGAGACCACTTTGTGACGGTCTCGTCTCGGAATTGAAAGCTTTATTTTACTCTTGTCATGGTCTCAGGATTTCGGATTTTAAATCAAGGCTGATCAAGACCACGACTGATCTGCTACTTCTCCGCGTCATTAGTTGGTTTAGAAGGAAAACGCCCCTTTGTAAAACAACCAATAACTTCGCCAGTTACGGTCTAATCGAGTGACACGCCGATAGAGACGACTGGAGGAGTGGCAACCTGCCAAAACTCAAATATTAGTCTCTATTTTTGCACTCGTTATTATAAGCCACATTCACCTGACAAATCCAGATAACCATCTTATAAGTGTATCTGGATTATTGGACTTGTCAGGTGAGTGTGGCTCTGCAAACAAGATTTTTTTCACATTGAGGTGCTTTGAAAACAAAAAGTGCAAGAGACCTTGTTTGTTGCTGTCTCATTTAAAAGCAAACTTAAATTAAAAAAGGGTAACTCTTTTATTTATGTTCAATCTGCTGATGATTTTTCTGTGATATTTATGGTCTTGGTCTTGATCCCGAAATGTTTTGGCCTCCTCTCGGTCTGGGGCATGCTTTGGTCTCGGTTAGTGCGGTCTTGACTACAACACTAGGTGCAGCTGCTGAGTTATACAACTTTTATTTAAGCATTTCAACAGTAAAACGAGTCACAATAATACCACAGAAAGAGCTTGAATAACGATGCAAATGTAAAACAGTACAATGCTGCAAGCACTCTGGAGTTTTTAAAACAGCTTTGTCATTTCTGTTAACACATTTTTAATTGGACTAATTGGGACTATATTGGATATGTGGTGTTTTTAATGAAGAAAATGTCATTAAGAATGGAGACGAGCAACATTGCCAGTCTATAAAACAACTACACATTTTCCTTCTTTCTTTCTGCGGTCCATACTTGATCAGTGAAGCTTTACTCCATGAATGTTCTTCTATTTGTCTGATTTAAATAAACTGAAATGAATTTAGATCCAAAGTTAGATCTGGAAATCTGCTGGCCATCTTTGTCTTTGTGGTTTATCATAAGCTTTGTTGAATCAAGTAGTAACTCCACATGAAGAAAGAAAGGTACACATTTAATCTGAGTATATAGCAACAAACATTATCAAAGATTTACTAAGTCCAAAAAGACTCTGTTCCACTCTCCTTCCTCACCGCCTTCTTCTTCATCCTCTCCTTCAACCGCTCACCTTCACTCTCCGTCCCACCACCTCCACCTCCTCTTCCATTTCAACTCCCCCTTCTTCCTTCTGCACCATTAGTGCTGTCCTCCCCTCCACTTAAACTTCATCTCTAACAATCTTCAACTACCGGCTGCCAGCGCTACCCTCGCCTCCCTTTCTCTCTCTCCATCACCACTCCTCTTCCTTCTCACCCTCCCTTTTTATCCAGCGATCAGCCATCACTTTTCCTTTTTCCTCTCAATCTTCACCTCCTCTCGGTCTCTTTCCTCCCTTGAATTCTCCGGTAAAAGGTGACAAAATGGTAAGGAGAAAAAGGTCTCAGCATTGCAGTAATGCCTACTTTATGTTCCATGGTGTAGCTATTTATTTTGCAATATGAAGTCAATTTAACTAAATATGAATTGTATAAAACCACAATTACACACAGCTGGGATTTATTCAAAGTGAAATTACTTTTGTGAACTACTTTTGAGTTTAATGCAAATGCATCCGGCTGATTGACACGTTTCCTGCTTTTAAATTACTGGAAAAAACTAGAGAGAGAAAAAAGAGAAACAATGGACCTTAATAAAGCTTCTTGCCACCAGAGCATTTTTCAAACAGGTGAAACTCCATTAGAGACTTGTGCAACTATTTCCCCTTTGAGCAGCACAAGTACTTCGCCGAGTCTTTATCAGTCTTTTTTAAGTTCAGTGTGTGAACTTCTGAAGACGTCCATCAAGGCGCTCTTATCTCATGTTTTGTAGGAACAAACTCCTTGTTTATATTGCTACAATTATAAATGGCTCTTCATGCTTTTTGGGCTCGTTATAATTCATGTTAATGTGAATTAGAATGATCATATCACTACTCCTCAGTTTGCCATTATTTTTTCTTTGAGCGGACTTCAGCTCCCCCAGTGATGTAAGCCTTTTTCACGCGTATTCGCATGTTAATGAATTAATATTATTCGTTTTAGGTTGCAGCATTTTGTGCAACACTTCTTGAAGGCTGCACAAACTTTCTATTGAGAATAAAACATCACTTTCTCTGAGTTTCCCCCCCCCTCTTTTCTCCTGACTCCCTGCTGTGCAACCCAGTTCTCCATCCCCTCTTTTCTTGTAAAATTCACTTGTACACTCCATCTTCTCCCGCTCCTCTAGTCCTCCATGATCCACAGTTCATTCCCCCTCTGATATCATCCTCTTCTTCCTTCCTTCCTATGTGTGCATTCTTCCAGCTCTCTCTTTCTCTAATCCTCAATCTCCCGCTCTTCTCTCTCCTCTCCTTTCATTGCCGGGATAATTAGTTCTCCAGATAAGCTCATTGGTCGTGTGTGACGGCTCTTGTGCAGCTTAACACACCGTGACAGCCCGAGTGTGAGTGCTGTGTGTACATGCCTGAGTTTGCGTGTGTGTGTGGGGTCCTTGCAGGGTGTGTGGATGTACAGTTATAGTGCGTGGGTGATCTTTGTGCTCATCAGCATGTGAAAGGGAAGCTCGTCTCTGGAGGGGTGGCGGGGGGTCGGTTGGAGATAATGTGCCCCAGCCTGGAGCTCTCAGATGAGGACAGGGAGGGTGGCCAGCGTCTGCTGCTCTAATCGCTGGAACGATGGAGTGAAAGAGATCCGTTCCTGGGCTTTTCTGACTGCTCAAATCCCAGAGGTTGTGTGTGTATGTGTGTGTGTGTGTGTGTGTGTGTGTGTGTGTGTGTGTGTGAGCTCTCACACCCCCTCAGAGCCACGTGTCCCCCCCGTGCTGCAGTGAAGCCCATCCCGTCCAGGCACGAGGCGACGGATAAAAGTAGCTCAGCCCACCGGTATTGTGCGGCCCCTTTTTTTTTTTTCTTTGGGTTGACTCATCCGTGACATTCGCTCCAGCATCGCGCTCTCCTGCCTGCCAGCAGTACAATGCAGGTAGGAGTGTGTGTGTGTGTGTGTGTGTGTGTGTGCGTGCGTGTGTAATGTCAAGTCTGTCTGTGCTACCTAAGAACATATGAGTGTGTGTGTGAGATGTCTGCAGATCTTTTCGTGCACTGGAGAATGTGTTACCAAGACTCCAGGTTTTGCATTATTTTTGGACTTCATATTCGACTTCCACCCTGAGATACAGATTTCCATTTTAAAAGTTGCATTCTATGACCTTAAAATATGACCCCCCCTCATGGTTTATTCCGTCTCATATTTAATAGGAATGAGATCTTCTCTGCAATGTTCACTGCGGAATAAAATTGAGTCCATTGTTCTAGGAACCAGGGGGAGTCGCCCCCTACAGGCCAGCAGAAAGAAACTCCGTCTACAACACTTCCACATCGGCTTTACTTTTGGAACTAGAGGCCATGTCCACTTCTTATGTACAGTCTAATGGCGCTTACACACTTTTACAAAACCCCTCCCATCCAACTGAGACAGTCTGCCCCTGAGAGGTGCATGTGCGCACGACCGGATCAGGAGGCGATCAGGAGGCTTTCGGTGGGCAGTCCTCCAGAAATTCTTCAGAGGTCTATTTTGGATAACAGCTCCAGAGTGTCACTTTGTTTTTCTTGTTAAGTGAGCGGTCCATCTCTGACAGTGTAAGGTCGCCCGATGTGCACAAAGTATCACTTCTGTATCTGTGTTTGGGTGGGAACCCCCCCCCGTTCCCTATTCCTCTTCCTGCATCTTATCCCATCTCCCCCTATCCCACTTTCAAACCCGGCACAGTTCCGGTAGATGGCTGTTTCATCATGAGCCTGGATTAGCCCAAGATTTCTGCCTCTTAAAAGGAAGTTTATTTCTTGCCACACTAACTTTTGCTAAAAGTTGCTGAAGTGCTACACTCATGATAGATTAAGCTAGGTCTTTGTAATAAAGCAATAAGTAAGGTCTTTTACCCGCTTTTTGTAGAGAGTCTCGGGATAACACTTGTTATGAATTGGTATTATACTAATAAAGATTGATTGATGGATTGATGGATTGGGTAAAATATAATTAATTTGTTGTTTAGGTTGTCTTAAGTTCTCAATTTTGTGTCACTGGCAGCTGTTTTGTCAGTGTTTCTTCAAAGATATCGGAACAGCCTTTTGTGTTTACAGCTTTGGTTTTAAAAAGTAATGGATATTAAAGAAATTCCCTCTGAGAGTGACTTCATGGCTGCCTTTCAATCCCTCCATTGTCACTGAATTCACCTCATGAGTCTTCAAGGTTGCAGCCAGCCACGTTTTCCCTTTCAAACAACATTGATTAAAATGCAACACTCCCACACAAACATTGAGCCTGCACTCTGCAGATCTTCTGTCTCATGCCTCCTTCTGTTTTCTTCAATGTCAACACTCAGAAGAAAACCTTTGAAAGCACAAGTCAACACGTTTTCTGATAAAAGGTAAGCACACACGTACAAGGCTTTCAACAACTCCTTAAGAGGAGGGCAGCAGGGCTTCACATTCGCACACAATGCAGGCCTGTAAGAGGGAGATGCTGACGGTTTAGCAGGCACATGTTGATCTGGTTGTGTTAGTGTGGGTTAGTTTGTGTACCTGTGACAGAGGAGTCGATGCCGTTCTTTTCGCTGTGGCAGTCCTCCTGTCCGTCCGCATTCTGCTGCGTGTGCTGCAGACTCAGTTTGTGACAAACCTCAAACGCCTGGCCGACGGTCCGAACAATACGCATGGCCTGACTCTGTGTGGTTAGAGAGGGAGGAAGACAGAGAAAGAAAGGCAATTGTGAGAATCTGTAGGTCACACAATCTGAACCCATTTTATGTTGCGTCTTCAGATTGAAGAAACTAAGAATATCTATCAAAGCTAAACAAATCTAAGACATTTTTTCCAGCTTCTTATTTTTTTCTTGGATCCTTTTTGACCAAGATTGACTTTCTTTAGTTGATGTTCATCTACTTTTTTTTTTTTTTTCAACCCAGTACTTTTTTTTTAGAGGTATTTCAAACAAACCAGAAGCTGTAAAATAGAGGCGCACCTTCTGATCACAAGAATCAGAGCATTTTCAACCTGTTTAGCTGTAATTGGTGTCCAGCCTGATAAATTTTGCCGATTCTGAGACAATCTCAGATTCTCACAGACAAGCTGAAAGTTTCACGTCATGCACAAGGCGAAAACAAACACAAACACCACAGCCATCCACACATGAGCTAACACGAGCTAACGACAATGTGGACGTGCATAGTGCACACTGTGTGCAGTATAATCGTGTAGAATTCAATAATATAGAAGAGAAAGGTGTACTGAAGATGCGTCTTTACTTAGAAAGAGCAGGCGATAAATACACAACAGTACAGAGCATGTGTTGGTATTGGAAACCCAATTTTTATGTTTGCCAACATGAAGAAACCTCACAACTGTGTCTGTATATTAAAACCACCAGCTGGCAAAACTACCACTCTACTACTATTGTTATGTACTATTTATTTTATTTTGAAATGTGTTTTAAAAAAAGTATTTTTTGGGTTAAAATAAAAACCTGTTTGATACATGTGATATACTTAATTTTCCGTTGTAGGTTATTTGTTCAAAAAGCTATGTCCAGGGGCTCAGATGGCCTAGTGGTGAGGTTTCAGCCCATGTACTGAGGCCGTTAGTCCTCCAGACGGGTGGCCCGAGTACGAGTCCGGCCTGTGGTTCCTTTCCTGCATGTCATGCCCCACTCTCTCTCTCCCTGAATTCCCACACTATCTACTGTCCTGTCATATCCACATGAAGGCAAAAAGCCAATTCAAAACAACTATGTCCCATAGTTCTTTATTTTGAAATATTTTTGAGTGAGAATTAGAGATGGTCACATAACCTGGTGGGTTTTTTTTTTTTGCTTACAAATATAGTTCTTCTAAAGAAAAAGAAAATTAGAATCGGGCAAAATCGTGATCGAAATGTCAGACCTTGAAAAATCTGCTCCTAGAATCGGCCAAAGAAAATGCAATTGTGCACGTCTAGCTTGAATCACATCCCTCATGTACAGGTACAGCGACTTTTTGCAGCAGAGGCACGTGCAGCCTGGATTCAGATTTCCCCAGAGACATGTCGATTTTGTAACAGACACAGTAATCAGGGAACGCAGCGCAATCATGTATAGGTCACAGCGCTGATTTAGTGACACATGGCCCATTGTTGTCATCTTGGGCCTCAGGTAGAGGTGGCTGTCTGTGTTTACTTTCCAAACTCAATGAAACATAAAAAAAAAAACACGATTTCTCTTTCTGACTGGCTTCTCCCCCCTTTGTTCTCAGGTGCAGAGCTGCATGTGTCTGTTATCTCTGCTCCTCTTTCCGCCCCGCTCTGAAAAAAAAAAAAAGGCCAGTCAAGTGAAAGCAACTTCCGTCTGTTATCAGCCCCCGCTCTCGCCCGGCTCGTCACAGCGACGAGGTGCAGACGCAGAAAAAAGACTTCATTTTAAGGCGCTGAGGCCTAGCAGCCGAACAGCACTCATCCTCAGCTGAATGAGCAGAACAGATTCAGCGTGGGCTAAGAAGCATGCTGAAGGACAAAACCCTTTTTCTCGTCCTGGTTATCAACTCTAAACCAGAATGAAGCATGAAAGCCTTCAATCCAGATCTCTATCAGAACACTGCTTAACTCCAGGGTTAGTATCAGATGAGGATTTGGGAACATCTGGATGTTTTATCTTTATTAAAAAACTTCAACTGATTTGGCAGCGTCGTATGTTCCCAGTGCCCGGACTTGGTGAGGTTTAGCTGAAGTCTTTCTCACAATGTCGTCTATCATTATTTGATCTTTTCATTAAAACATGCGGCCTCAGATTCAATTTTTTTGCACATGTTTCCATGATGACAAGGCAAAAGCAGCTACTATCAGTAAAACAGGAGTATACTGTATGTGAGAAATGTGCTCCATATTTTTCAGATTCTTGCACAAAATGAACTAGGGTTTCAAACAACCATGACTCAGCAACTTTGATGACCTTCACTTTGTAGCGTTTAGTGACCTTAACTAAAAGTTACTGACCTAACGCTTCCGCCTCGAAAAGTGATGAAACTTTTCACGGCTGCATGGAATCCAAATTCATGGATATCTTTTCAAAATCAAGCAACCAAGACTTAATTTCTCAACATAGGAACTACACGGTATCCAAATTGGATAGAGGGCATTTGCACCGTGTTTCTAATGTTGTTCCAGCTTGAACCGATGAACTGAAAATTATATTAACACAATCAGGGAAAGTTCCAAAAAGTAAAGTTTGTACACATGGATATCACAACTTTAATCTTTGTTTCCCACAAGTGAGCAGATAGAGCGGATAGATAAGATAATGATTGGCACTTGAAGAGAGATGATTCAAGACAAGACATGAAACTAAAAGTCAATATAAAAATACATGAAATATAAAAGGCTTAACCACAACTTGCATTTCTTACGGTGGACAGGATGAAAAAAAAAACAACAACATTTCCTTCTTGAGAAACTTTTCTATCCTTCACTCGTCTTTCCCTCTTTTTCCTCCGACCTGTTGTTCTATTTTCATGCTGTGCTTCTTCTCCTTCATCTTCCATCAATCACCCCCATGTCTCCCCCCGTCGTCCTCCTCTATCTTTGTGGACCTTCATTTCACATCGTTTCACCCAACACTGTTCTCCAGCCTGACTCATGCTCTCCTTTGAAGACGTGGAGGCAGACGTATAACCTTTGAGAGAGCATGCTGGTGTTGTTGCACCAACTGAGCCCACCAACGTATCGAGCTCCCCCCTGACTCATGAACTCACTCATCAGGAAACACACTGTCACGAGTCTGAATCTCTTTCTATTCCTTCAGACCCCTTCATCATGTCTATCTGACACACTTCCATTTGACCCTTTTCAAATTAAACCTGTTGATTTGTGCCGAAAAATAGATCAATTAAGATATATTAAAAATTTATCATTTCTAAAATATTGTGCTTCTCCAATTTTTCCCCTGATATATTTCAGGTATTTGTTGATTTTGATGGTTTTCTGTTTAACGTCTTAATTCACCTAGAAGTAGAAACAGTTTGATGAGTCCACTTCATATTGATTGAGTGTCCAAAAACAGCAGTTACATCCAGGTGTCATCCATTTGCTCTCCTGTCAGAGTTGCTGCCTATGTCTCCCCTATGTATCCTGCTCCGTCTAACAGCCACCCCTGGGCACATTACCCACCTCCCCCTGATTTCTCATGAGTCATCTTGTTTCATATACTCCTCCGCTAGAATGTCTCAGTTTGTCCTTGCTGGTTTTATTGCTCTCCAGCAATTTCAACTGGTGTTCTCTACAGTTTTTAGTATAGTTTTGCCAATTCCCTGACTGAATTTTTATCTGTTTTTGGACTGTTCCCCTAATCACTACTGTCTGGTCTGCAAGTTAACGCTACGCTCTTCGAACCTCACCTTGCAGTCTCTGCGTCTGACTCACCAGTATGTCCAGTAATATTACTAAAGATGAGTATTGTCTGCAAATATATAGGTCATTGTATGTAAGTCTGTGACAAAACAAAACCCTGAAAATTCAATAGTTGGTTGGTACTTACCAAAACTTAACAAAACTGATTCAAGTTACAATTAGGAGTCAGACGATTTAGAGGTCAACACTATTAAATTAATATCATGTAAAAAAGCTTTCAGAAACTTTGATTTTGTAACTAATGATTAAATAAAGATTTATTTGAATCCACGTGAAGGGCAGGCAGCCTCACCACAAAGCTTGATCTTTGGTAGTGTAAGCAGCAGACAGCCTCTCAATTTAAGTGAGAGGTCAGGGACAAATCTCTGCAGGATTTCAACAATACAGGGAAGGGCCAGTGTAAGAATAAAAAAATAGCAGAATATATCCTAAAAATACCTCAGTGCTGGTGCAAGGATTTGGATGTGAGCTCCCTGTAAAACTCTGCCAGCAGCATTTTTTAAAACAGTTTTACAGACTTTTTTTTATTTTGGCATACTGCAGAGAAATGTGTTACATTATTTAGACCTAATTGTAATGAAAGCATGCACAAACTTTTTCACCAGGAGTAAGAAAAGCTTGGACTTTGCAAAGGTCTCTTAATTACAGAGAGACGCTCAGCTTACTTTTTCTATGAGACCAGAAAACTCAATCAGAATCCATGAAAAAATCCTGGCATGTGATGAAATACGCTGAGATAAGGGGGCTAATCAGTAGTCTCTATCAGGACTTCTCCCTTTGATTTGTTGGACCAATAATTAGGGCTTCAGTTTTGTCCCGTTTGAAGTGGGTCAGGACAACTTTTGGGCAAATTGCAAATCAGTAAACCTACCGTCATGAGGGGAAACAGTGAAACTGTCAGCACAAGATGTAAAACAGCTTTGTCCATTTGTGTGAGTCCAGAAAAACACTCAACATTTGAGTTAATGATGTCCTTTTCTGGTTGAATAAGCAAAATAGCAAACAAACATAGTCCCATTTTTGTTTGGAAAGAGCCACCAAATATGATTTCTTTGTACTCTTGTTCGTGAATTTCGACTGCTTACATCGCCGTCGTCACATTGAGATTTTGCCCGATTGAAATTCATGGATCTGTTCCTTTATTTGAATCGTTTGATTGATCAAATATATTGCCTCGTGGTAAAACACTTAGCAACATGACACAATTATTTTATTGCTTGGCTGTTTTTGAACTTAACATCTACACATGAAGGAGGCTGTTTCAACAGAGTGTAGATATGAAATAGGACACTGGTTGTATCCAAGCAGGCCCCATATCTTCATGATAACCATGTCTTTCTTTAAACAATATCAAAGTGGTTTTCTCTGGTTAAACCATGTCTTCACCACACAGGTAGCAGATAACATAACGCTCATTAAGATTATTTTCTTGAACATTAATATAGGTCGTTTTGACTGATAAAGGGAATGACACACCAGTTCTTGTTCCCATTTTGTCTTAAACCAACACTTCATCATGTCCCCTTGTTACCCCGTAAAAATAAATTTGGCCCCTTCTTGTTGGCCATATTTTCTCAAGAAAGTGGTTAATGTTTTAAAATGGTTAAAGTTTGATTAGTCACCAAAGCACTTGGTTATATTTGGGAAAAGATCTTGGTTTGACATACGACTTTCAATGCTGGTTTGGAGTGAGCTACAAATAAATGTTGATTTTTGGATTCACACAGGTGTTTAGACCTTAAAGACCTCCATCAAAGTCCTGTGTTTTGAGGGGTGTTTCCACTCTGAGATTCTGTTTCATTCTACTACAGTACCTGATATCCAATGTACTTGACTATGTAACTAAAGCACATTTCACATTTGCTCGCACTCCTGAAAAATCCTGATTTAAAGCAGGCTTGTTCCTGTCAGCTCCACTGTAAATGTCCATGTGAAGTTGGGGTGAGTAATAGTCTGGACTATTAACCATAAGCGAATGGGCATGTTGATGACATGGTCATGTTGAGCAAAGCTTTGCTGCTTTATACTACTTACTGCTTGCCTCAGTTGTCAGTATAATATTTCTGCTTTTGTGTTTGTCCTCTGGAAACATCCTTGTACAAGTTGTAGTGATCCTAACCCAGTGCTCAGTTTGACTTTTGAGCATGCTTTCAAAGTTGTAAATCCCCCACTTTGAGGGGCTTAAGAGTGTCTGACATGGCTGCTGATGTTTTCTGAATTTGGGGACATTTTGGTACCTTGTGATTGTGAAGAAGATGACAGGAATGACAAAGCATATTCAGAACCAGAACCCTACTTGGATGTTTAGTTTAAGCCTCACTGGCAACCGCTTTCATTCATCCTTTACAAATAGGCCAGCTGAGCCTTCAGCGTTATTTATACCTTTGCTGTATGGACAGTCATCTTCAAAACACTTATCTTTTTCATTTAGCTCGTTTCCTACAGTTGGCGGTTTTCCCTGTCTCTGGACATTTTAAAGCCTGAGCCAATTCTCCGTTTGATCTCAATTTTGGCTGCTGTCAAAGCTGTAAAAAGATTTGCCACTCAAAGGCAAAGCATGTATACACCCTGCAATAAGGACAGGACATAGTTCCTTTGTTGCACATTTGTCACCATCGCCGTCTAGCTCTTGTTCTCTGTCTCTATCTCTTCCCCCCATCACTCTCCTCTCTGTCAATTCGACTGAATAAATGTACCCTCTCGTATCCCTGTCTTTCTATCTCTCCTCTCTTTACATCAAGCTGCCAGTGACATCAAGCTCCCTGCAGCAAAATATTCCCTCTTAACGGCCATACGATAGGGCCTCATCAAAAGCACAATGCATTATTTATCCCAGATTACCCTCGGAGGGTTTAGCAGTGCTTTCGCTGTCCTATTGGAAGTCTTGGCACGAATGAAGATAAGGGACAAAAGGGAATGTCATGCAATCAAGAGGAAAGCAGGGTAAACAATGGAATGTGCACAAAGTACTGGTAGTGCAGAATTGGACTGTCTTGATAATCAGCTTACTACGCTAATGATTAGAGCACAGCCTGACCTGTGTGTTCATCCATCCCTCCGATCACCTGAAGGAAATTAGTAAGACAGCAGAAAGGAATGATATTGGCAGATAGCGAGGGTGTGAGAGTACTGGGGTAGAACATTATCAGACCTGAATAAGTACCGATCAATGAACAGGTTTGTGTGTGACTGAGAGAGTGATTGAGTGCGAGAGCATGAAGTCAGTGGAGTGTGACGAAATGAAGTCACGATGGCTCAGCGGCTCTTCTGGACCATTAGTTCGATTTCCAGACTGTGCGCAAAGCAAGGATACATCATCCAAAGACATTTTCACACACAAGCAACGGCATGCCAGAGCTTGGTATTGGACCCTTATAGAGACAATAGACTGTATTAAGCAAGGACAGGAAGCATCTGCGACATCAACAAGAGGTATTTTACATGGGTTTGTCAAAATATTTCATAGAGCAGAAGTCTAAAAGCAGATGTTCTGCAAGGGGCTCAAGCTGGAGATAAATATTTTTTTGTAAAGCACAATGTATTTAAGCGAAAGCATGTAGTTTGAGCTATGGGTAGTGACCGGAAAAAATTAGATTGCGTGTAGTTGAAGAGAATCGCAATGTGAACTAAAGAGTTCACAACTAAAAAAATTAGATTGCGGACAAGCGGCCAAAATTAGTTTCCTCCGGAGGGTGGGTGGCCTCAGACTTAGAGAAAGGGTGAGGAGATCAGGAATGCCGGGGGGAGCACGGAGTAGAGCCGATGCCCCTTCGCATTGAAAGGATTGGGAATCTGATTAGGTTGCCTCTTGGACGCCTCCATTTGGAAGTTTTCTGGGCACGCCCAACTGGGAGGAGACCCCAGAGTAGACCCAGAGTTCGCTGGAGGGATTATATATCCCATCCAGCCTGGGAACACCTCGGAATCCCCCAGGAGGAGCTGGAAAATGTTGCTGGGGAGAGGGAAGTCTGGGTTGACTTACTGCATCTGCTGCCACCGTGACCCAACCTCGGATAAGTGGTAGAAAATGGATGGATGGATGGATGGATGAAGTTTGAGTGAAAGCAGGGCCAATCTAAGCCCAAGGAGGGACTATTTGAGTGCATATACGTTCAAATATGTAGTGCTCTTAGTAAACTGAATCAAACTCTTGAATAAACAATTGGAAAAGTCCCCATATGTATGATGTAGTAGGTCTCAATGCCCCGTGATGAACTCGTTTTCCAGCTGTTAAGTGCAAATAAAAAGCAGACATAGGAAATCATGGTGTTTACCGTGTATTGTTTTTGTAGATGGGGTTCAGGTGTATTTTCACGTACGACTAAGCAGACAGCAGGTTCAGTTGTGTCCCACTTTAGAGGCTTGATAAGGACACGACCTAAAGGAGTGTCCTGGAATGGCCTTAGATGCCGAACTAACCCTTTACAATTTCCCCAGGTTTCTCCATCTACTCACAGAAGCCCTTTTCACACATGAACTCCAGACAAAGTCCAGATGACTTCTTGACATTCAGGCCTAGAACTTTTTCTAGATTCAGACATTAGACTTCATATTTACGCCATTCTTAGACAATGTTGTGGAAAATGATGGAGCCCATGAAACGGGTCGGAGACTGAAACTGTTGGTGGACATGGGTTATTTTGTAGACCAGGTATTTGTCTTCAAGAAACCAACTTAGTGTAGATAACCTGAGTGAAGAACACCCAGTTTCAAGAAGCCACAATTTTCAGCCTATTTTTTTTTAAATAAAACCAATATTTACCAATACCAATAGACAGACAGGGTATGTGCCGGACAGAGCTGGTAGAAAACAAAGTACACACTGACCTATAACAAGGCAGATTTATTGACTCGTGCCCCTGTGTACATCTCAGTGCTGACATTTCATAATCAATAAATCCCACACTGAAAAAGACATGACTTGTTCATCCGGGGTTCATTTCTGGCTTTGCGGTAAAATTCTTGTCAAAGAAGTAAATTTGATTGAAAGAGTATGAAAAAGAAAGCCGAAGCACAAAAAGCTTAAGACGGACAGATCGTTTCACTGAGATATGGATATTCAATAACAAGAGCTGAAGGGGCTATTCAATCCAATTATCTAAACCAAGCTGTGTCAAGAATGATGGGAGTCCTTAGCATCGACATTTCTGGAAATAACCATTTTATATTAGGACTCCTCAATGTCAATGATGAAAGCATTGATTCTCAGTTAAAATCCTGGGCTGTGTTCAAGCCAATTGTTCTTAAACACTGACCATATAAGGAATAAATCCTCCACACTTCTTGTCCCTAAAAATACAATACTTCAAGAGAATTAATATAAGGAAATGGGCTGAGTTACACAGGACTTTCTCAACGTAATAACCTATGAGTGTATGACTTTTCAAGGAGTCATTCATTATGAATTTCATTATTATTTGGGATGTTAATCATCCCCAGAGGAAGAAGATACAACTGGTTCTCTGTGTCGAATTCTGAACAAGAGGAAGCCATTAGCCCACACAGAGAGGCAGCATATGGTTGGAGGGCATCCATCCACAGAGCGAGAACTCAATTAACAATTGACACAATAACCACAACTCTCTCTCCATCCCATCAAACAGCTGTGGACAACAGATGAGTCCTTATCCTTTAAAACAATAGAAAATGTCTTTAAAAATATGGTCCAAAACCTGTTGTTTTAACCGACTGAGGTCCATCGTTTGTTGTTTTCGTTTTTTTAATCGAGTGGGTGTTAAGTGCTTCTATGAACTGAAACAAAAGGAATTCACGTGGCATACCCGTATTATAAAAAAAACGAAATAAAAAGCACAGCTGCTTACTGAAAGGGATTAATTTAGCAGCAGTGATGTGTGGTGTCCTACTGTAGTCCATTATCAGGTTTAAAAGATTGTCACCAGGTTTTATGCATCTTCTTTATTATCTTCTTGTATCTCTCTTCATGCTTGGCTTGTTAAAGTGTTACTGCCTCATTGGAAATTATAGGTGATAAAGATTGGACAGAAGATGTAACGATATGCTCAAGAGATGGGCCAGCATTACGAAGGAAGATAGTAGCATGGCTGTGAATTTATCCTTAAGGTGGAGGAAATCTAATGGACATGGATTGTTCACAGAAAATGTGATGATTCTTGTGTACCAACAGAACATTTTACTTGATTGTGGTGCTAAAAAAATGGCTGTAATAATCCTTTGGAGACAATGCCAGAAATCCAATATGACCAGTGGGTAGTGTAGTGATTCTTTCTCTGCTTTTGATCCCATGTAGTTTTGAGTGGACTGTTAAACCAACATGTGGATTTCGATCCAATAAACTCAAGCAGGAGTACATTTCAGTCTTCAGACAAAGGTAAATAATTGAAGAGGAGGAGGTGGAATCAGGAAAAAAGTAAGGTGACTGTGAACATTGGTTAAGGTTTCACAGATGTGTTAATAGTTGTGTGATTTGTCAAAGTTATGTTTTAAATCATATCCCCTACTCTGGGTGACAATTAGCTAATCCTGTTTAACTCAAAGTCATTTGACAACAGTTTAGAGACTGTTTAGTGTATGTATGGTAAATCTTACTCTCAAACAGTGCCTCAACCTTTTGGTTGTAAGATCACCAAAGCGGAGTGGAAGCTGAATGTCGACATCAAATATCACAGCAACAGTACATTTTTCTGACAAAGGTTGAATTTAGGTGATCAGTGTGAAACTTAACTGTTCCTCTTGAACAAAGAAATCATGAAATGTGTTGATTAGTAATGGATATGTTCTCACATATAAAAAGCCTAAAAAGTTCCCATTGTAGCTCTCCTCCTGATTTGGGGTCAAGGCCTCAAGAGTGAGTAAACCCTGGCCTGACCTCTTACTCACATAAAACTGCCTCCTCCAATCAGACAAACATACACTAAACTCCAATCACAATCAATCAAATACGTAGTGACCTCCCAGCCGAAGCAGCTCTCAGTATTCAGATCAACAATCCCTCGTCTTTCCTCCATCACTCTCCCTTCAGCTCCACATAATAGAGGGCCAGGTCATTCATTAGACGCCTTTAAACTGTCCATCAGAGGAGGGGGAAGAGCGAGCGAGCACGAGCGTGAATGGGAGAGAGAGAGAGAAGCACGACGCTCCTTTCGGTGTTAGAACTGATAGGCCACTTAAGGCCTTTTATGTCAACATGATTTAAAGCCGAGCCATTCTTTCCCTGCTGGTAGTTAAGAGGGAAATAAAGTCGGTGTAATCTTCTACTTAATCTCACACTCGCAACCTTGATGTCCAAACACACTCGCACAAAACCATACACTGCTTTGGATGACTACTTTACTGCTTGTCTGATGTGTATAGGCTCTTTCTTTATCCCCGTGCTGAGACGGTTTCATTCTTTTATTGTTTTTATGAATCCTTTATATCTTTCTGCTGCACTCTCTTTGTGAAGCTCTTTTTCAAATGTACTTATCTCTGATCTTTTTTTTTTTTCTTCATTTTTCTTCCCCTTGGCTTGATGAATACTTACACAACTTCTTTGAACTGTTCAGAGAAGTTTATTCTCCACGTATTTAATTAATGTTAGAAGAAATTGTAATAAAATAAAACCTATAATTAAATCAACTCTTACATCCTCAACAATTTAGTTTCAGACCAAAATATTCAACGGAAACTGCAAATTGTTTTTTCATTGAGAATGTAAAGCATTCACTTGAAGGTGGTTATGTTGTTGGAGCTGTGTTTCTTGACTAAAAGAAGGCATTTGACACTGTCAACCATGACATTCTCCTGACCAAGTTACCATCTTTCAATTTCTCGAAAAAATCAATTGACTGGTTTGAGTCTTACCTTCAGAATAGAGAGCAGTGTGTGAAAGTTGACCAAGAAAAATCCTCTCCTTTAATCAATACAATGGGTATTCCCCAAGGGTCAATTCTTGGCCCTTTGCTCTTTAGTCTGTTTATAAATGATTTGCCTAAATCCTGTCCAGTAGCTGGCTTCCAGCTTTATGCAGATGATGCAGTTATATATGCTCCTGGTAAGTCACCAAGCAAGGCAGCTGAGATCCAAACTGAGTACCTTTGCAATGTCTATCAGTGGCTGGAATGCAACCATCTTGTTTTGAATCAGAGTAAAACAGTTTCAATGTGTTTCTCCATTAGGAAAAAGTGCTCACCTGGAAGTTTTAACGTTAAGATACAGAATAGAGAAATAGAGGAAGTTTTAGATACACAACTCAAGTTTGATAAACACATAAATAAAATCACAAAAACAATCAAGAACAACCTGAACTGCTTTAAATTAATAAGACACTACATACCAACTCAAGCAGCACAGGTGTTCATGCATTCAATGACTTCCTCTCATTTCTCATACTGTATGACAGTTTGGTCACAAGCTTCACCCTCTACAATCAGAAACCTCTCATCACTTTACAACCAGGCCCTGAAAATAATGGACAAAAAACCTGTCCGGTGGCATCACTGTCACATACTGAAAAAACACAATCTACTCAGTTTTGAGAGCTTTATGCACTTATGTTTCCTCAAACTTGTCTTTAAATGTATCAACAATCTGGCCCCTGAACCTCTTTCCAGATATGTTCGAAAACAGGACGGAAACAGGGTAACGAGAAGCACTGTGAATGGAGACTGTAGCGTACAACATCGTAGATCTATGTTTGGTCATTCAGCCTTCTCCATCAAAGGCTGCAAACTCTGGAACACCTTATCACCTGAAATAAAATTATTGTCCGACAAATCAGGTGAAATGCTCAAAGCAAGCCAGAGCTGTACCCATTTTTAATGAATACCTTCAAACTTTATTCTAAACTGGTTTATAACATTTGTATTTCTGTACATGTATTTTAATGTATCCTCATATCGTGCTATGGGGTTTTATGTAACTGAATGTTATACATTTTAATCTGTTTGTTTACACAAAGGCCCAACTGGGGACACGAGTTGGAAATTAGCAATAGCTATATACTCTTTATGCAGCACATCAGTTTCATGCTTTGTATTGAAATTATGTTAAATTGTATTGTCCCTATCAAATAAATTCATTCATTCATTTCTCTAAGGTGTAAAAAAGAAAAAACGGTGGTCACAATGGTCTGAACTTATTTAATAGAGACACAAACTGCGTGGAGTGTGTGTGTGTGTGTGTGTGTGTGTGTGTGTGTGTGTGTGTGTGTGTGTGTGTGTGTGTGTGTGTGTGTGTGTGTGTGTGTGTGTGTGTGTGTGTGTGTGTGTGTGTGTGTGTGTGTGTGTGTGTGTGTGTGTGTGTTCAAACCTGAATGTTTGTCTTAGTAATTCCTTATTGGGGGGCTTTTTATGCCTTTATTTTAGAGATAGGATGGTGGATAGAGTTAAAAATCAGGGAGAGAGAGAGAGAGGGGAATGACATGCAACAAAGGATTCAAACCCCAAGCTGCCAGCTTTAAGGACTGAAGCCTCTGTACATGGGGTGCACAATCTAACCACTAGGTCACTGACGCCCCTTTCTAATTCTCAAAGGCCACATATTCCGTGCGTGACGCTGTCCTTCAGCGCCATGGTTTTGCTCCGTCGGACGGCGCTCACCTTGCCCCACTGGATCCGTTTCAGGAACATGAGTGCAGCCATGATCAGCTGAACACACGTCACAGGAGAACTACAAGATCACGCGGGAATAAAGAGAAAAAGGTGCCAACAACATGTTGCTTTGACTTTCCGAGGATGATTTGTTCATTTGGTGCCTGTTTTGATGTAATTTTGATAAAGTGATGGGAATACGATTGTGAGTCCACTTCCGGGTCACTTCTGGCATTTGGTACATTCCATTTCCGTCAAGATTCTGCCGTTTGTAAATTTGTCTCAGCACTTGTAAAAGTGTTTCACATCTTGTAAATGTGTTTTGTCCTTGGTAAAAGTGTTTTGGCTTTTGTAATTTTGCTTTAGAAAATGTAAAAATGTTTTTCAAAATGCAGATTTTCCTCAAGCTTTGCACTTTGTTATTTTGTTTTGCACTTCCAAGCCACCGTATTAAAGGGCCATCCAAAAATTAAGAATAACATCGTCCTATTTCTGCAGTTTTGAAGAGAATCTCCTCGCTGAATCAGCTGCGACTTTGTGCTACTTGCACATCTGTTGGAGTGAGCTTCATTTGTACACTTGTAGTCGAAGGTCAGTGTCTGCATGAGTCACGTTGCTAATGTAGTCACAGCATTATATTTACCAGGCGGGCTGAAAACACAACTCCACATAAATGCTCCACTACATTTATATGGCGATGTTGAGTTTAATAATATACCAACCAAGTGTCCCAATGAGACCCCGTGTCAGGCCAAGAAACTTTTCTTTACCTATGTAACTTATCTTTTCTTTATAAGACGAAGCATTTTTTTTTTTTATAGTGCATCACTCTGCTTTTCTGTCAATTAAAGAAAACATAAGACGAGTAATAAACCCAGAAAAAAAAAAAAACAGTTTTATAAAGACAAACTCACAGGCTTCTCAGCTGAGTCTGTCATCATTGTTACAACTCTGACAAACTAAATGTACAGAAATATGATCCTGACCGTCATCAATGAGCTGGAACTGTAAAACTTAATGGTGGTCGCCATTAAAAAAAATATATTTCCTTTAGACTCTCCATTACTGCGCTGTAAAAAAAAAAAATACATTTTATATCCACACACACATTTCCAGCTCAGCAGCCTCAGGGCCGTGGTGCAGAGAGAATTTTGGTATGCACATTCTTCAGGGGAGAGTGTGTGTGTGTGTGTGTGTGTGTGTGTGTGTGTGTGTGTGTGTGTGTGTGTGTGTGTGTGTGTGTGTGTGTGTGTGTGTGTGTGTGTGTGTGTGTGTGTGTGTGTGTGTGTGTTCATGTGTCAGTGTCGGCCTGTCTGTAAGAGATAATGAGGCAGTGTGTGCATCGCTCGGATAACCCCTGGACTCCACCATCAACTGGCAGCTAAAGTGGAAAACTCTAAGCACATTTTTTGAACTGTGTCACATAGCTGGGCTCTGTTTGGACTTTTCCCCTCCTCAACAACGTCCTCCTCACCCCAAAATGGGTTTCCAGCTCGTTCCCTCAATCCTCAACAATGACAGGACTGTAGTCCCTGCAGGAATTGTTGCTACCCAGCAGCCGTGCGTCTCTTTATTGGCGGCTGTCAGGATGTGGCTCAGACAACGATGTGATTTAAAAAATGGGGCGACAAATTGCTTTAAACAATAGACGACTAACAGGCTGTGAAAACATTGGAAATAAGAACACTTAGCTGCTCTCTTTCTCCAGCTCACAACTATAAAGAGACATGTTTTGATCAGTTGATTATTGGCAGTCAAGATAAAAAGACAAATTCCTTCAGAGATGCAAAAAAAAAATAAAAACAAAAACAGTAAGTCAGGTTTTTTTTTTGGGTTACACATCTGGAAGTATATTTTTTTATGCATTAGTTAAAGCAACATTTAGTTCACATTTAGATCACACTAGGGAGAAATAGTAGTGATTATTTGGGGGGCTTTTTAATGCCTTTTTATTAAGAGACAGGACAGTGGATAGAGTCAGATATCGTAGGGAGAGAGAGCGTAGGGATTGACATGCGGGATACGAGCCACAGGTCAGATTCGAAACCCGGGCCGCTTGTCTGGAGGACTATAACCTCTGTACATTTGCCGTCACTGAATTATTAGGTGCTGGACAGGTGGTTTGTTAGTTGTGGTTTGCTAGTTAGCTAACTAAGCACTAACACTAAAGGCTAAGAACACCAGCAGAGTGTTAGTTTTTAAACGCCTAGCAAAGGAGATTTGTAGTGCGGAGGGGGCTATAGGATCAGGACTCTGGTCCCTCTGAGGATGAATCAAGGCCAGTTTAAGAAGGGACATGGTTGGTATCAGTCCCCACCTCCTGATCGCCTGAGGCTTTAGTGAGGGGTCAGTTTTGTACCTGTATTCATATCTTATAAGTAGCTATTGTTTATATTCTGATTTATATGTCTTGCTGTTTGACTACCTTATGTCATGTCAGAATTCGTTTATGCTGTTTCCTGTATAAAAGCCTTTCACTGGGAATAAACCAAATATTTCAGATCCTGAAACTATTAATCACACCCCTTTTCTTTTTTGTTTTAAGATTAATTTTTTGGCTTTACTAGAGATAGGACAGTGGAAGGAGTTAGAAACTGAGAGAGAGAGAGAGAGAGAGAGAGAGAGAGAGAGAGAGGGTTGGGAATAGCGTGGAAAGTAGCCACAGGTCGGATTTGAACCCAGGCCGCCCACTTGGAGGACTATAGTCTCAGTACAATGGGGCAAGCACACTAACCACTAGGCTACCGGCACCCCTCATCAGAAAGAAGAAAGAAAATTTCCCAAAAACAGAAAGACGGGTGTGATTGGGTTCACAGCCTCAGGTTAGTCTCATCATTTAGCGTTCCAGTGCTGATCTATAACAAATTAAATACCTTGATGCATTCCTGAGTTGTACAGTTTACTATATTTTGTGGTCTCTTCTCACTTCTGGAACATTTGAGCTGTTTTTAATTAAAGGATCAAAACTTGCCCCGCTGTACTTCTTACCTTCTTCTTGGACTTGAAGACGTTGCAGCGGAACACGTTACTCTGTCCGTCTCTGGCGATGTAGCTGAAAATCTTCAGATCCTGGGAGTCGTGAGACACGTAGAATATCCTGAAACATAAAATTAAATAGGTCAACTAAACAATCTGAAGATGATGCAAACCAGAATCAGAGCCTGGCAGCGTTTCTAAATGTATCTTAAGACGCAAAACAGGCACTCAGCCCGTTTCTCTGGGGTTTCAATGTGACTAAAATAAGAACTATTTTAAGCTCGTTTTTGTCCAAAGGCACGGGGCTACATTTTAGCTCTCAAGCTAAAAAAGCGCCAAAGAAAGTTCAGATTTTGTTATTTATATCAAATTAACTGAAAGGCACAACTTCCTCAAAGATCTGTTTTTTTCTTTTGCTTTGACAGTTCAAAACAGAAAGTTCAGTGAGGCACATAAGAGACTCTGTAAACTCTAATTCAAAGTAAAAAAACATTCTCAAAGTAACAACATTCATCCGATCCAGTGTGAGGAGGAGACAGGGGGATGTTACTCTATTTCCACTGAAAATATCCTGTGTGAAAGAGGAAACAGTGGAAGCTTGACACAATAATAGAGTTCTCTCCAGGTACGCAGAGACTGTGTGCACCCAACAGCGAGGAAATATACAATATCCTGCAGAGCAGGAAATAGGAAGAAATAAGTTAGGGAGCAAAAATGAGAGCGAAGAAAAAGTATGCAATAACCTGCAGGAGGCAGAACATTTTATAGATCTAATTTATGATGACAAAAGAAAAGTGCTGGAAGGATAAACCACCGCAGATGAGATAAAGTCACAAAGACAGAAACCGAGAAGGTGGAAATCGTCAAGTTCAATGTCGAAACAAGTCTTTGTTCAAGGAGAAGTGGAACTTTCTTTAGAAAAGTAAAGACACATTTTGAACAAAAACAAATTGACAAGGCCTGTGGGTACCATGGCAATAAAATACCTGCAGAAGAAAAGGATTTCCATAAGAAAAAAAGAAGTAAGGATTCAAGACCAGAAGTTGAACTCTTTATTTGCAAGGTTGTCAAAAAGTTTGATTCTTTTATACTTTTCCACACTGCTTGTTTTAAAACGATACATTCTTTTCTTTTTATTGATGAAAAAGAACAAAAGATTTAAAGAACTACAAATCTTCAGACATATTGTTAAAGAAGCTGGAGCGAGGTAAAGCCATACAACACTGTCTTAACTGCACAAATGTGCTGGTGATGTTTCAGTGTTGAAACAAAAAAGAATCACTCTGAAGTTTACAAATCTGTTGCCCTGATGGTACCCTTCATTGCAGAATCTTAATCTTTGTCCAAATATGCCACCGAATGTTGTTGTTGTTACAATTAATGAAATTGGCTTTGATATTATTTTTAAAAAAATGCAGGATGGGAGAAGACTTTTGTCTAAAATTGGTTGCCAATGGCAGACTTCCATATAAAGTGTTTTTAGTGAACAGACTGAAAAGACCCCCCTCATTGGCAGGCCGAAGTGAATGGGCCCTCCACACATATAACCCTTCATCGTATCAATGTTCAGCATTCGATCAGTAGTGTTAGCGCTGAATATAATGTAGAATTTGTACAAAAGATGAAACGGAAGAGCTGCACAGCGCAAGGATGTGCAGGATACAGATTGTGCTCTAAAAGCTAGGAGTTCATTATTTTGGTTAACTTAAAATATCAATGGGTAAAAGAAAGCAGCAGATACCTGCAGGACAGGTTCTAAATTGGGCATTTAGTTCCATATTAAGGAGGCCTAGTTGTTTATCTGGGGTAATTTATCACAGTGAGAATTAAGTAGGTGATACCATCAAAGCGAGTCCTTCAGTCCTTCAGTGTGTTTCTGTGCATGTTAGTTGTTGTGAATGTGTGTATTTAGTTGTTTTGTGTGAGACACCGGGGGTGGGGTTGGGGGGGAGGGTCTCATTTGTACACTCTCAGTGACATTTCTGTGGTATTTGTTTTGGACCTTTTCACTGGGAGCCGGACTAGCGGAGGTCTTGCGGTTTGGATTGCGTATTTATGAACCCTGTTAGCAGACTGACACAGAGATCTGCAGTGAGTGACTCACACAACCTCACACAAAGAGAGGCCGAGAGTTCTGCTGCCAAAGTCAGAGGTCCAAAGAAGTCAACTTATCATTAAGGACCTACTGCATCAGGTTTCATTTCCCAGACCTCTGTGAGAATACTGAGCTTGAGTTGCTTGTTATATCCTCTGCACTGTCATCAGTGTACTGTGTACCTGCGCAATTATATTTATTTAATAAGGACATTGCAATTTAACATAGTTTCAATACAGAGCATGACACAGATGTGCTGCACAGAGATTTAAAGCTATTGCTAATTTCCAACTCTCATCCCTAGTTGGGCCTCGTTTTAGTTTAAGCAAGATGAAACACTTACAAACAACACTAAGTTTGAATGCTTATTGTGGTTAGCATGTATCTCAGTCTGCTTACAGCTGCTAACTAGAAGAGCTGAAGAGTGTCCAGTGTAGTTTCAGAAGTCATCCTCTGATCCTCGTCTTTGTAACCTGCTACTGAATGCTTTGAATTTCCCTCGGGATCAATAAAGTATCTATCTATCTATCTATCTATCTATCTATCTATCTATCTACAAGGCCACACAATGAGGAAGAAGATGTAGTAAGGTCTGAAGCCGAGGCTCAATGAGGGTCTCAGAGTATTTTCTCCGTGTTCATGTCAACAAACAAATAGGACTCGGAGGTTCTCTGTTATCACGCCGTGTCATCAACTGGAAGAAAACGAACCGCTCCCATCCGGCTGCACTTTGCACAAACCTTTTTAAATCTCCCCTTTCAACTCTTCATTTCCCCTCCACTCAACCCCCACCCCGAGTCAATGTGATAAAAATCAATGATCCCACATCTGAACCAGGGGGGGGGAGAGGTCTTCTGTTCTACCAGTGTTGCCTTCAGGGGACTGAATCCTATTCAAAAACTGTAGTAGGCAATGATAAAAAGGAAACATTACATGCTGGCAGACAAGTGAAGCCGAGCCAAGAGCGAGTGAAAGTGAGCTTTAGCTGACAAATCCCCAAGCAGTGCAGAGATGACAGCTCAGATACATCTCTATCAACGTCTCTAACAGGAACAGCTGCCAAACAAGCAGGTGAAGATGCGTCAGATAGATCACAATCCGAGAATGAGAGAAGCAGGTTTGACATTGAAACTGTCAAAGACGGTTTTGAGGCAAATAAATCAGACTGCGAATACCGCCAAAGGAAGAACTTCTTTTTGAATTTCAAGTGGGTTGCATTCTTGTTTAAAGTCAGAAAAAAAATCCACATTTCAAGATAAATGAAATGCACTTTTCTACCCGGTGTCACTGACTGACTCCAAACCATTTCTGAAAATGAAAACAACACGTTCATCTCAATTCAAATCCCCACAAAACCAGCCGACAATCTTTGGCAGGAAGTCAGAATCTGCTTCTTTTTTTTTTTTTGAGTGGATGGATCATTGAAAGTGCGAGGAGGAGGCAAATATGAGGCATAACTTTCCTGCCAAATAAACATATTTGCACACTCTGTCGCCTGGCTGATCAATGTTAATCAATTTTAATTTAAGATAAGTTTAATATGAAGAGACACTTGGAGGGCAAATCAAAAGGTGTAGATGAGAATTCAACGTGAATTCACCATGATGCCTATCTGAAACATCAACAGTGAATCGTTTTACATCAGTGCATTTAAATACAGATTGTGGCTCTCCGATTATCGAAGTTGATTAATTGAAACAATGATACAGGGAGGAAGCCATGAGGGAAACATGGCAGAGCAGATGATTGATGCTAAGGACAGATGATTCCAGTATTTTTAGACTCAGGGATGAATTCACGAAAACAGGATAGCGCCATGAATTCTGCATCACATGGAACCAATGTCTTCCATGCCCAAGGTCGTACTCACAAAAGATATCACAGATAGCACAGGAATTTAGAGCACAAACACGGCCATAACATTTTGCAGCTCAGGGCAAATTCCCCCGTGCACAACATGGACTGATGCTGCCAAGCCCGGCTGCAATCTCTTCTGGAAAGTGTGGGCATGAAACTTCTTACAAATGCTCAACACTTAAAACCAACTCCCTGAAGAGGTTTAAGACTTTCTCTCTGATTGCATCTGGCTTTAGCAGCGACGTTATTTGGACTTTTTGTGCATTTAGCATGGAAATGGGCCATTTTTGCATCAGATCTTTGCATATTACCTCATTTAAATGTGTTTCTAATAGCACCTGAGTGGTTAGATGCTATTTATTTGGCAGCATAGTTATGGGAGCATTCCACCCTTAGCTGGTGCTTTGACAAATTACATGGTTTCTTCTTGTCTTATTAGTACAGATGTAGCAGCTGAAAAAGGGACACAATCTTGTAAGAAATTCCCCCGGAAAGGATTTATATTTGACTAGGATTAGGCCATAAAAAAATAAAAGAAGGGCTAGCATTCCTTCGTCAAATTGTTTTCTTGCTGTGTGAAGAAAGCCATCGAATTTTTGAATAAATAATCAGGATATTGAAGTCAGAAAATTGGGTTTGTTTCGTATACTGTTAAAAGTTAGGAGAATTATAATTATACAGATTAAGTCTCGACCGAAATGGGATTTTTGGGGCCAATACAGAAATTGATATTGGGAGAAAGTTATCAGATATATCAGCCGATTATCTATGTTCGATCTTTAGAGATAAATATAGTGCATGGATCCCTCAAACACAGTTATCAAACTCTTGTGGAAAAGATATACATTACAGCATAAGGTAGACAATATGGTCATTCAACTGAAGAGTAACTCTGCATGTACATGCATCACTGCTTGACACTCTGCTGAGAGTGATAATGTAATCCATATAGCGCACTCTGCTGGTGACAGCCAGAAAGAGAAATGCTAGTGTAACTCAACGATACTCAAATAAAAGCTATTCGACCGTTAAATAAATGTAGTAATATCGGCGTATATCTGCGATAAAGTTAGCTGATACCGATCACTGGATATGCTAATATCGGCTGATATTATCAACTGGCGAATTAATTGGTCAGGCTCAAATACAGATATCAAATGATTCAAATGTGTTCAATTCTAAGGTTTTCTGAGGTTGGGAGGGTCAGAACCTCGCGCTTTTTCATGCCCTGGAGTAGGGGCTGCGCAATCAAATAGCAAATTCATCATTATCGCGACATGAGCAACACATTGCAAAAGTCTGAATTTAACACGATAAATAGGCTCATTTATTTTACAGAAACATGCAATACATTCTAACTCAGCGTGAGTTCATTTAACCTGTTGGATGGAGGCCTGGGTATAATGACCATGCCTTAACACCACTTTGAAGAAGTCAGATGCTAGCTAGCAGCTACCCTCAGTTAAACTGGTACCAGCTTGGATGTTTGATTTATTTGAGTGTCTGGAGAGACATGTTGCAACCACAAGTATTGTTAATCATGACGAACAGCAGATAGAGAGAGAAACTGAGTTCTATGCACTCCTCATTGTTTGGTCGTTTATCACACTTCACATCTTCATTGACATTTCAAACAACGCTATCGCACATATATTTCTCAAATCGTGCAGGCCAACCCCGCAGACAGGCATAACAACTCAGTGAAACAATGTGATAACACTAATGTAATGTTTCAGAACTGGTTGGTTGATCGCCTTAAATTTGAAGTGATCACAGAGGACGCTGTTTTCTGAGTGTCTGTTTAGTTTTTCTTTTTCACTTCTCATTTTACGGCCTCACAGTAAAACACAGAAACAGCCTTCACAGTGTGGTTTAAAGTTTCTGAATGATTTTTGCTTCCAACAAATCCTCAGTAAAACACTAAGAAAAGTTTTCTGTCAAGGTCCTTTATCCTCTCTGAAATCCAAATATCTATACACCAATTTTTAACAACTTCTCCTGACAGATATCTCCTCGTGGGAATAATGAAGTGATATATTATTGTGTTTTAAGAGACTTAATTAATTTACAGACCATAAACGTGAAGTAAAATGTTGTTGTTTGTATTTATTTATATTCATTATTTATAGACATTGACTTTATTGTTTAGAAGTGACCCTCATCTTACACTGACTTACCCGTCATCTGTGATAGTAAAGTTTATAGTGGGGAGATAAAATATCTCATAAAGGCTCATAAAGTATCAGCCACTTCAAAACATAAGCCTTTGCCAGATGTCTTTATTACAAACACTTCAATATCCGTGATTTACAATTTAAAACACAGAGGTGACTTTGTTTGATGAAATTATTTTAATTCCGTGAGTTGCATTTACTCTAAAGATCTTTAAAGGTCACATATTATGTCAAATATACTTTACCATGTGTTTCTAACACTAATATGTGTCTCTAGTCTGTCCACAAACACTCCAATTATGAGAAAAGTCCATCCTCTCTGTCTTTTACCTGCTCCACTTTTCAGATAACGTGTGCTCAAACAGGCCAGAGATTTTCCCTTCATGACATCACAAAGGGCAGTAACCCCTCCCCCATTTTGGTGACACTCCCACAGCTAGGTGTTTGTTCTGCCATCTGACCCGGACCCGTAAACAACAGGGGATGGATCGAAAAAGCCCAAATAACATCCCCATCAAAAGGGGTGTGGTCAGACACAGCTCATTTACATTTAAAGCTACAGACACAGAAACAGCCTGTTGTGAGCAGGGCTGAAATAGAGGGGTTTATAGACATGATCAAATACAGGATCGGGGTGGATTTCTAACAAGAAACTTCTCTGAACAACAAACTCTTAATGCTGTCCTTAAGACAGTGAGAGATGCAGGGTGGTGTTGACATTTCTTTTCTATTTAAAATGTCTATCAAATATTTTAGAAAAATCTGACTGAACTCCTTGGCAAGAAAACGTCTACAATCATTGCTGGGAAAAAAGGCTCTACGCTAAATCTACAGCATCGGTGGATCACATAGAGAGACTGCAGAGTTTAGTTCATTATGCAACAACAGAAACAGACACAACAGTGAATTGTGTTCAAAACAACAAGAGGCAGAACGCGTTTGAGTGTGTGCAGAGGATTACTACTGAAAAGCTAGATGGAGAGAGTTAGAGAGAAAAGGGCGAGATTGTGCATCAATAAAGAGCCGAATAAAAGAGATGCGAGATTGAGAGCGGAGCTGAGCAGATGAATCATGACTCATCAAGCGAGTTTAAGTTCAGCAGTGCGTCAAGAGTTTGACAAAAACACTCCCGATTGTTCACATTTAACCTGCTGCAGCCTCAGCAGAGAAACTGTCAGCTTCTGTTTAAAGGCAAACAAAAATAAGTACATGCATTAACTTTTGACATGCGGTGAAAAGCTGCATTAACACACTCTTTGTGACCAGACACACTCTGTTAACCTTGTTAACAAGCTCGTCTTGTTAACGGGCTGAGTAGATCATGCTGTGATGGGCGCTGCGATGCAACATTTGAGTAATGAAGTGGGCTTGTTTAAGATGGACTCGGTCAATTTTACTTTAATAAACCGCCGCCAATGAAACACAGCTGTTATAAATCAAAGGCAAAGAGGCAATACAGAACACACGGCATTGACAATCACGCAGTTACAGGGAATCGATACAAAACGAAACCTGTGCCAGATCAGGCTGCGGATGTTTGCGTGTGTAAGTGTGTGTGTGCGCCTGTTCCAGGAAGGATATCATGTTCAGGAATGAAGCATAAATACAGCTGTATTGAAAACATATCTCAGCCTCAGGTTATTGTAAATCTATAACATCTCCAGTATCAGTAACATATACAGTACACAGGATACATGCAGTGAGTCACCCCCCAAACATTGCCTCAACTAAAGTAATATTCAGAATGGTAATAATATTATTCCAGATCTTGTCTCCTGGTCTTGCGATCACTTTTTTTTAGGAGTTCAAAGTGCAGATATTTGCTCCCCAGCACTCTCCATGTTGTTGAGTTCTGCTTTTTATTGTTTCTGTGTTTCACAATTGTGTTTCTATGTTGTGTTTTTACATTTTCTGCTTCATCTGTGCTTCCAAACCGCCTATCATTGGTTTTATTGCAACAACAATAAAGATATAAAGTATACTACTCTATACTATTATTTTGTTTAATTGGCAGGGTTGATTTTTAACATGATATCTGAGTGGTCTTACTTCTCTCTATCATTTCTTTCAGATTCACATAACAATTTGCCTTCTTCATACAGATTCCAATGCTATAGACTTGGTTTTGGCCGATACAGATACATTTATACCAAATAAAAAAGAAATATAATATTTAAATGTATTGAATTATTTTATAAACTACAGACTACTATATGATATGACTGCTCTCTTTGATACTTAGCATCCTCGATCCTATAACTTAATACTTAGCTCCTACCAAGTCAAGCTAACGGTAACCATAGCCCGATTTACAGTGTCTCCTTTCTAAATTTCAATTTTTTAATTAGCCTTCCATCCATTTATTTCCTTCCCACTTATCCGCGACGAGTCGTGGTGCTAGCAGTCTAAGCAAGTTACCCCAGACGTCCCTCTCCCATGGGATCTTTTCTAGCTCCTCCTGGAGGATCCCATGGCATTCCCAAGCCAGAAGAGATATACAGTATATTACCTCCAGCTCATTCCAAGCCTTTTACTCTGGGGTCTCCTGCAGACCTCCAAAGGCAGGTGACCATGAGTCCTCCTTGTTACATACCCTAACCACCTAAACTGGCTCCTTTGCAAAGGAGCAGCGGCTCTACTCCAAGCTCGCTCCGGATGTCTGAGCTCCAAACCCTATCTCTAAGGCTTAGCCAACCTTCTTATATCCCTGATCGTATTATTTTGGTTACTACTCAAAGCTCATGATCATATGGGTGAGGGAACAGTCTGAACAGTCCAGAATAACGCCCACATTACTGCTGACGCCGCCTGTCAACCTAACAATTCATTTAACCCTAACTCGAGAACAAGACCCTGAGATACTTAAACCCCTTGACTTCATGCAGGGACTCGCTCCACACCTGGAGGTTTCTGCATTGAAGTCGGTATTGGACCTATGATACTGTTAATGGTACAGGAACAACAATCTGTCCTTCCAAAGTCTTGTACTTGTCACCATCTTTACACACTCAGGTGGAGTTAAGTACTGACTGTGTGCTTTGGAATGTTTAATTTGGGTTTATACATATTGCATAATGTGATCCTTCTACTAAACCTTGAAGCATAAATGTTTTAAGGAGTATTAAAACACTTAATTTTCAGCCTTTTCCCCCCAAAAGAATTAAGAACTAATTATAATCCAAGCAAGCCAATAAATGCAATGAAAACATGGCCATTGGTGATGCAGCTTTTATTTGGGTTAATGACTTAATTATGACTCCACCATTGAACCCAACAGTATATACTGCAGGGAAAGGTGGCATTACATGCGTCACTTATATTTATGGACTTAAACCCCCACAAGGATAATTAGAGCCATTTGTAAAAATGGGCCATTTGAACAGATAGGTTGAGTGTCAATCAGCTGTAAAATAGTGCCGTTACAGCCTCTAAAAGATGGAGCTTTTCAAACAGTAATTGCAGTATTTTGTGCCCATTAGGCTAATTACGAAAACACAGGATGTGCCTTCTAGTCACATCTGACTCATAATTTTATTATACTATACTTAATACTTAATTCATTACACAGTCACGTTTTAAAAGCGCTTTTTGATGGTTTTAAACGCAGAGTCATTTTAACAGCGTACGACTTCACACACTGTCTTCAAAAATATGGAACAAAAATGTGAACGTTATCAAGCTGTTTCCTTTTTCTGTTTCTGGATTTCTGCTGCATTGACGACACATTTGCAACGAGAAAGGACCCAATTTTGTAAAATCTACAACATGCTGGTCTATAAATGAGATAAGATTCAATTGGGCCCGGGCTGATGGGAAATAAACAAGCACACGGTGTGTCCAATTATCCCTTTCTTTGCCCTCTGATCCAGTCCTTGCTTGTTGTGCTCTGTGGGATTATATTCCAAAAGGTTTGATGTATTTGACTGGAACAGGGACCTTTAGCGTCACATGGGGCAATCCTTCTTGAAACTGTCAAAGCAGCAGATAAAAGTGCAATGTGCAGTGGGTCAGAAAGTATCTTCTGTTCCATTATGCACCTCTGTGAACTGTGTTTCACCTCACCCTTCTGTCAGCCGTATCCCTCTGTGGGTGCCCTCATTTCTCCAAGAGCCATCTCATCCAAATGTTTTAACTTTTCTACATTTCTTTCTCTTCTCGCATGGATTGTTAGCGAGTGCTGAAAAGGCAAAAAAAAAAAAAAACTTCCAAGATGGATGTCTGTTTATGTTCTGGCGCAGGGACACCAGAGAATATGTGTTGATGAGGGATGTTGGTTGTAATACACTAACTATTGAACTGTTTGTTGCCTCTGTTTTATTTAGTGGTTCAATATGTGCTCGTCTCGGTCCACACTGATTCAATAAGTCAATACACATGAGCAGTAGCAATCATCTAGGCTTTAACTAAAGCTGTTTACACATATGATCTCCAGCAGACGGCCCCTGAAATCCTCCAGAGTTGGTTGTTCACGCATGCAATTCGATGCTACCTTTGGTTTGACACAATATCAACAAAAGAGCAGAGAGGAACACGCTTGCTAACGGAAAAAATAATAATGAAGTTTAAGTGCAAGGAGGTTGTACTGGTCGAGTGTAGACAGTCTTTGGTAGTGTGCCGGTCGCAAAAAATAGACGTATTTTATGTATGCATGTATGTGAAGCAGTGTTTTTCTTCTGTTCAATCAATTCAGTGAAACTTTACAGCTGAATATCATTCGACCAGTTCCTTCTTTGGATTCTCCAGCAACGATAAGTGAAGTATTGAGAGTTCTGGTCTGGGTGCAGATCAAGTTTTTGCAAAGCCATGGAGGCTGCTTGTTAGATCAGCACAAAGAAAATGTGTAATTTTCCACAATGGTGTTGCCATGCATTTTCCAAACAAGTTTTGGTCTAACAGAGTTCATCGAAGCTTCAGTCATGCTGCTGGAAACAGACGCATGCACAAAGGCTCTGTAGTCCAGGATCTTGACAAAGCTCTAGGTTTTGCACTGGAAACAAACACAAAGGTAATGCATTTCACCTTTTATCGCCTAGGCTATATGCTTGAAAGATTCTAGGCAGAGAAGGTCCATATGACCAAGAATGCAGCAGGTGTTTGGTAACGCAATAGATTTTTCCCGATCCAGACCTCTGCGGACAGATTCACTAGGATCTGAAACGTTAAGATTGATCACCGATAAAGATCGGTTTATCCTTACACAACTGAATATTATACACAAAAGTCAAATATCTTATAACTAAAACCCCCAACGTATTGAGATACCGCATGTGTCCAGCAATTACAGAGAGAGGACTAGAGAGTTGTGTGGCTTATAGATTTAAAAGACGTGACCTTTAAACTACAGGGGGCTCATCTCTGTGATCATTTGTACATTGAGCTGTATACTATTTGGGGCAGGAACTCTACAGTCCATCACTGTTTCACATTTATGTCTGTCTTAAGGTTCTCTTCTTTGTTCTTTCACAGCAATAAACAAACTTTCATTTTGAAGAAATCAACCGTGAACTGATTATTGAGGTTGAGGTTTTTCTTTTCATATCACAGATACGTTAGAACATCTTAATTTGCTGACATTCTTTAGCTCACTTTCTCATGACTTAAAACTGCAATGAATGAGTATCAATGGAAACACAAAAAAGGTGAAAAGAGCTGATACAAAGCCTTTTGACTGATTTAGACTACAACCTCTGCACAGTTCAGCAGATCACACAGTGTTCTGAGTTTGTTTTTTACTGAATATATCATAAAAAGAAAGATTTTTTATGTGAGCCTCAAACGCCTACAGTAACAAGCACGACTTCTGCAAACCTGAGATCAAGCAGACTTAATTACACTGCATACTGATCAGGTATTATGTTGATTCAAAGTGACTATGAGCAGGGTGAAAAGGTAGAGGTTCTCATCAGAAAAGCTCGACCCCTCTGAGCCTGCATGAAGAAAATCCCTGAAATATTATAGCACATACAACTCCCTCATACAACTCCCAAAAGTAACACAACAGAGCAGACTGAATCATCGAGCAGACAGGCAATTTCCCTCGGTGCTTGTTAAAGTCAAGGTGAGACTTAGCAGCTCTGCCTCACTTCTATTCTTTGATGCATTATTTACTGAAAAGGTACGCGCCCCATTTTGTGCATGGAAAGATTCTGAGGCCCTTTTATGAGAAATAAGGTCACTAAATCAATATCTGGTGGCCTTTAATAAACAGAACCCAGCTGAGACACACTGAATAAAACTCCCACTAAGAATCACCATCACACAAACCACCTCTAAACAAATCAAGAAGGGAGAAATATGTGTGTGTGTGTGTGTGTGTGTGTGTGCGTGTGTGTGTTGTGGTTTTTCTTCTTCAGGGGTTTGGACTTCAGAGAAAGATTTTGTTTTTTGGTTTAATGCTGCAAACACACTGGTGTGCATGAGCAGCTTTGTATGTGTGCAACAGTGTTTGGACTCGGGGCTTTATTCACTCGTAACAAGTTTTTCATTTTTCTTTTTAAAACACAGAACTTTTTCTACTTTCATGCCTGGTGTCCCGACTCCTCAAGAGTTTCAGAGGCCCTCAGAATAAGAAGAACTTTGCAAAATGCTGGAGACCCAGATTCGGTTGGAAAACTCTGGAGTTCATTGTTAGTGTGCACAAGAGGGAACGGGTGGATGGAAGACGTAGAGGCAGAGATAAGCGCCTTTACCTGATTCTTTGATTCTTTAGGTGCCTTATCATGAGACTGTTTCTGTCATTTCAAAAACTTGATTTGCCATTTAATAACAAACTAACAACAGGAACTTTTTTTTTGTATGTTGCGAGTTGCTGCTGAGTTTATGTCTAAATTTTTAATGTCACATTACATGTGCAAAAGGCAATCCATTATTACACTTTTACCTCTATCCAGCTGCATAGGTCTAAATCTCTAAGCTCTAAATCAGGGGTACTTCTACCTGTACAAGAGCCGGACTTTAAAGAGCCTATATTATGTTCGTATATTTAAGCTATGTACCTACTTTAGTATATTCACAATAGCTAAAGTTTGAAAAAAGTGTCTGTTTTCATGTACTGCTCCTCCTTGCTCCCTCTCCGCTCTGAGTCCGTCAGCTACACTCTGTTGAGCCCACACTGTTAGACCCCACGTGGGCCAAGTCTGCTCTGATTGGTCTGCCGATCCGCTCTGCCGTTATTGGTCAGTTGCTCAGCATGCTTCTCGGAAATTTCAACATGAGCTGCTGAGCTTGCCACAACGAGCCAATGAACTTAGACCAGTGATCTCACACTGACAAGACGTCACACTGGCAAATTTCTTTCGAGGGGGGCTAGAACCGAGCGTTACATGCAGCTAATGCTACAGCTAACAGGAGGACGTAGGAGAAGCCGCGTTTCCGCAGACTTTGAATTTTTGCACATAGATGTGCCTAAACATGCACAGGACACTTGGAAAACACACTAAAGGGCATATAAAACCAGAAAATGCATAATATGGGACCTTTAACAGATGTTTGCGCATTAGCCTGACAGCTGTCAAGCCCGATGTGAAGAAGTTGGTGTCAGAGGAGGAATGTAATTTCTCAGATTAACTTAATGCAAGTATTTCAGCCTCGTGATTTTAGTTTAATTTTTAATCACCCGAGATGAGTTATATTCTTAGGGGCCGGATGGGAAGCTTTAATGGGCCGGATGTTGATGATCACTGCTCTAAATGAAGCTCTGCTGTTGAGTCTGCAGCTCCTCATACATCATTTGTGTGCACACAGTATATATTCAGACTGGCATCATTTAGCGTGTTAATAACGATTGATGAGAATTTTCTGAAATGCTGCTCAGGACGGAGAATATCTCCAATCTGAAACCTACTTTTTGAAATGAATTTTCCCCTTGGACGGCGAGACACATTGTGCTGCAGGCCGTCATTTGGAGACGGACATGTGCAGAAGGGGTGTTGGCAGGTGGAACTGCAGAAATGATGCCACAGCCCATCCACTCACCAATACACATGCTTCAATAAAGCAGCGCCTCGCATCAGTATTAAGCAGACGCTCTCGGTTATGGAAAATCCAATGACTGAAGTCTTCATTTCCGTCACATTTTCTCTCCCCTTTCCTCCTCAACTCAAATAATATGGATGAGAACGCTTCAATTTGTCAACAGAGCTGTCAATCAAGACGTTACATCTGCTCTTTTTTCTATATCAAATTACTAATGAAAACAAAACTAATCAGAAAGATGAACACTTGGACATAAATCAGCATTACTATTGTAAAGTGTATTTGACCTTTATATTTAGTCCCATTTTAACATGGAAGAGGTGGATTTTATGACCTCTACAGCAGCCAGGCTGCAGGGGGGGTGCGCTAAATATTTTGGCTTCACTCCCAGTCGTTGCTCCGTCCATCTTAATACAGTCTGTGGTTGATCCCCTGATGCTGACCCTACTCTGCTTTGATGTATTCCTCATAAAATTAAAGACGAGAGATCATACACTAAGAACAAAATTATCGACTACAGAAGTTCTTCATATTTATTTTCAGGACTATTTCAAAGCCGCCAACAACTTCAAAAACTGATAATAAAATACATGAAATTTTGCATCAGTTTTTATTTTCCCACATGCTGTCATATGAATCTATCTCCCCCCTCTGAATTAGGGCATAACAGGCAGCACTTCCTTTCAAACTGTGAGATTATTTGCGCTGGTATTTCGCCCAACGGGGATTGTGAGCGTGTATGATTTACATTACAACTTGTTCAACATCCAGCTGTGAAATAAAACATTAATCTTATGGGAGTGTCGTTTCACAGCTAGCTTGTTCCGCTTCCTTTTTATCTGTAGTTTCTCCTTCAATGCTTGTTTCAGCTCTTTGGTTTTATTCCATTTCACTCGCATCCTCCCTGTAGAGACCTCCGCCATTGTTGCAAAAACGACTTCTAGTCAAAAAAACATCAAGACACAGAGAGCAAGAGAGAGAGAAGGAGAGAGGGAGAGAGAGAGAGAGAGAGATGGCTGCAGTTGCACTAACACAACTGTACATAAAGCAGAGTACAGGATTTGTCTCTTTTCTGAGTCTCCAGAGGACAACAGAAAGACGAGAAGGATAAGAGGGAGAGAGGAAACTTTACTGCTAAATCGTCTTTTAAACCGCCAAGGGCGGAAGTGAAAAGGAAAAAAGAGATAAAACAGCTGAGGCAGTGGCTAATACAGAGGAAGCTTCACACAGAGGCAGAGATGGAGAGACATAAAGTCTTTGAATACAGACTCTTTATTTATGATGGTCGTACACTAAATGACCGTTCAAGCAGCGTCACTGCAGCCCCGGACATTTACACGACGTCTGAAAGAACCTCAAGTGTTTGCAAGAGTTGTGGCGGACTCCACTTATCCTTTCTGGGGTCTGGCCTTTTGCAAAATGTCTTGAACACTTACAATGCTGTCCTACACCATGCAGGAAACAGCAGACAGAACACATGTGAATACAAAAGGGAACCTGCATGATTGTTTCTATGTTTTTATCATATATTTTTTAAATAATCAGCAAAGACAACAAGCATACAAGCAGATATGTGTACCCACTTTGTTGGAATCCCAGCTGTAGGATGACTCAGTCAAAGAATGAGAAAGGGTGGATTGGACTGTTTTTACACCGTAATGAATCCAAAACTGAGACAAAAACTCCCTCCCTTTATCTGATGAGTGGTGCTAAGGTAACTCTCTCTCTCCCCCCCCCACCATCAGGTTTGCACAGATGAAGTGTGAGCCTGCTTGTGCAAATCAGGAAGCTCCTGCCTTTGTTTAAATCACAACAAAAGCTAATTTATGACACTTTCTGTCAAAAACAGATATTACAATATTACAGATTTTTAATATTAGGTGTGTATTTATATCAAAAGTGTTTTTTTCCCTCTAAATTGATTTAGTTTTTGCAACAAACAACTTTAAACTGCTCATGTTATCCATGCACAGACACAAACACAAGGGGAACGCCTCACGTTTGGAAAAGTTCCACTCGATTGATATTCCGTTGTTCACGGGAGTTCAGCCGAGCATCAGCAGCAATCAGCTGTACGTTAACATTTTTAAAACAAAGCCATGAGAAGCTTCAGTTTCGATATGAGCGAGGCATCTCAATCAGTGCATTTACAAGAGGGATGTACGGACAGTGGACCTTCTCTCTCTCACTGAAGCTGATGTGATTCTGCTCTCTTGGTTTTTGCTGTGTCTTATGTCTCTGCAGGAGTCGAGAGGGAATTCTTTTTTAAAACAGGAGTTTTGTTATGTTGCACGGCACCGCCGAGGGCTCAGGCACAGTTTCAAATTCTGTGCGCTCAGTGATGTCCTCGCACACGCCTGCACTCTCGAGTACGCTCTCCCTCCCCCGCTCTCTCTCTTGCGTGCAGCAATTTTATTAATAAAAATAAAGAAAATGAAAACAGAAAATACACTTGAGTGGCAATAAATATACTTGGGCTTCCGTCCCAGGTATCGTCTATGTGTGGGGAAACACTGGTAAACATGTATAAGTGCACATAAGGGCTTTTTCCACAAGTATATCCTCGAACTAATTAATCCGCCAATACGCAACCACTTACCTCTTTCTTGTAAACATCTACAAATAAATAATAAAAGCATGTCTCATATGTACTTATGTAGTAATAAAGCTTGAAAAAAAAAAACACTACAATGATGAATAATTTATTTGAAAAAATAACCCACAGTTTCTTCCTATTGACTAGTTTACTAATCGACTAATGTTTGCAGCGCGCTGAACATTAATTATGTGGACGTGTGTAGTCATACACTGTACACACAATACTTTAAAGAGCAATTAGGGATGGTCAAACTGGAAAAAGAAATCGATATTGAAGTAAAAAAAAATAAATCTTGCAGCAGGCAATCGAACATCTTGCCACATGCCTGAGAATACAAATGACTTACCGACAGCGTTTTAACATTCGAGGTAGTTTTTGTGGAAATGTGTTAAGAAATGAAAACAGACATCTGTAATTTAAAATCTAACACAGCTGCATGTCAAGAGCAGAATTTACTCCAACACAAATCTCCTCTTCCTGATCTTTTTGCAAGCTTGTGTTTGTTTATGTGTGTGTGTGTGTGTGTGTGCATTTGTATCCTTGCCAGCCAGAACAACCAGGCACAGCCAGGAGAACATATAGTCTCTCTTCTGATACGGACACACAAAGCAAGGTCGTGCTCACGTACCTAAACAACATAACAGCAAACACACGACAAAGCAGACGTAAACACAATGCCCAGAGGCGGTGGGGAGCGGGAAGAGAGGCGCACAACATGAACTAAAGAAGAGACGTTTTACAGCAGTGGTGGAAGGTTGGATCAGTGTGGAAGAAGTAAATAAAACTGAAGTCCTTAATGCACTCAGGAAATGCAATCTCTGTAAGTGTAAGTAACGGTAACAACACAGTTCTATACCCTCTGAGTCCTTGAAATGACCAATAAACCGAAGGAGTCAAAAAAAAATGCCTGTGAATAGCTATAAACCATCCACAACAAAAGGAACGTCTAATTAAGAGTCCTCTAATAAATGCATAATAAAAGATGTGCTGAAAGGACTTGCTGCACTATTCCAGATATAGTTGTTTTGTTTGGATCAGAGAGGACAGTAAATCCAATAAGCAAGCCAGCTGTACACGCCGTTTCTGCAGTAATGGCTGTTTCCTCCCTGCTGCAGCGCCACAGTTAACAGTTAAAGGTCATTTTAGACACAATTACAGGCCTGTTGGACTAATGCGCGGCCATTCTGCTGCCACCTTTATGTCCTAACAGCTAATACAGAGGAACAGTTCCATGTCAGGGGGATCGGTGATACTAAGAAAAAGAGGTAACGTGGGAAGTGGGTAGAGTTGATTTTTTTTTTGTGTGCAAACATCTGTTAGTAGGTTGGTTTTTTGGGGTTTTTTTTCCAAGTGATATGGAGAATCTAGGAGGAAACATCTTTCATTCTAAAAGGCATAATGTAATGAGTCGGCTCGCTCACTCTCACCTCACATTAGGGTTACGGTCTGGGCATGCAAGTGACATAAACTAAAAACTCAGTAGCACAAATAATGTTTGGCACAGTGGTCCGGAAGTTTCCAGAGATGTAGACAGCACAATGTACAGTGTACTGTATGTGCCGTTTTTCATTTTTTTTGGTAAGTTTTAAAATTTTCAAAGTAGAGGTGCACCGATTGGGAAAATGAAAACAAGTCAGACTAGATGTCAGCGCTAAATTGATTTGGCACAATAAACAATGTCTGTTAACAGGACTGATAACGATGTTTACCAAATGCATCAGTGCACCCCCATTTACAACCACATCATTGTTTTTTTTTTTTTCCCAAAGATATCTTATTAAAGACAGAATCAAATCAACCAGGGCTGGAATGGTTTCTCCGAGTTTCCACCATTGGTGTGATTGGGTTTATTAGTTCAAGGCCTTGTGTGCGTCAAGCAGAAACTAAAGGCTTCCAACGTGATCGTCTAGTATTACTCCAAAATGTGCAATGACAAACACTGAGTTTGAAAGGCATTGGGAGACACTCGTCTTCTCACATCTCTTTTTAAAAGTTTGGAAACTTCCAAGACATCTGGGGACTTCAGAGAGACTATGAAAAACCATATGCACGGATTAAAAAAACAACATTTCAGACAGCACTTACGAAGAAAACAAAAACAAATAAGAGAGAGAGAGAGAGAAACAGCTGTCTGAGAAAGGAAAGCTAATTAGAGCTCTGAGACTAGACAATACAGCCTCGGAAAAACACAACTATTAAATCTGTATGAAGAACATGTCTGACATCAACTTTGGGAACAAGGAGGAGGTTTAAAATATGAAGCTAATATTTGTTCTCTGGGGGCAGAAAAAAAAATTGGGAGAAATATGCCTGTTCGGATGCTTCCAAAGTCCCATCGACAAAATTAAAAAAAATGTCACTCAAAGGAGGAATTGAAAGGAGAATACAGGAAGCCTCAGGCAAGCGTTAGAGGCATGACCGGCTGATCTTCAGATGTCTTATTTTTGGGATGCTTCCTTTGTGAATCACACTGGGAGGAGAGGGAGGCCGGCCAAGCTGTGGGCGACGCTGTTATGTGTTGAGACTGTCAATGATTAAGTTTGGCTCATGTTGTTTTCCTCAGTATTTGGACGCCGCCCAGCACTGTAATAATGCAGAGCGCCACAGGATCCCTCTGAACTGAGTGTGGGAAGAGAGACTCCACTGGTTGTGCAGAAGTAGTTTCCTGGACATCTCAGTAAGTAACAAGAGCCTGCGACTGGTTTTAGAGTCCATGTAAAGAATCTGGATTAGAAATACTGTATGAACTGCCTACACTGGAATCATTTGTACTTGAATATTGTCTGTTTCTTTAATTTAACAATGTTATTGTTGTTCTTCTTTTCCAATTATTTCCCATTTATCCAATTGTGCTCTGGTGCTTTGGCCAAATTGTTTTTCTGTGAAACCTTCCTGCTAATAAAACCTTAACGATGGAACGGTCCTCATATCTCACAAAGTCTAACAATTAAGTCCAGTACATTGAGCCAGTTTGCCACAGGGGTGTTATATACTTTGATTTACAACAAAATGAGTTTGTCCACCGTGTGAAGGCTGCGCGACTAAACTAAAGCAGAAAAATCATATTCTGGAGCAGGGCTGAAAGGAAGCTGAAGACTTGTTTTGCCACTCCAACAGTTCATATTCTGAAATGAATGACTCATACTTTATCCAATCTTTCTCCTGACCCTTTACAGACACACACACATACACACACACACATAAACACACTCACTCCCAGGCGGGCACACAGCTCAGAAGCGCGTCCAGGAGCCCAGTTGGAGCTTTGGGCTTTGGAAATGATTCTGTCAGAAAGATGGATTCCGCCCGGCTGTTTCTGTGAGCATCTCTGAGCTCAGACATTTCTCAAAGATTTGGTTTGGTGGTTTGGAGATGCCTTAGCGTGTGCTGCTCGTTTGAGCCTTGTGTAGAGTTTTTTTTTTTTAGATATTACAGCCCTAAAGATTCCCCACAGGAGTAGTAGAAGCTAAAAAGAGCAAGAGCAGACAGAAAGAAGAGCATCGAAGGTTGCTCTCAAGGATCAGCCGCTCTGTTCCGCTGAGTTTAGTCTTACAGATCCTGAACACATCCCGAAGTTTCTGTTCAACGTTGGTACAAGAGGACGGTCAGTAAATCCAATAAGCAAGCCAGCTCTCTTTATCTGAAGGTCAAAGATGAATATTTCAGTGTCGAAAATGATTTGAGGATGCAAAACGGCAGATAGCTGTATTAGCATTAGAAGTCTCACATGCGTCTTCTTACTGTTTGGATTATGGAAACTTTACCCGTTAATATACATTTTTACAAATGTCTGGTATATAGTTGGCAAATTATTTGAAATTATCTTTCAAATAAAGACAAATTTACAATTTTAATAATTTGTTTTGCCACTAAAAAAAAAAAAACCTTACTTTCACGTTGTCATACTATTTGAGCAATAAATAAATGAATGAATAAATGACAAAAAAGTTGAGCAAAATAGAACGAAAAAAGGACCCTCAGTCTTTTCTCATCTGCTTAGAGCTGTATTGAAGTCTGTATTTTTTCAACACAGAAGGTTGTACAAAACTGCAACTCTCAGTTTGTGTCTTGAAACAAACTAAATACCCAACCCTTCCAGTAGCATGTTGTAAATTCATCTGTTAAAGCTGCTGAGAGCAGCTGCCTCCCCTGTTCTGTTATCAGCCTATGTTTCCCCTGGTGGACTTGACTCATTAAATTAGTCAGCCACATTCCTAAATGAATACATGTTGCATTTAAGCTTTGTACCTCCCATAGGTCATTTCATAGCGAACAGTTTGGTCTGTTCTCAGCTTCTTGTCATCAATATGTAAGGAGTGATTTTTCTTTAGTTTTTACCTCTCAGCTGGCGCATCGTGTCTCTGAAACAAATGAAACACACCTTGGAGAGTGCTTTGTGGTTACAGAGGAGAATGTGGGAAACATGCTTGTGTGCCTCATATCATTAAAGTGTAAATTAGAAGGCTTCCCTCAGCTGCTGGGAATCTCCATGTGAGAAAACAAGGCTTGAGTGTTACCTTTTTGGTGATACTGAACGTTTGATAAATTCTCGCCATAAACCAAAGTCTAACACGTTCACCTCTAGCTTTTTCGAATGCAGGGAGCAAAAGGGATATCAAAGACCCTCGACTGTGGCTGGACGCCGTGTGTCAAAAATCATTTGGGAGGATTTAGCTGAGCGCTTTGCATCTTGTGTGCGAATCCCTTTTCATCGTCAGCTGCTTTCGAGCTAGAGCCGCTGGCTTTCTGTCACTGAGGCCGTGCACCACCTTATGTGCAGAATCAGCTCTGGCAGAGGGAAGCATGGCAGTAAATACATTCACTGGAGAGCATTTCAAAGGACATTTCTGTGGGAATATTTCACTAATGTTCATTTCTGGGACTGTGAATTTGTTGCGAATGTAAAAAAATCAATAAAAAAAAAAAATCAATGGAGGAGTTATATTCTGAAGGATAAAAACAGTGATTCAGAGGGAAGAGCAGGAAAAAGCAGACGAGTCCAAACACCAAGAACACAAGAGGAGTTTTTTTAGAAACACACACGACTTCACGCTCATGCATATTTATTCAAGACAGTCACACACATAAATGATTTACACCCTGTCCTGTAAAACAATCCACATAGACACAGATAAACAAACAAGGCGACAGTTGACGACTTTTCAAGTGCACTTAAAAGCCCCCATGCTGAAGTGTAGCTGTAAACATTGAAAGTGTCATCTCCTCAACCAACTTGAACAATGTCAGACTGCTCACAGAGAAGGCAGATCTGAGTCTGCAGTGGCTGTACATGATGTAGCGCTCTACCTTCAAACGGATGTACTATCAATCAAACCTCAAACACCAGGTCAATTCTAAGTCTTGTTTTTTTTAAGGACTTCTTTGGGAGGTCTGCAAGGTCGTTGAAGCAATAGTAAAGCCCGAATTCTCCCAAGGATTCATCAAGTATTTCTGATTTCAGGACTCTTCTCCACCGATGAGAAAGTCATATTCTCAACACTTTCTCCAGAAATAGTGTGCTTAAGGCAGCCAGTGTTTACCTAAGGGGAATACAGCGACCACACACCAGAAGCTGCTCCAATGACTTGTTTGTTACAGATATAAACACCTGCGGACAACTTTGCTGCTGCTTCAACTTGTCAACACGACTCAAGAGTGTGACCCCGGCACTAGGGCTTGGTATTTCCTACAACGTCACAATTCGATAGTCATCACGATACAGAGGCCAAGATGCGTATAGCGATACTCAACTGATTTTGGATCATCACCATGTCCCTAATGGGAATTCACAACAACAGCGGTTCTTTATTGTGTAGAGAATAACAGCAAACGCATCCTTTTGTGTTTGCAAGAATATCTCTTTGCTCTACATCTACCTTCACCTTAGGAACCACAGTTTCAGTAATGAACGCACTTTTGCACGACTCCACCACAGTTCACCAAGACTTACTGTTTCTCCCAATCCCGCATGTTCAAACTCTTGCACACCGTTATTGTCAGTGTTGCTGCCAGCTGCTCTTTGCTTAGAAAAGAAGCATCGTGTGTTCTTTTTTGCTATGTTTTTTTTTACTTTACTTTAACTAAGGCTGTCATTTTTTCAATAAAACATCTTGGAAAGACTTTAGAATATGACATGATAACGTTCAAACACATTCAAACCCCTCCCTGTTTCCCTCCAGCCAAAGCAGTGGGCTGCCATCAGCAGAGAGAAGAGTCTCTCTCATGTAAGTTTGCATCTCTTGATTCACGCACTGGCCCGTTGCTTTTGCCACAACATTGCTGTCTTCATTTACTGAGGTCAAGAGTACATGCAATGGTAACTTAACCATTGCATGTACTCTTGACCTTGAATTCGCGTCTCACTAAACTACAAACTGCTTCAGACAGCCTGATGTGCTGATAGACTGTAAACTTCAATGTACACGTAGATGGGTTAATTTGCAGCCAAAATGCAACCGCAGACATAACCCAGCCAGGAGTGCTCAATTAAAGCAATCTTCAGCTTCCTGCTAACACAAACACAGTTATTTTCAAATTTAACTAGTTATTTCTAAAGAACGTTTGTGTGGCCATCAATTACAGAAATATTCTGATGTTTGTTTGCCCTTTGAAGGTCTCTACCAACACTGTAACAGGTTTTGAATAAAAGCAATGGATTCCCGGCTAAACATTTGAACGTCAACGTGAAGCTCGCCGTTTGTTTTTTAGGAATCCAATTTTCTTTGAGAGACTTCATTTTCACTTCTTCTGAAAAGACACAAATCCTTTTAAAAGAGGGAAAATGGAAAAAAGAAAATAAATCTGGAGTGAGAAGAATTCAGAATAGAAGTCTAGCCTCAGATTGAAAATAGCACTGAGCTGTGTATGTGTGTCTGAGGGATGTACACATGAATTACAGTGACTGTGTGTCAAGAAATCTAACTCGTACTCCTACATTTTCAAATGAGACTACCACAAAAGAAACATACTACCGTCTATGTCATTCGAAAAGTCCTGGGAAATGATTTTCTGAAAAGAGTTGAAGACAGACTCGAATTTGGGAATGCTACCAAAGATGATAGAGCTCACCACTATGCACTTTTCTCGTTGTATATTTTCCATGAGAGTAACCTGAGATCTCAATTAAAGAGAAAATCTGTTTTAGAGAAGGTGTATGCTGTCATAATTCAAAAAAAAATGGGAAGCCACCCAGTCATAAGAAAAAATGTCTTCGTGCCTCTTGGCTGAACAAACCATCTGTTTCTTCCTCCTCTTCAAGTCTACACATTTTTTTCATTATACATGATGAATGTTGCACAGTGAGTCATTTGTGAAGTCAGGTGAGACGTAATACAAAAACCTGCTTCATTTCTTCATTCATTTTGCCAAATAATCAATGATGTGAAATGTCTCATGACTTGCGTACAAACTGAAAGAGGCATAAAGCAACAAGAGAGCTCAACCTTGAGACAACCCCAGGACTGTCAGACGGTGGCCCTCAAGGCCAAAACCCAAAAAAACCTTTGAGAAAACACAAGGACATTCCAAACCTCTGCTACCTTGAGAATATCTTTTGAATAGTTTGTGGAAATTACAAAGTATAAGACTCCATCTTGAGTTAGCTGATAATGACTTAATCATGGTAAAAACATAAACTGCCCTAGATGTAAAAATGGAATTAACCAATTGTAACTAATAAATTAATTGATTTAGAACTACTAGTACTTGGAAAAAAGTATTATATGGATGGAAACCAACCTGAAAACCACAAGAACTTGTGAAAAAGTAATTTGATGGTGTAAACTTTTAAACGAAAAGCTTGTATGACAAAAAGTAATATCTGTTTTTGGTAGGATTGTCATTGAAATGCGGTCGTTAAGCGTTAACCTTCTCTCCTTATGATGGCCAAGATGATTCTGTCCAATCACAAACAGTCAACTCTTGTCCAATCACTTACGTAATCTAAAAAGTTATTTTGGTTGGAAAAAGTGCTTTGGCCTTCAGTGCCCCCGTACTGTTCTTTTAAATGGGAGACATGTTCATTTAATTGGGCCACAATGCCATCCAATTACAAAGTCCTTCAACGGGACAAAAGCATTTTCAGGAGTTCTAACAGCCTTGCCAAACAAGTTGCTGTTTTGTTATGGGAACAAAGCAAGCTGCACTCTTCTGTTAAATGCAGGGAAATGATCGCCAACCAGACAGAACCAAACAACCTTGTGTCCTTTACAAACTTTGTTAACTTAAAATGTTCCTCTAATGCATTTTAGCCATTTATTAGCTTTATGTGGTTTAACAAGCCCTTAAAGGCACAGTACGTAGATTCCTTTTGAAGATTCACCTAAAACAACAAAACTTGATACAACACCTCCTGTTTACAACCAGCTCTTTTCTAAACGACAGAAATCAAGAAATGAAAACCCAAAGATCTGTGTGTAACAATAGAAAGTAGGTATATTTCATTCAGAACTGTCTCCTAACACAGCCAGAGGGTGTGTGTTTGTGTTTGTGTTTGTGTGTATGTGTTTGAGTGCAGCTAGTTACATTCCACCTGCCAGAGAGCCGCAGCCTCGGGGCAAAAACTGCAGACCTGCTCAGTCTGCAGTGTCTCCGAATCCCCTGGATCAAACACATACAACCACACACACACACACACAACCACACACATCAAACTGGCAGCCTGAATGTCTTTTTTTAGCCAGGCTCACAAAGTTCTGAGCAAAACTACAAAAGTACACACACAAACAGTCATCCAATTTGAAAAGAAAAACACAAAGTAGAGCTCTCTTTGTCTCTGCCACACACCAAGTTGTGAGAGCTGGAGCTGCAGGGCAGGAAGGAAAGACCTCGCAGTGTTAGCACAACACCACGGCCATCCCCAAGGTACTAAAAAAAACTTCCAGCTACATAATTTATAAACATCACCAGCTAATTCACTCAGGAGTCAGCCTGAAACTATTTTTTCCGTCGCATTTGTGCAGAAGACGCTTGAAATGTATCTGCCTGGTCTCAAGCTGTTGTTTGAATATTTTATTAAAATAGACCCATAAAGACCAATTGAGACCTTAGAAAAAATGTCTTTGGCTTTGAAGACAGAAGAAGAGGCGGCCTGAGAATATGTTAGGTGATCTGTCTGAGCCATTTGCCTGTTAAAAGAGGAAATATTACAGACTACATGTGGAAAGCACATGTGCACGTCTACTTCTGTTTGATCTGTGACTCTTGTAAAAAGTCCAATTTCCTCACACAGGCTCGCCAAATGTAGGAGTTGAAAGTCTAGGAATGCTTACTTCTGATTTATTATTTAAGACAGATATTTAAATTAGAGCCCGACCGATTAATCCACCAGCCGTTAATATCGGCCGATATTAACATATCCAGTGATCGGTATTGGCTAATTTTATCACATATGTGCCTATATTATTAGATTTATTCACCAGTCAAAATTCATTTCATTTCAGTTTGATTGCATTACACTCGTGTTTCTCTTTCACCAGCAGAGGGCGCTATATGGAGTACAACAAGCATCATCACTCTTCAGAGCGTCAAGCAGTGAGGCACATACACAGTTACTTTCAGTTTGAGTGACCGTCTTATCTTCATTATTTATCTTTTCCACAAGTGTTTGATAACTGCATTTGAGGGATCAACACAATCAATATTTGTATCTATATCTATAATTTTCTCTGCAGTTTGAAGATAGATCTAAGAATGATATCGACCAATATATCGATATCGGACTTTTTCGCTCCCTAATATCGATATCGGTATTGGACCCAAAAATCACATATCAGTCGAGTCCTAATTTAAATCTCGCCGTTTTACCAGCTACCACAAAACTAGAGAGATATTTAAATCAGTATCAGTGTTGGCAGGCTCACCAGAGAAACAAAGGGAACAGAGAAATCCCCTCTTCATAAATGATACGAGTATAAACAATAATAAAGTTCACATTTGGTCCCAGTAAATCAAAGAGTCCCCCTGGTTTGTTTGCATACATTAAGAGATAAATCAGCCTTTTGGATCTCCCCTTTGCTAAACCCTCCCTCCCTCCCCGGTGTTTCGTAACTCACTTTGTCCCATGCTGAACAGATGGCACGGTAAAGCAGATGGTAATCATTGCAGCAGATGACAAAAGAAGCTAGAGAGCAACTTTGTTTTCTACAAAACAACATGCCATATCAACCTGTGGGTGTGTAGCCCCCAGCCAATAAGAAATAGCAATTCTAAACATTGCACAGTTATATACAAGTTGGTGTAACTACGGGAATAGTGTGCATTTAGATGTGTGAGTTTATTAAGTTTTAAACTGAGAAAGAAGTTGGCATGATACTTTGTCATGAAACTTTATGAGCATTGAGATTCTCCAGACATCCTGCGACTGCATCAGACATCGTCAATCCAGACTCCATATTAAAAACAAGAACTTTAAAAGTTATGTGTTTGTCTGAACTTGTGGAAACACCTAACAAAGAGTTACTCATTGCTCTAACAAATCTGCATTGGGTTGTAGAGTCCATACCATTGATAGAATGACAGCTGCACAGTAGCTGAAATCGAATAACTGAACTGGGCTTCGAGATATTCTGGTACCAAGCAGAGCTAAATAGAAAAATGTCTCCTAACTTCAAGATAATAATCAAAAAGTGTAAACAAAATAGCACTAAAGCTTTAATATTAAAAAAGTAATTCAGATAAAGTGCCAATAATGTTTTCATTTGAACTAGAGTGTTATAATTCATCAAAAGTCCACTATGGGGGCGCTGGTGGCGCAGTGGTTGGTGCACCCCATGTATGGAGGCTTTGCTTCTCCAGGCGGGTGACCCAGGTTCGAATCCCACCAGCGGCTCCTTTCCTGAATGTGATTCCCTTCTCTCTCTCTCTCTCCCTGATTTCTGACTCTATCCACTGTCCTATCTCCCCAATAAATGCACAAAAACCCCAGAAATAAATCTTTAAAACTACGAATCAGAATGAAGCTGTATGAGCGTATCTCAGACGGATGTAACATATTTCCTTGCAGCCTGCGGTATGAGAGTTATCTCTCCTTACACTAACTGGACTGTATAGCTGCTTCCACATTTGCACAGAATTCCTGACAAACTCTGAAGTTTTCGGGGCTGAGCGCAAACAGATTCATTTCTCACTCATGGCTTCATCCGGAGTTTCTCCTGCCAAGTAGAATGTCTGCGTTATGTCTGAGTGAGCTGATGTGAGAACGCAGCCGGATATAATCAGGAGAATTCACCTCGAGCGAGTGGGAGGGGGGGGTGGGTGACGTCTATTCTCTGTTGTAAGCGCACAGCAATGGATTGTCTGCACATAACTAAACTGCTGCATTATAGTTTTCTGATCCCCATTGTGTTCTTCTCCGCTCTTTTGTTGACGTTGTGATTCTGTTGAACGACACAAAGCATTTATATGAAGGCAAATATTCTCATTATAGCATCGTATAGCGGACTCTGCTGCTTCGTCCACCACTTCCTTGTTGTTCTTCTTACATCATGTCTAGCCTCAGGAGACCTCCACTCCCACTCCCATCCAACAGTCTTCCACTGTGCGGTGCATATGTGAACAGCCAGATAAGGAGGATTTTAGGGGCAGTCCGGAAATTCTCTAGACTTTTTCAGGAGGTCATTTGTAAAAAAAAAAAAAAAAAAAAAGGGCTGATGAACATTTCCTCTGGTCTTGCAGATTTTCTTTGTTGGCATGTATCAGAGACACATTGTTTTGCATTGAAAGTGCATGTACTGTGTGAGTGTATGTATATACGTATGTCTCTGGTTCTAAATCCCCCTGCCCTTCCTTGTGTTAACTGCCGTCTTCCTCTGAGAAGCAGCCCACACTCCCGGACTCCCACCCACCAGTTTGTGTAAGAAGTGTTTGGCTCTGCCCCCCTTTTCCCACTTCAAACCACTCTGTGAAGAAGTTCACACCCAGCCTATTAGAGTCAATCTGATGTTTGTGTGTCTTTGAAACACCCTGATTATGTGATATGGAAAACAGGCCCTGAAACACACACACACACACACACACACACACACACACACAAACACACACATTCTGGCTTTGACATTTCACAGTAGTCATGCACTACACTTATTTAGCGAACACACATACACACACGAGCATCCATAAAGTTTCTCACAACCTCATTCAGTCCTCTACAATCTCTGTCTCAGCAGCATCGCGTTCCTGCGTGCTCTGAGCTAATGGACTGTCCACTCCCATTTGATAGCGTGCTCACTTCTCCTGAAGAAGAAGAACTCAAATAGGAGAGAGAGAGAGGGGAAATGGAAAAGAGCTTTTTACTTTGAGAGAAACCCTCCCCTGAAACATAGCTGGAAACCTTTAAAGGGTCGTTTCAATGAAATTACGAACACAGCGGTCATGCAGTTTTGTTTTTTTATGTTTCCTGTTATCTGCTTTTGAAGCGTCAGACACACTTCCAATGAAAATGGAGGAAAAGGAAACTCACTTACACACCTTAAAGCTGCATTTGAAAGACTCCACAACATAAAAAATAGTCCATTTACAAAGTCTCTGTAAACTCCTTCAAAAACGATAACACACAGAGGTCTGAGTACTATCCAGAATAACTCACACTTGCATTACTTAGAAACCCAAACAGCCAAGATGGCTCCATGCTTTAAATTTTCGTAATCTTCAAGTTGAGCTCGAGCTTAACACAAACAAACATTCTCAGGGATAATTGGAAATGCAAGAAATCTTCACACTTCTAGCCTATTGGTTTTCCATAAATCCTCCCAAATTTCACTCGACAGCTCGTTCTCTACGTCCCCTCCTCTCGATATGTTTCTTCATGGACACACATGATTCACACTGCTCACCTCATGAGGTCTAATGGAGTTTTCACACCTGTAGTTTGTCTGCTCTAGTCCACATCATGAACTTGCATAGCAGAATGAGAGGGTGAGGCACTAGCCTCTCACCTTAGAGCAGAAAGAAATATCTTTATTTTGTGATGGAGATTTGAGATTTGTCATCTTAAAAAGTATGACAAAGAGAGACTAGGACAAACCTTGACCTTCACTTTTAAATAGACCGCTAACTGATGGTGTGTGAAAGAATCTACAACTTTATGGAGCAGACAGAGACCCCCCCACCTCCCCCCGACACCCAAACCAAAGTACCTCCACCAACACAGAGGATAAGGAAGGGTGGTGTAACAGTGCTTTGATCGAAACCATTTGGAGTAAATGAGGTGCATCAGTCCGAGCTACAGCTATGAAAACACTCAGAGTTTCTTTAAAGACGTGGGTGAAAAGATCTCACTGTGATTCTGATAGAACTGCATTATTACTACAACAAGCAGACACCTAAACTTGATATGCTCTGTTTGAGAATAGTACTGCTTAGTAAAAAAAGATACAGGGTCGACTCTATCTTGGGTTCAAGCGGTTGGGAAAAGATGACGATGAGGATCTTCTCTAGTTTTTTAATGATTGAAGTAAATAACGAAGGGAATAAAGTGGCACAATGGTGAATAAAGTATGACCATTGAAGAATGTGTGTGATTATTGTGAAACTCATAAGAGCAGTTTAACATTTCAGGATTTACCTTTAATGTATTTACCAGTTTTAAACATGCATCATTAAAACTCGTGTTTCATAAAGGCCTTTACTCAAATTCCTGCATAATTGAATTATTTCAAAATGCAATATTAAAACGATCTGTTCACCGTAGTCATAGAGCCATTCTCTCGTCCTTTTCATATGTTTCTATTGGATTGGATTGGAAAATCTTAATTGTCCCAGAGGGACCGTTTGGTTTTGCACCACAGGTCCATGAAGACGATTCACATCATGACAAGCTGACTGGTAAATAAATCTAGAAATATCGCCGCATATCTGTGATAAAATTAGCCGATACCGATAGCTACTGGATATGCTAATATCGGGCGATAAAATCGGGTGGCCAATTAATCGGTCGGGCTCTAATGTTCACACCAACATCAATTAAAACAGGTGTAATCAGGTGTTAAGAAGTTAATAATTAAGGATCTAAGATGGCCATAAGAAACCAATGCATTGATCTTTAAAGTGCTTTGTAGTGAATTCCAGGCTGATGGTGCAAAGAAGTGCAAAGCAGATCTACCAAGCTCAGAATGAGCTCTGGAACCTGGAGCGTAAACCAGTCATTAGACCGTGTGTAATGTACTGCAGAGGACCAGACTAACAGAGGAAATGTGAGGAGGTAGCCTCCTAATAAGAGCTTTATAAATGAACAGGTACGTATGCAAGTCTCGTCTCACAGACAGAGGACCATCCAACATTTCTATATAGCGTGCAGTGATGGCTGCTGTAAGCATCAAAGACCAACAGTCCAACAGCCAGCTACAGCTTATTTAGAAACCCAACTGCTGATGGGACAAAGGACGTCAGATATCAGTTCGATTTGGCCCTCTTAACAGAAGTGAACCTCCTCCCTGTTGGCAGAAGTCTAAACTCTGCATGGAGTCTCTGAGGGTCTACCAGGATGGCCTTTGTCTTCTATGTCATAACATGTTTATGCATCAGAACTTCCCAGTAACTCGTTTATTTTTCTGAAATCTTTGTGCTGCTCTGTCCTCAAGTCAGACAAACAAATTTTCAAATGAGCTACAATATCCTTTTTTTCCTCTCCGAAGTACCAAAGCCAGCAGAAGTGACAGAGACAAAAGATTCTCATTTCCTGAGCCGACACTGTTTATTTAATCAAGTTTGGATTAAAAAGTGTTTGGGAAAAGATCCAATGAGCCATGAGGAGCGAGAGGAGCAGCTTCAATGTGAATTAATAAAAGGAATAGATTAGCCTTTCAAGTTGGGCTGAAGCAATGAAAATGTTCTGTAGAGAATTCACATTTTCAGGAGCTTACCTGTAAATAGGATCCTGCATCACCATCATCTTGCTCTCATCCCACGTCCACTCCTTCTTCTGTGGAAATGAAACAAAACAAAAGTGTCTGTTTACTCCAAATTGAAGATGGAAAACAGAGCTGAACCATCAGTCTCTGCGTCGCTATTTGTGCTTATCGTATTGTCATTTCTCAGAGTTTTATAAATGTTTCATATCCCTTATATCTGTACTATATAAGCTTAAAGGTTATGAAGGTCAACGTATCATAACCAGTGATTAAAGAATAATTATTGAGTCTTTAGTTTTGCCACATGAACACACAAACACATTGATCCAAAACAGAAACTCTCCAAGTCATTTTTTTTTCAAAATTATTTGAGACGTGACCAAATATTTTGAAGCTAAATGCGAAAGCGTTTTTCAATAGTTCTTTCTTCATTTAAATACAGTGCATATTGCATTTATTCTATATTCTGGCTTGTTGTGAAAACATTCAAATGCGCTGTAGCCTAAAAATATGTTACAAAGTAACTTATTTGATGCACGTAATTAATGCAAACTAAAAGGTTTGGGACCGCTCCTGTTTGACACTATGATGATGATGTGACAGACATGAAGTGTCCCACTTAAGAAAAGGGGAAGCTGCTCATAGTTTCTATGTAAAAGTTCAGATTAATGCTAATATTGATTATTTTAAAAAGGTTTTCATAGCTTCTGATCGCTTTTTAGAGTGTAGATTTGACAGCTGAACATTTATCCAAACATAAAAAAACTAAATGAATATATCTGTCCCCTGCTTTGATATAAATTAAGAGAGAATTCATTTTGAAAGTAGCCTAATGCATCTTCATTTTTGAGATCTTTGTTTTCTTTGGTTTTGCCCGTCTCTCTGTTTGATTGAATCCACCTCGGGGTTTAATGTCACAAAATGTCAACACATGAGCACACGGAGATGATTCCCATTGATTTCGTTCTCTGTAGAGCTTTGTTGGCTCAATCATTCAATCAGTGCTATCTCTGCTCCTTCATCGCCTGTGACGTACTCAAGAGATGTAAATAGATTTCTGACGGTCACACTTGACATTCAAACGAGACGAGAACACAGGTGGGGGCGATGCGCGCGTACTGACCGACCTTTCATTCCAGCCGGCCAATTAACTCGACACTGAGCCTTCAATGATGTTCTTCAATATCTACGCAGAACGCAGAGGGGAGGTTCAATCTGGTAACTCTCATTACATCTTCCTGTGTCTGGTTTGTTGTTCAACCACAGAATAGATTAAAAATCCTGCTCATAATAAAGCCTACTGTTTTCAGAAATATTACTGACAGTAGTTTATAAGAGGTTTTAATATGTTTTTACATTTTTATGCCTTTATTTAAGTGATAGGACAGTGAATAGAGTGGGAAACGACATGCGAGATGACATGTCGGAGCCGAACACGGCAGAGGTGGGGGACTCGAGTCACATGACTTGACTCGAGTCGCAAATTTGTGGATAAAAGACTTGACTTGACTTAGACGTTGCCTTTTATTACTTGAGACTCGACTTAGACTTGAGACAGATGACATGAAAGGACTTTACTTTTCAGGATTTTATTTTGCATTTTTCGAGAAGCGATGTGATAAAGTTCAATGAGGACAGTGCACACAGGAGCCCAGCTGCAGATGCGAGGCCAAAAGAAGATGCACTGAGGAAGAGCTATACTATGGAGGGTGATCCAAAAATAATACAATTTGGATCCGAGGATTATGTTCACAAACCACTACACAACTGTCGCCCAAGAGGTTAAAATTTGAATGAGCTGTGATCGAGAAAGGGTCCAAAGGAAGCTGATCTTATTAGACCTGAAGAGACAGATAAATAGGATCAAAAGCAAGTTCAAAAAGACTTGTTGTAAATGTTGTGAGCACAAAAATGACACAATGCTGCCTTCAACACAATACAAATCTGCAAAACGTTTCTTTTTTTTTTTTTGCTTGTAAATGTGATGATTTGCAGCGTTTCTTGGGACAAAAGAAGTAATTTGAAGTTGTCACTTGGGGCTCTGGGGAAATGTGATGTGTGAATGCTCTTTGCATAGAAAAGGAGCCAGTTGAAGTGGTTTGGGCATCTGATTAGGATGCCTCCTGGACCCTTTGGAGGATCTCTGGGCACGCCCAACTGAGTGGAGACCAGGTAGACCCAGAGTACGCTGGAGGGGATTATATATCCCATCTGGCCTGGGAACGCCTCGGAATCCCCCAGGACGAGCTGGAAAACGTTGCTGGGGAGAGGGGAGTCTGGGTTGACTTACTGCCCCTGATGCCGCTGCGACCCGACCTCGGATAAGTGGAAGAAAATGGACGGATGGAAATCCTCTTTGTATTTATGTATTGTATAACTGGAGATGAAATCAAGACATAAGGCGGCCCTTCTTTACTATCAAACGTGAGTTAAAGATGGAGCACTAAATGTCATGTATCGTGCACTTTACACTTCACACTCTACATCTCACCTACAACAAACTGAACATCAGATTTTCACATTTCTTCATAAATACCATCTCATGCATTGTGTTGTCATATGATAAATATGTAAATGTACACATGACACACACACACACTGACATAAGGGAGTGTTTATACTAATGTTATAGATACACTAGTTCTTCTAGGATCATTTAGAGAACTTCATTAAGGCTCCGTGTAATGAAACACTTATGTTAATCTGTGATGTACGTCTGCCTCGAAGAACAAGTCAAGGTCATTACAGCTCCCTCTGATACACACATGCAACAACACAGACACACAAAGCACAAGAATTCAACCTTTTTTATGGAGACAAGTTTGTGCGGATGTTAACAAATGACTGATTCTTCTGTTTAGTGAGTCAAATCTTCAACAAATAGAATTCTTCAACACAGATAATTATCTTAAACCATAAATTCTAAGAGATATTCATAACACTGTGACAATCAGTAGATTCACTGCTTCTCTTTCATTGATCACTTTTAGCCAACAGGCTTGTTTGTACTGAGGATTTACGGCTACATGTCTGCATCTTAAAGAGTTACAACAAATGACTACTTCTTGCATTTACAAGCATTTAAAAAAAATCTTGGCTGCAGATTTATAAACAGCACAAATATCTGGGAAAATAGATGCAGGATTAAATGGTTGTTTTTTTTGATCGTTAGTCATTATTTAGATGTACCATTTAGTAGCATGAGGGGAGCTCATTTGGAGGGTTGTTTTTACGAGAATCTGTCTGCATGTCAAACCCACAGCTGCAGCTCAACTGGAAGGTCAAGGGTTCGTTCCCCAGCTCCTGCAGCTACATGTCCGATGTGTCCATTTTGACGATTTACACTTTAGAGCATATAGATGCATTATTAAACTGTCGCTGCTGATCATTTTAAATTCTGTCCATTGCAAAGTGAGCAGCAGCAATCAACATATAAAAGACATTAAAGTTAGAGAGAGTCCGTCCTTTTCCTATTTACGGAAACAAACAAACACATACTTCTGAGAGGAAACCGAAAAGTAAAACTCAGCAGAGGAAATCTCTCCATGCTGACCTTTTCACAGGCAGATTCTTTTCCCAGTTCGCTACAACTCAATATGAGTGTGCACAGGATGGATAGAGCAACAGTTTAAAGCCTAGATGATGCCTGACAGTCACAATTGTTGCATTAAATATTTAGCAGACTTTAGAGGACGCAGTCCAGCAGAGCCGCCTGGAACTGTGAAAAACAAGCCAGCGGGTTCCAGCCTGGATGAAAGAGCGAGGAAGGAAAACTGAACACTGGTGAGGAGAGTGGATGGCACTTCTAAGTGAGCTTCTCTTTGTTCCCATTCACTGGTTTTCCGCCTGTCAGCCTCTCTGTGATTCTCAGGGAGTGAAGTCGACTCGGGTCTGCCTCTGTGGATTACAGCTGTCAGCCTCACCACACCTGAAACACAGACGCTCTTGTCTCCTGTCTACTCCCACATCGAGGTTTCTTCAGGCTTTTTTTCTCCTCTTTTAGCTCGCTCCCATCTCTATCCTCATTAACATCCACCTCTGTAAACTTCTACGTTCTTCTTCCCCCACACTTTCGATCTGTCTCAGGCCCTCTGTCCGCCTCGCTGATGTCTCTATTCTCACCTCTGTCTGCCAACTCATTAAAACCCTTAATTGATTTCCACTGTCTTCTACAGACAGGAAACAGGAAATTAATGTTTTTTTTTTTAAAAGACAAACTGAACATCAACATATATCTGCAATCACATGCTTTTATAAGGAAGGCTGTTTGGTTGGCTGAAAATAATTCATGACCAAATTATTGAAATGATGCACCTCTTACAGTTCAGTCTAAATGTCTTCAGAGTCGGACTGTGCGAGCTGAGAATGTTCCAAGTGCCCAAAGATCTTTCTTGATCTGTGACAGCGCAGACAGTCCAATATCTGATATGTAAATGACATCACTAAAGGACCAGATACAGATATAAGATTGGATGTGTCCCATCTCTACTTTTAAATATAGACTTTTTACACAGTAAAAAACAACATTTAAAATAATTGAATCAGTTACTGTAGATTAGATTGCAATTCATTTGCTCTTATGCACCACTCGACACGTGTGCTGTAAAAAAAAAAAAAAAAAGAAGACCACTCCAGTTTCATCCTATCCCCAAGTTTGACACAGATCAACTCTTTTTGATTGATCAAGAACATGTTCTGAATGTTTCCCAGAGAAGTCAACATGTACTTTGTGAAACATGTGTCTGCAAAACTCCCCTGAACTGTGTTGAAAGGGAGAAGCAACTCATTTTCTCACGGAGTAAAAGAGTCAGGTTAAGCGTCATAAAAGACGCTGTGCTGTGTGTTTTACATGACATTGACTTGACCTTCAGCTGTGGACCACAGTACATTGTGTCTTTGATTTCAAATGACTCCCACTAAACTTACCTGCACACAAAGAGAGGGCTTCTTCATTTGCAAAAAAGGATCAAATTAAAAAACAAAACATAAAAAGGTCACTCACTTTTTTCTTTTTCCTCAGGTTGACTTTCACGCCGTCCACAGACACCACTATGTTGACTTTTTTCTTCTTGATGTTTTTCACCTTGAACTCATACTGCAGAGAAAAAAAAAACAGAGAGAACGAGGAATAAGAATTTACATGTCGTGTTTTCTATTCATTTCAAACAGTCACATTGGGTTTATCTCGTGGACACGAGCATTTTGTTCCATCAGACTTGTAGCTAGATAAAGGATGTTCTTTCTGTTCCAATCAGAAAATGAGCTTTGGCTGAGTCGGCTCCACAGTTACTGAAGATTGAAAACATGAAAGGATTGATGACCTTCAAGGATCGCAAATGGAAAAAAAAAATAACAATCTGAAAAGGCTGACCTTCTGCCCATTACAGTGACACCTAGCAGCATCTTTTAGTCCCTGGAGACGGTTGTTAGGTGTGAGTAACCTTACAAAGTCCTGTGTTTTACACATGTTGACATACAGAATTGCAGAACCACTATAAAAAACAGCTCTATGGCAGACTGACCTCTACGGGTTCATGATGACGACTGTGATTTTTTTCCTGGTAATGTGAACCCAACACCTAGTCGGTAATAACAAGAACTACTGCTAATATCAGAATCAGAATCGGGTTTTATTGCCAAGTACATTTACACATACAAGGAATTTGACTTGGTGTTTTGGTGCAAAAACAGTTAACAAAGGAAATAAAGCAGAACTAGCAACAACTTAAATAATACAGTATAAGAAGATAAAGTATTAAAAATAAAAAACACAAAATGTACAAAAGGTGCAACGTATGAGCTGTGCAGTGGACAATGAGGGAAAAAAAGGATTTTCAAGAGTTGACCATCAGAGTTATTACTCTGAAGACTTATTCATGAAAAGATATGTAATTAGAAATATTGAATTAAAAGTCTTTATCATTGGGGTGCTGGTAGCCTAGAGGTTAATGAGCACTCCCCACAGAGACTGAAGTCCTTTAGAGAGGACGGACCATTGGCCCCTGTTTCTGACTATATCTCTGTCCTATCTCTAAAATAAAGACATTAAAAGGATTAACAGGCCAAAAATTTATAATAATAATAAAAATAAAAAAGTCTTCAGCGTAGCTTTAAGCTGCAGCCATTGTATCAAACAGTATCGAACCAGATACTACTATAAGTACGCGACGGGGGTGATCTGCAACACATGCTATATTCCCTTTGCAGTAGTTTCAAAGTCGATCTAGAAGTACAACTATTTTCAGAGGAAAAAGTTATATAATGTTGCTTTAATGCTAACATAGATGTCATTTAGATTTTAAAACATGCAGAGATCAATCGTTGGTCTGAAAATGTTGGAAATATTAAAGAACTGAATTCTAGAGTTGAACTTCACATTTTCTGCAAACTGAAAGTCATCAAAAACAGTGCGGGGATTCCAATCCACTGCAGAGCAATGTTTCACCGCAGTGATGAAAAGGGTTCACAGAAAATGACACACAGCCCCGCTGAATAAACACAGCACACGGCTCTGTCACAGTCAGTTTACACACCGAAGATCAGACCGAGACAGCTTCCAATCATCTCGTCTGCGTCCTAATGGAGCTGTGGACTCGGTCGAACAGAAGCACTGCTGCAGGCAAACACAGACAACACAGGCCGACACCGCCACACTGTTTGCATATGAAATATGAAGCATGTGTAAACATTGTTATTGTGATCCGATTCATGTGCTAAGACATTATGCAAACTCTCATGCAGCCAGGTGACTGCCTACTTCCCTCTCCCACAATCCTCTGCATGTCAGCGATATTCTGAGTAAGTGGGTTGTAATTTAGTCGCATCGAACCAGCTGTCATGGTAGCCTGGAGACACATTAGCTCCAAGTACCTTCTGTATTTTCTGTCTTTCTCCATCTTTCAGCTCTCTCCCTGAGCTGACATTTCTGTGAGTCTTGCTGGTTGATACATTATGATGAAGTGGAGGTTCATAAACGCAGCTCTAGCCAGAACTTTTATGCAGAAAAGCAGCTGTTATGAGCCTTAGTCATAAAGCCTTCCTCTCTGAGATGTTGCAAAATGCATCCACTTTGTTGAAATTTAATTCTGGTCTTCTTGGGTATTGATGCCCCAGGGAAATCTGCTCAGTGCAAGGAAAAAAATAAAAGGCAAAAAAAAGTAACAGCAGTGACACGGCCGTGTGTCCAAAACAAGCTGACAGGCTGAATAACTTCAGCAAACACGATAAATACAATGTTTGTTGACCGATGCCACCTCTTGTTCTCTGTTTGATGGAGTTCTCTTTACTTTCAGAGAGGGACTTTGCACCGTCAGTACGAGCTGCCAAAATTCAAAAACGTTTCTGGCAGCGCTGGTGCAAGCACAAAATATGCCATGTCACCGAGGCTGTAAAGAAAGAAAAAAAAAGGTCTGAAAGCCTGCTGTGTTTGCATTCAATCACCTCTAAATCAAATCTGAGTATGGATTCTGTTTTTTTTAACTTTATGTGCCGTGTTTTTCCCCAAAGGCTTGCTGGCACTCTGTGTCAATCGATCAGTCAATACTCCATGCTTTTGAAGCTGTCAGTCACTGCCCGCCCTGCTCACTTTAATGTCACCCCTGGACTCATTTCATATTGATTTAGTCATCTCAGATTCTGTTGCATTATGCCATATGAAAAGACTTCAGTTCACATGAAAGCAGTGAGGGTGAAAACACACCTCAGGGCATGAACACACTGTGAGGTGCTCGTCTCATTTTAAGTCTTCTACTCCGTACGGAAGATTTCAGTTTGGATGTAATCGTATCCAATGTTTTTAAATATGCTCATTGAGCGTGTGACCTTCATCGTCTTCACCAGGGAGCTGGTGTCTTTCTGTTAGATGCAGTAGTGTCTGTCAACAAACTTTTGAGAAAGAGC